>NW_011942160.1:5472274-5704249 GCF_000187425.2 Metarhizium robertsii ARSEF 23 | reverse complement strand
ATAAGCGTTAGAGCCGCTATATAATACTTATAATCTTACTTAACTACAAAGCGAAATAACTCCCACCTTAACATTCCTGCCATTATAATCTAGGTCTGAACTCGTAATATTAGGCGCAAGAATTCCAATTTTTAGAATATTATAATGTATCTGGTGTATTTACGGCATGTGACGTAGTCTATTACGGTTTTTTGGTTTAGGGCACTTGACAGTTTGCTAGCGCTTGAGGTGAATTAAAAAGACTTTTAGCGAAAACCCTAAAAAGTCTACACGTAATACATGTAATATTATACTCTCCACGCCAAAAACTTGTAAATACCTACACGGTCTCATTTCTGTAGAAACACACTACAACGCTATCTGACCGCCTGTATACACGCAGCTTTACTACTCTTCCTCGCGACTTGATAAATTATTATTGAGACAATATGGCTGTAATAAGTATATTGTCTCTTATGCTTTTGTGTATACGCGATCTTTTTTATTCTACTCTCACTTTTATAACCTGGATATTTCATTCCATCACATCCTTTATCGAGTCAGTATTCTCTCTTCTTGGGTTTCCCTCCTAGTCCTCACCGAACCTCGGGTCCCCCAAGGCCTCGCGGAATCCAAGGACCCTTGATACCCCAAAGTCGATTATTATAATTTGAATTGAACACGACATTTCAAGCCCAGTCACCCTGCCCGTGTCACACTTTTCTTCGTCTCCATCATTCCCCACAATGGACCACGCGAGCACATGACATGATCATCATGATTGTCTTTCTGGCTAACACAATGTGGTACCAATTATAGATCTTGCTACCTCTTGCAGTTTTACTTGGTTTTTTCAATCATGGGCTTGGTGGGATGCATCGCCAACCACCTCCTAGCAAGCGTCTCCCGCCCTCCTGGCGAAAGGTGGCAATTCTTTTGCGACAACTTCCTTCGGGGATTTGTCGTGGCATACCTGGAGGTATTCGGGAGGATAACGTTCGGGATCTTGCAGCGTGTGGGGGAAATGCTGGAGAGTGCCGTGGGCCAAACCAGCACGCCTAGGGACCTCGAGGAGGGCTAGGCTGCGAGTACCGTCTCTGTCAAGGCACGGTCATACACGTGCGTAGTCTCCCCAGGAAAGAAGTGCATCGGGATTCGGCCTGGATATCGACGTTTCATGCTTCAACTTGCACGCACGCAACGCACGGGGCCGGAGCCGGAGCCGAACATCAGACGCCGTTCCCGCCCCGGCCCCCAAAGCCGCACCCCGCAGACACCGTGTTATTCAACTTATATCTAATTTCTCACGGCACCACACCTCCCATCCTGACACCGACCGCCACTTACATGTTCACCAAGAAGCGTACCCGACATGACAGGTATACGGCACATTCCGCTCAAGTACATGGTTGGCATCAGCCTCGTTGGCTGTGCCGTACCGAAATTACTGCACTTGTACGAGCGCAATGGCCAGGCTCTCCAGGTCTTCTTTGCCCTTTACTTTGGACAAATTTCCCTGTTCCTGTTTTATGCCGTCCTGATCTACCCGTTCTTCCTGTCGCCCCTTCGCAACCTGCCGAGAGTAAAAGGCGGATTGCCTCTAGTTGGCCATGGCATCGAGCTTAGAAAGTACGGCCCAGGTTATTTAGCAAAGAAATGGTAAGAGGACTCGTTCTTTCCAAGGCGACACATGTGATGCTGAAAGAAAAGTATATAGGATCACAGAGAATCCCAACAACGGCATGCTCCGCGTCTTGTGGCATGGCAATCAGGAAATGGTCATTGTGAATTCACCACAGGCCCTATCCGAGATTCTCGTCACAAAGTGCTACAGCTTTGAGAAGCCCAAATTTGCTCGCAGATTCCTCGCCTTCATTATTGGCTGGGGGCTACTGACTGTCGAAGGAGACGAGCACAAAAAGCAGCGCCGGGACATGCTGCCGGCCTTCTCGTTCCGCCACATCAAGGACCTGTATCCTCTCTTCTGGTTGAAATCCAAGGAGGCAGTGCAGGCAATGACGGCCGAATGCGATGAAAAGGGCCTCGCCGAGATGGAGATTTCCTCATGGACTGCCCGCTGCGCATTAGACATCATCGGCCTCGCAGGCGTGGGAGTCGACTTTGGCTCAATCAAGGATCCAAACAGCCCACTGGCCAAGAGCTACGAGTTCCTGCAGCCATCTCCTGCGGACATGCCTCTCATCGGACTCACCGCGTTCCTTCCCGACCTGATCATGCATAACCTTCCCTTGGGCCGAGTCAGGAACGCTAACAAAGCCTCGAAACACATCCGCGCCGTGTCTCGCGACTTGATCCGCAAGAAGAGAGGCTTGCTGGCCAACAAGGAAGATGCCGGGCTCGACATTCTCACCGTCGCACTCAGGAGCCAGCTCTTCTCTGAGGACACGCTGGTCGACCAAATGATGACGTTTCTCTCCGCGGGACACGAGACGACCGCATCGTCGCTGATCTGGGCGACGTACTTTATGGCAAAGTACCCAGACATGCAGGAGCGTCTCAGAAAAGAAATACGCGAGCACCTGCCCTCTGCTGATAGTGATACCGACATCACAAGCGCTGATATCGATAACTTGCCGTACCTGAATGCTGTGTGCAGCGAAGTCCTGCGAATCCATAGCCCCGTGGCGCAGACTGTCCGCGTATCAACCGGTGATACCACTGTTCAGGACCAGTTCATTCCCCGAGACACCCTGCTGGTGCTGGTTCCGTGGGCGACCAATACTGATCCCACGCTCTGGGGGCCCGATGCGTACGAGTTTAAGCCTGAACGCTGGCTGAGCCCAGAGCAGGGCGGAACGAGTGCAACCAATGCTGCGAGCGGCGGAGCGACCAGCAACTATGCCTTTATGACGTTTCTTCATGGACCACATAGTTGTATCGGTGGTAGCTTTGCGAAATCCGAGCTTGCCTGTCTGGTGGCCGCCTGGATTGGACGGTTCTCGTTTGAATTGAAGGACAAGTCTTTGTTGGACGAGAGAAATATCAAGATTGATCCTAGTGTGGTGGCAAAGCCCAAAGGAGGAATGCACATGCTGGTACGAGTTGTTGAGGGCTGGTGAGAAGAAAAGGCCGTGCGTGCGAAATGTGGACGAGAGAGGCTCTAAAGACTTATATGTGGGAAATAACAATGAATTCTAATTTATAGTGTCATTCGAAATATAGGTTTATAACGATTTGTGTAAACGAACTTGAGATGAGGCAGCCCAAGCGGTAGTGTCAAGTTATCCTATACCGAAAATCAAGAACTGCCGGACTTGGACTGCCTTGGAACAGCGTAGCAATGCCGTTATGGGAGAGTTTACTTTGCCTAGTGAAGCTCGATTTAAGCCCAGATTCATCTCGAAACTGCTATATCATTGCAGCTTTGTTAGCTCGGGTGTTGGAAACACCAGCGTCAAGTTGACTGTTCCACAGACCGGTCTGCGTGGCCGCACTTTGACCAACCTAGACCGATCAATATACAGTCAGCCATAGAGATGGAATGTGTACTGCAAAGAGCTCTAACAAAGCGGCAAAATTCTGACGCCTAAAACTCCTTGTTGGAGATTTTTCTGATACTTTATCCTCGCCCCTTCTTGCGGGAACTGTGACGAACATGGTTGCAGTATTGAGGGCGTCAGCGGCAGCACGATATATCCTTCATCGCCAGCAGAAGATAGATGCGGTGAAGGAATGCGGGATGAATAAATAGACATGTCCTCTCAATTTACGACGAACCCGACTTACGTGATGGCCGCTATCAGGGCCCCGCGACCTCGTGGACGAATGAGCGTTATGGGGGGCATTGCGGGAATTTTGAGCCTCCTTATATGCTCACCATGTTTCAAGGCATTACTATCAAGGACAGTTTCATGTACACCAGGAAGCAGGCCGATGAGCTCATTCGGTTAATCGAGACGGGGATGCTGCCTATCGGCAAGCGTGGTGGGATACAAGTGACGGGTAAATACGGTCTGCGTCAATGGGAAGCAGCCTTGGATTATGCGTCCCAGGAGCCTGGACCTAAGAGAATAACTTGCTTCGTACCTGGTAATGGTGAATAAACGACACTGTGGACAGGGGGGTATGAGTGCCGCATGCAGCCTCCCCCTCCAAGCTCAACATATCGCAGTCTGGCATTAGGGGGGGCGCATTCAGGAAACCGTACCGTGGCAATAAAAGGATCCATCTTCCCGGCAACTTTGTGTAAGTCCCAAGTTCTGTACAGGCAAATACTTCTCTCTATGCCGTCTAAATTAAAAACATGTTTCAAATTGTTCGCAATGTGCTGATTATTTGGAGATCTCGACGCTATCAGTAGCATCTGGTGGTACATGGTCAGGTTCAGTCACGAAACCAACAAAGCGCACTTACCGAGGGCTTTCTTGATATCGCCATAAATGGCAAATTGACCGGCAGTAAGACCGCCAATCATGAACAGACGAGTAGGAAGACCGGCAAAGGAGCCACGGACACCCAGCTCACCCGCAATCTTGATAAGTCTGGAGACGGTACTTTGGCCTGGCAGGCCCTTGGTCTTGTTAATCTTGGAAAGCACAGTATCAGCAGGTTGAGAGACAATGGCTGCAGCGAAACCGGCAATGAGGCCGGATTCCAAGTTAACAGCGGTCTGTGTACCATCCGACAGCTTCGACTTATCCCCCAGGCTGGCGAAGACGGTCTCTGGGACCTTTTCGTAAGCGACAAAGTTTGTCACTGTATAAGGGGCTCTGAAGTTTCATCTACTTGGCTCCATGTTCCTGCAATCTAGGCGCATAGTGGAGGGAAACATACTGCTTCAGGAGAACCTTGGGGCTCCTGCTCGGCGGCGACCTGCGCCAGGGTAGCGGTAGAGGTAGCCATTGCGACGGCGATGAATGGCCCCCAACGAAAAGAAACGGAGTTGGTGGTGTCTTTCGGAAAGATGGTGGGAAGAGTTGTCGAACGCAACGGGAGTGAGGTAATTTTGCTGCTACTGCTGACCTGACCTAGCTTTCCTAGTTTGGGGCAAAATGGCAAATAGTAAGCAAGCGTCCGCGATATTATTCCTCCGCTGTCCCGGATCTCTGCTCCTTCCCATGCTTCAATCGTGCAACTGCATTCCCTTTCGAATAGTTTTGACTTATTTGAGTGACTTGTTCTGTGGTCACAGCCATCTGATGTGAATGAAATTCTCAGTTGACGAGTCGAGGGCTGAGAGAGAAGGCAAAGACATTGATGGTCGGTGAATCCGATTTCCAGCTCGAGCTCTGATGCAAAAAACGTCCTCTTGACCTACGACATGAAGCATACGGAGGAGTATCCGCGATGTGTCTCGAAAAGAGCCAAAGCCGCCTGCCCCATGTTCGTGGAATCATGGCGCACGGCTGTGGCACCGTATGCGGCTGCCGCTGGTCGCTGTATAATTGGGGCATATGGCATGGTCAGTAAATCCTAGTTGACGTTGTATAACCAGGGCGAATGGTGGCGGACCACTCACGAGCAATACGTACAGTGGGTGTACAACACCAAGATTAACCAGGACGACAGTGTTACAGGATCTCCGGCCCAACAGGGGTGTTCCAGATCTTCCGACAGTCCCCGCATGCCAATAAACTTTCCGGGCCTTGACAGGTGTGCCAAATTTGGTCACTTGCAGTCTACAATCGTCCCATTGGGAACACGACCAAGCTCAACGAGCTCGAACAAGCCATGATGCACCTCGATCCCTGCGGCCAGTATTCAGACCAGCACTGCTTCTTTATAGAAAGGGCAGCACCTTGTTTACCAAACGTCGTATAATTGCTGATTTTGACACGCCACTTCTTGCCCATAATTGGCTCGCCAAGAAGGGCTGAAAAAGTATAGAGCGTGGGTCTACGGGGCCGATTCCCGTGGCTTCAGAATTGAGCACCACGCTGACAGTGGTGTTGCAGATACCAGCGGCGATGCATATGTCGTCCGGCTCAAATGTTCAAACTTCAAGGTACGTGGGTTGGCCGTCCTGACTCCTCGCCGAGTCCTCGGTGGCGAGGCCAGACCGCAGGTGCCTGACAGTGTTGGCTGACTTTGGCAAAATTTTCTATAGAGAACGGGCCAAAAAATAAAATGGTTGCAAAACATTCCCAATGCGCGCCATGTTAGTCGTCATATCGTTCGATTACGATGCCTCGCTCCGTCCACGTGGGCGCTCTGCACGCCAGCCAAGGCGCGCCTCAAGACGACTTGTTCTCCGCTCACCGGCCCCCGGGCCCTACTCGATTAGTACTGGAGCTGACAGGAGGGTGCTCAAGTCAGGAGCAGCTCGCGAAGATTCATCGTCGCGTCACACCACCCGGCGTGGCTACGCAGCGCTGCATCACACCACCGTCGTCTCCACTCCGGAGCAAGCCGCAAACCAGCCCCGTGTGTCAACGGGCTCCGGCCGGAATCCTCAGGGTTGCATTCAGATATAAGTATTTCGACGAATACAGGTTTCAGAATGCATCTTTTCTCTGCATACAGTAATTTTAGACTAAGAGACTACTCGAACATTACTCTTTCTTGACAGTGTAATCCACATCTGGAAACACCACCTTTTATTTTAATACACCATTCTATACCATTCAAGCCTCAACATGTCTGCGCCAGTTAGAGCCGTCGCCACCGCCCGTTTCCGCAAACCGTTGCTGGGGCTCATGTTTGGCACTTCAGGTTGGTCTCTGCGTCTTACCGCATCGCTTTCTCGATAATGGGCTATTTACTAACGTAAATCGTGTGTCAGCCCTTGGTGTCGCCACCTATGTTCGGTCACAGCTCGTCACCAACTCCAACACAATGGACCGCTTCTTCGCGACATATAATACACCGGAGAGTGAAGCTTCCAGGCAGAAAACCTTCCAGGGCCACCCTGACCCAAGGACAAACATATTAAATTTCCTGAGTTGGAAATGAGGCTGGTGTCATCGTATATACCATGTCTTTGGCGTTTATCATAAAACAGCACGCGTTAAGAGCACGGAGTGCTAGAAGATGATTACTGGGAGTTGGGTTTTTCATATACCTCTGAATATACGTTTTGCTTTGTTGGAGTTTCCCGTTGACCCCTTGTAGGAGATATTAGATAGTTCTAGGGAAAATATACTGCGTAACAGTGCGATCGCAGTGGTAGTAGCCAGTGCGCCCTGTATAGTGGGAGGCGTGAAGTATTATTGCCCACTTCCACGTTATTCTACGCCACCGAGTGGGTAAATACTTACTGCCTATGACTGGACGTATTGGGTGCTTTTGACGTAGTTTCAAAGGCTAATCTGGACTGAGAAAAGTAACTTTGACCAGATTGCGTGTAAAGAGGCTTTAAGATAGGAAATGAGAACTGAAGTATGATTCTCTGACGATGAGCCCCTCGGCGATTCCTCGACACCCTCGGACCATGCTAATGGACAAGAGTAGGTATACATGCAGTGCAGGGTTGACCTAGAGGCGTGTAAACTCTGGGGCAGAGTCTGGAACTTGGTTAAAGTTCTGGACCCGGACGCCACATGGTCTGGTGTAATAGGTCTGCCTGCGAGTGGTTATCCATGTGGGAAAATCGAACCATCGGGCTTTTCTCCATCTTTGGCAGTTGACGTCGGGAACCTGCGGGCAGTTGCGTCCAGATCCGCCCGGGCATCAATCAAGTTCGTCCTGGTGTGGGCACGGGTATCGCCACTTACATGTACATAGTGTTGAAGTATAAATAAATGACTGCGAAACTCTCCACCATTGTAAAGACAAGTCGACCGCAGAATAGAAAAATAGCTGAGAACTATCATCAAGCTGTAAAGTCGTATCCAGGATATTTGTTTGCGCCGGCAAAGACACCGACCAAACATCTCATGCCAAAGATGGACGTGGATTGGATAGACATGGATGAAGCCGGCCTCGCTTGGCTGGGAAACATGGGTGAATGCAATAGCTTGCTGGTAAGATGGCCGGACCCTGTCCATACGTATTTTGCATTTTACTTGAGCACCCATGTTTACGTCTCACACCAGGACGAGTACTCATATCAACCCAACGAGGCATTTGGTTCCACGCCAAACCTGTTCAACGCCGGCAATGATGGTGCCAGTCCATGCATGAAAGAACCTGGCTCCGAGTTCGGCCAAGAGATGGACCAATTTATTCGCCTTCCGTACCCTTCCCTGGTATCTGATCTGTCTTTAAATCACTATCAGCGCACATCCATATCGGAGTCCTCTACTTGCTCCAACTCCAATGATACCTCACCTCCTGAAGAGGCACTGCCGCTCAAACCCATACCAGAACCTTGCGGTCAAAGTCATCCGACACAATTGTCTAATGACCAGCAGACTGGCTCCATGTCCACAGCTATGGATTCCACTGAGACACATCCCACGAAAGACAGACGGCCAAGAACGCGCCGCAAGAGGGCGGCGCGCAACACAAAGGTAGATGACGACGACGGATGTTTCAATAATAGCCCTGCTGCTGGTGAAAAAGATCAACGGCTGCGGGGCTGTCACAACCAAGTAGAGAAGAACTATCGCAGCAGGTTGAACAATGAGTTTCAGTTGCTGCTGGATGCGCTGGCAGACTGTACAAGTGAGAAGGATATGACGTCGGCGGGCTTCACAGACCGTGGCACCAAGAACCAGAGCAAAGGGTCGACTTTGCGACTTGCCAGGCGCAGGCTGTTGGCGCTACATACGGAAAATCGCCTTCTTGTTAGTGAGTTGAGGGCGATAAGACATGCATGGACGGAATGGCAAATGGCGTGGAGCGGCAACAACCCCATCACGCAGGAGTACTGAGATCCGATGACCAAGTTGTATACAGAAAAGGCAGTGAGCTATACTGGATAAATATAGAGGAGCTGTTTACAATACTGCACTCAATGTTGCTAGCGTCACAGTCACCGCAATACGCCACTGTGTATCTGCTGTATTTTCGTGATGATGTCGATGAGAAAAAGTATTCATCCATTTGTAGGATACTGTCCTTCTGAAAGCTACGCACCGACTTCTAAAAAATACAGATCAAAAAGATTGTAATTTAAACCCTCCATCAGTGACTGCCTTGAGCCCGCCATCAAGATTTACCACATTGAATCCTTTCTGGCTGAGGATCCGGTAGGCCAAGTATCCGCGATAACCCACGTAGCAGTACACAAGTACTGGAATTGCCTTATCCAGGGTGTCTAGGCGATCCCTCAACGTGTCGATGGCCAAGTTGACCGCGTTCGGGAGGTGGCCCGTCGCGAACTCTTCGGCAGACCGAACATCTACAACCTGCCAATCGCTCAGCTTCTTCAAGCTGAGATCCTCGGCGTGTACGATCCGGTAATCCCCGCGCATCACGTTGGACGCCACAAACCCAACCATATTAACTGGATCTTTGGCCGAGCTGTAGGGCGGCGCGTAGCCAAGTTCCAGATGTTCCAAGTCAAACACGGTCATTCCAGCCTGTATCGCCGTCGCCAACACATCAATGCGTTTATCCACGCCCGCTCTCCCCACTGCCTGGACACCCAAAATCCGCCCCGTGTTCTTCTCAAAAGCTGCCTTGATCGTTATGGGATGAGAGCCAGGAAAATAGGCGGCATGGCTCGGCGGGTGCACCGTAACCCAGAGAGGATCTCGCCCGGCATCTCGCAGCGCAGACACCGACAGGCCCGCAAAGCCAACAGTCAGATCAAACACCTTGCAGACAACGGTGCCAATGTTGCCGCGGTAGTGCACCAGCTTGCCGGACATGTCGTCGGCCGCAAGCCGTCCCTGCCGGTTCGCCGGCCCGCCCAACGCAACCACGCGCGGCTGCTTCAAGACGACGTGCTCCGTCTCAACCATGTCCCCCACGGCGTATACGTCCTCGTCCGAGGTTTCCATGTGCGAATCGACCTTGACGCCGCGCGGTCCGACTTCCAATCCGGCCTGCTTTGCGAGGCCTGTCCTCGCCCTCATCCCGGCCGCGAGGATGACCAGCTCGGCGGGGATCTCTCTCCCGTTGCTGGCGAGGACCACGTGCGACCGCTCGATTCTCCGCACGCCGTCGTGGAGGAATACGTCTACCCCGTGGCGCTTGAGCTCGGCGTGGAGAATCTCGGCAATGTCCGCGTCCACGGGAGGCAGGACATGAGGCAGTTGCTCGATAATGGAGACTTCAAAGTTCATGGCTCGCAGGTTTTCGGCCGCTTCGAGGCCGACGAAGCCGCCGCCGATGATGCATACACTGCAGATGTCTCTGTCCAACATGAGACCTCTGATTTGTTGGAGATCCTGGGGGGTCCGTAGAGTGACTACATGGCTCTGGGCTTCTCCTTCAATCGGAGGCCGAACTGCCTCAGAGCCTTGAGATAGTATGAGCTTGTCGTAGTCGAACTGGCGAATCTCGGTTCCGCCGACGGTTCGCGTGCTGATTTTCTCGTTTGTGCGGTCAATTTCGGTGACTTCAGTGTTGAGGTAGACGCCAATGTTGAAACGCTCCTTGAAATACTTTGGCGTGTGCAGAATGAGTGAATCGTCGTCCTTGATGACGTTTCCGAGAGCGTATGGTATGCCACAGTTTGCGTAGCTGGCATAAGGGCCCTGTTCGAATACCGTAATCTCTGCGGATTCATCTAGGCGACGCAGCCGGGTGGCTGCTGACATGCCACCGGCGACGCCACCGACTATAATGACTTTTTTTGACATGTCGACGGTTTGAATAGTATTTTGTTTGAGTTGTGTCGCAGGATTGAAAAATGGCTACAATTCATCTGACAAACAGCGGTGTTACAAAACGCCTGGCAGCATGGATCTATATATAAGTATATCAAGCCAAGACTCGCGCCGGAATGGCCAAGTCATGTCATGGTGGTGTGATGCCTGACGATATACATTTTTGATGCCTCCAAATGGCGTTTCGTCATACGGTTTACATGTAGTGGCGCCGCGAATTCAGGCTCGGTGTGTGAGGTTGCCGCCACAGCTTCATGTCGCACTCCACCGAATCGAGCCATTTTACTCATAAAGAATGAGTGTCGTCTTAATGAGCGTCATGTGTTAGTGGAAGCCGCGGTGATAATCTGTCGCGGGTCACCGTGCTGTTACGCTGCAGGCCCCGGGGGAAGAGTTACAACAGTTGCCAACCATCTCAAGGCTACATCGTACTGAACCGTAACATAGGTCTGGCGGACTGAGTAATGATTTCCATGACCTCTTAAAGGGGTCTAAAGCTATTCGCAACTGATGTGGCTAAAGCACTCCTAGTTTCCTGAGATACTACACCATGTGAGTCATCTGCCATCTCACGATAGGGGTGAGCTGGAGAAAGTTGTTGAATATCAATTGATACCACAATATCTTGGCGTATACTTGAATGTACCACAGTACATTAGCGTACTCCGTATACTTGTAATAATAGAACCTTTGGGGCGAGACATAAAGAGTCAAGACAGCGTCCAGATTCGGCGAAAGCCCTAATTGGTTGATGCCCCGATTCTTCAACCTATAGCTATTGCGTCTCACATGCGAAGCTGACGGTGGCGGCCACGGGTGTGAGTCGGTTCCAGCTGACGAATTGCGCTGCCATCGTTCCAAGGGCCAGTTGCTCTAGCCTGAGAACTTGAGTTATTATCGCATGGCATCCTCCCTTGTTCTTCACTACTTCGCTATATGTTTCAGTGACATACCGAGTCTTGTGCGCTATCCCTCCTGATCCGAAGGCTGCTGTCATGGAAGCGAGGCCGCATCGCAGCATACACGGTACAATGCAAACAGCGGGTATCGAAACCGAGAGCAACCGTCTGAAGACGAGAACCAAAACAGGGTGCATAACATGGTAAGCCGAGTGACAACTTTAACTTGTAAACGAGTCCCTAGATAATATGGGTGCTGATGCCATCGACTAGCAGGTATGTTGACCGCGGCTTCAACTGTAAGCCCTTGACTTGGACAGTCTAACTTGGCCCTTCTCCGTTTCATAGAAAGCGACGCGTCAAATGCGACGAAGGAAAACCAACTTGCTTCAAGTGCATATCTGCCGGAAAACCATGCGAGGGATATGCCGCCGCCGTTCGATTCGTCCATGACCAGCGCCGTGTTCTACGACAAGAAATACCCAGCCAAACTAGGCACTTTAGAAACAGTTTCACGAGATCCATCTCGTCAGGCGTGGGCAGTACTCACATGGAACGGCAGTTCTTCTGCAGCTATAGGCGGGCGACCGAAGCCGGGGTTTCCATGCACTCTTGCGGCGTGTCGCCATTCTGGACAACGCTTGCCCCCCAGCTTGGCCATTGTGACGAGGCCGTTCAGCATGCTCTCGTAGCGCTCGGTGCGGCATATCACCTATACAAGGTCGGCAAAGGGGCTTCCAGTCATCTGCAAGTGTCCTCGCCTGCGGTCGGGACGCTGGAGCGCTTTACCTGGCGGGAGTACAACCTGGCCATACGGAATCTTCACAGACATCTTGACAAGCCCGAGCCCGCGAGCATTGCCGTTGTGCTCGTCTCCTGCCTGGCCTTCATATCCCTGGAGCTCCTTCGTGGCGACCACTACACGGCGATAGCGCACATGCGCAACGGAATACGCATCCTCATGTCGGCCCTAGACGTGCGCCGTCTTCGCGCCGCTGCGTCAAGACGTCGGGCAAGAGGGTCCTTCTTATCCGACGCCGATCTATGGGACATCGTCACCCAATTCCGCAACGTTGAGTTTGCTCTGGGGGGCTTCTCTTCCGACATCCCCTTACTCCTGGGACAACAGCTCCGCGGCGACACGCCCGACGCCCGGCCCATCGCCAGCGTGGCCCAAGGCTACGACGCAAGAACACAATACGTAAACGAAGTCATGGTTCGCTGCTGGGAGCTGCGTGAGCACAGAGGCAGCCAGGCTTTCTGGGCGCAGCCGCATATGCAGCAAGAACTAAACGCCCTTCGCCAACGGGGCGTGGCGATAATGTCTGCTCTTGAGCTGATGTGGGCTGGACCACAGGCACCCCCGATGGGAACATGGCTGTCATACAGTAGTCAGATGGACTGGCTGCTGGTGAATAGTGCGAGAACCATGATACAGCTTGTGCCGTTCGGCATCGACTCCCACCTCAAGATGGCCCAGGACCCCTGCTTCCAGGATGAACTTTCACGGGGTGTCTCGTTTGCGGCCAAGATGCTCCTCGCACATAACCTAGAGGGGAAGCCACCGTCGGATTACACTCTTGAAACCGGCCTCATCGCCCTCATGTACTGGTCGTATGTGTACAGCACGAGACTGGGGACAAAGGAAGCGGCCTTGAGGATCCTTCAGGAGTCAACCCAGAGAGAAGGACCATGGGATGCCAGCCTTGGTCTGAGGTTACTTTCTCGAGACACCAAGCCGCGCCTTCTCATTAGTTTTTGGAGGGAGTCGCAAGCTATTACGCACCCGGCTATCCCTTGGCAATTAAGAGTCGTCGAGCATTGAAAGATGAGGAAGAGGATTGGGGAATAGTGTGAGCTTAGAATTGCGGACCAACCATGGCTTTCTCAAATAACACAGCCTCCTGTGGCGAAAGCTCACCACGACCGCAGAGTGGAGGATGCTGATTATGACCTTTACTGCCGTATAAAGCGTTGCTGGAACTTGGCATGTTTGTTGGAGAGTGGGTGAATCTCCAGATGCCCTTTGTTCTCTGCTCCGCGGAATCTTCTGCCCCTTTCACAAGATTGCCCAACTTGCCTCTGGCTCTAGAATATACGCTGAAGACTATAGCCTCGGGTAATCAGGGAATCCAGGACGACGAGAAAGTAGGAGTTGCGATCAAATGCATTCTCTTTGTCTCTTCCATACTCTACTAGGCAACATGCAACCACCTTGCCCACCCATCCCCTATAGCTTTTCGCCTTGCGAGCCACTCAGATGGCCCTTCTCCTCAAGATACGACTTGATAATCCCCTCGAGAGAGTCCGTCGAGGTCAGCCCAATCGTGTCATTGTCCCACTTGTCATACAGCGTGCCGCCAGCGGCCCATATTCGGCGCAGCGTGGCAACAGTAGCGATAGGGTTCCCTGCCTCCCAGAATTCCGCCTCTGTCCGCTCCAGGGACTCCAACGGGATATATTTTACAGTAAACTTTCTGCCTAGCTGCTTCTCAAATTCGGACAGCACCTGGCTCGGAGTCACCACGAATGACGAGATTTTCAACGCCTTGCCGTACGATAGTTCGGGGTGACGGAGAGCTGCAACCACGGCTTTACCGGTGCTACAGAGCCATGTGTCAGTGTGCCTTGAAAAAGGGGCCGTAATGCCGACATGGGGATCAAGTGAGAAACATAACCCGGGGGGTCAGCCGCACTCACTCTTGCATGCTTGTAAACGCGATCCTGCCTTGTCCGTCGCCGATGAGAAAGGCCTCGCCCTTCTCAGCCTTGAATCCGCCGATTTGATCCGAGAACGTACCGCCATCCACCCACATTTCGAAATACGGACCGACAACAACATAAGTCACCTTCAGGCGCTTCGTGTGCTCCCGGATGTACTTGCGGATGGCCAGCTTCATCTGATGCGGTCGCTCTGTTGGGCTCTTGGAATTGTGCTCAATATCTGTGCCATACTCCGAGGGGAAGAACCACTGAACAGTTCCCGACTCTTCGGCCAGCCTGATGAGTTCTTTTTGCTGGTCAAGCACGGCTCGCCCGACGCAGCTTACAACCGTGTCAATGCCGCGGTATGCAGCGGCGACATCGGCAGCCTTGGTAATGTCGCCAGTTATTACCGATGCACCAGCGTCCTTCCAGCCATTTATAAGAGCTGCCTTGGACGAAACGGTGTGTTCAGACGTCAAGATTGTTACTTTGGCGTTGTTGGGCCTGGCGTGAAGGATGTTCTTGGTGATGAACTGGCCAATGTTGCCCGTGGCCCCAAGTATGAGGATTCTGGATGGTACTGTCGCCATTGTTAAGTTGCTTCTTGCAAGTGGTTCACCCTCTCTTTCGCCGCCAGTAATTCAGGACGACAGTTTCGACGACTGAGAGAAGTTGAATGCGGGGATACAGTCTGTAGTGACGTGCTTATGCTGTCTGCCTGTGATTGGCCATGACTTGATCGTCGACGGCCAAGAACCGAGTGGGTATCGTAACACTTGACCCATCGTCGGGATGGGAAACGAGCTACAGACAGGGGGCCTAATTCACGGCTTGTGAGTCCTATTGATTCCTTTGACTGCGTTAAGGTGCCACTTTCGTACCGAGCAAGGATATAGGCCAGTTAAGAATCCTTAAATCTAAAGGTATAACTATATAGTATTAATATAATAACTCAAGTACCTGGGGTTTTTAAGTCTATATAAAAATGTATTACACTTATTGCAGCCCTTCAATAAAAAGTACTTGTTAGGTATGGCGGAGAAGTGGGACCGCTACCTGACACAGTCAAAGGAATTGGTTTGGGGAGTCATGACAAGTCACCACCTCCACCAAGCATTCCATGACCGTATCCATCATCTCCCCGGATCGAAGGGAGTCGTAGATTCGGCTCACACAGTCCCCAATCAGGTATCCATCGCTGAACGGAGTGAGTCCCGCGTCAATCTGCTCCCTTGTATGTTTCGCGCTCGCAACTGAAGGGTGGTCTGGCAGTCCGCGATTGAAAGGAATCCCCAACGTGACCCGAACCAGTTCATATATCTTCTTGGAAGCATCGCAAAGATAGGAGGGGGTGTCGCATTTGGTCAACGCAGAGTGACGGATCTCGTCAAACTGACTCTGCATCAGGGCCTCTACACTTGTAACCCAAACAGGAATCATCGAGAATCCCGTCAGCAGCATTCCAGGGGATAAACTAGGCGATTTGGAGAGAAACGACATGAATACAGCCTGTGTTGACACCGCAATGTTACGGAAGCGACTGGTCGAGTCCTCGGCGGTTGTCTTCTTGAACTGATCGATGATATGTCTACACGTCAACAACTTCAACTCAGCAAGGGAGTCATCAGGCAGAACCGCTGCGAAAAAACCCTCTACAAGCGGCGGCAGAACTGACTTCATTCCATCTTCAAATTGTACCTGCATGACCCGCAGATCAAGGGCTTGGCAAAGTGAATAGATGTAGGAAGCAGTCAACATCGAAAAGGTGTCAATCGCCGTATGGGTATAGCGAGCCGAAAGGAGAGCCAGAGAGTTAATCGCCTGATTCGCCATTTCGGCGCTTTGCACGTGCGGTGCAACAGACTGGGCTAAAAAGCCCAACTCCGAGGTATAGGCAGCCATGGCAATGTCGATGCCTGTCGACAGCATAAGCTACTCTACATGATCTGTTTGGCGCAGGGCAAGGATATGCCATACCTTTAAACGCATACGAGACGCTAGGCTCATCAAACACCAGATTTGGAGGCAGCCCATTACTCATGCTCGGGTTCATCATCTCGGTACACTGAGAAAAGAGCATCTTTCCCATCATCTGCAACGCAGACCGGGCTTTGTCCATGGCCAATGTCACCGTGGAGGCTTGAAAGTTTCCACCGTGAAGCACCCGGGCCGTTTGGACATCTATGACGGGATTGTCCGTGGTTGAGTTTAGTTCTGTGGTGATGTGCTTATCCGCAAGCACTAGATCTTCTAGCAGTGGACCGATCCATTGAGCTGAGGTGCGTATTGGGTAGCGATCCTGATATAGGTCATCCGAACGCTGCATACCGGTTACAGAAACCTGCTGTGTAGCAAGGCGAGAACCACGGAGAAAGCCCAAAATATTTCGCGCGGCTTCAATTTGACCAACGTGGGGGCGGACTTTGGCCAGGAAAGGATGGAAGCTTTCTGTGGTTCCGAGGAGAGCCTCTACAGCCATTGCCGTGAGGATCTGTGATAGAACAGTAAGTTGGTGAACTTGATGCAAAGCTAAAGTCGCCACTGCAGCAGACACCGCCGTCCCATTCACCAGTCCCAGGGCTTCTTTGGGACCAAAGGTAATAGGGTCAAGCTGGAGCAGTTTCAGTGCTTGAGTGGCATTAACGAGTGTTCTAGGGTCACTCTGTCCCGTCCAAAGAAACAGTTTGGGATTGCCTTCTAAGACTCCTGCAATGTAGGAAAGAGGACTGAGGTCTCCTGAAGCGGATATGCTGCCTCTTACGGGGACCAGCGGTATGTAGTCTTCGTTAAGTAGTCGCTCCAGCATCTGGATGATTTGATATCTCACGGCCGAGTGTCCCCGAACCAGAGTATTGCATCGGACAGCTATTGCGGCTCGGACCCAGGCTTCGGGCATAGATGTAGAACTTGGGCCATGGCTCTGGTGCCCGAACAATACTCCGCACTGCTGCATCTGCATAAGTGCAACCTGGAGAGCAGCCGTGTCTGCAGAGCGAGTATTCGCGCTGCCTCCAAAACCAGTCCCAACGCCTGCATGACGGTTCAGCTAGCGACACGCCGTGGAAAGCGGTAACTTCTTACCGTAAAAGACCTGGCCTTGGTCCAGGAGCTCTTTTAGACAGTCAACACTTTCATTGACCTTGGCAATTGCTGCAGGGGAATCATCGACCCTGGCCTTATGACCGTAACTAAGGAAGACGGCTGTCAGAATAGATGCTGCTCTGGTGGCAAGCTGCAAGACGGTCACCTACCGAGATATGGCGATCACATCTGCAATGGACAACGATTCGCCATCCACATGAACGGGGCTGCCATGATCTCTGAGCAGAGATTTGAGCCGTTTCCAGGCGGCGAGTGTCAATCGCGTATGATGATCTACATGCATGGCGAATTGTGAGGCAGGTCTGTATGTATGTGACTCTGGGTTGGAGTAGGCGGTAACTAGAAATCGTTACTCAATAAGTGTCGGCAGAAAGAGTTCTGGCATTAGAGAAGGTGTATATGGACATGGAGTAGCAAGGCCCGAATTGTCTGGGAATGTGGTTCCGGCTTTGCTTGCCTGGCTTCAATGCCATTTAAACTCGTAGGCACATGCATATGTAAAGAAAGAGCCAAGTTGCAGGTGCGTTCGAGCCAAGAAAAGTCTTGAACGGGCCAAATGCCAAGTAGGAAGGGGCTGCCCACGGGCCACAATAGCTCACAATTGAATGGCCAAATATAACGGCACCCGGGTAAATACATGTATTGTCTATTCAGATCATTGATGGCAAAACAGACCGCAGCAGTCGGTGCCACTACAAGGCGAGAGCATACCGGCATCTACCCCTTCGCGCTTCTGTTGGTGAGTCTGATGCCGACCACAATGTCGGGGGAGGCTGCTACCATAGCAGTTGGCATTTGGGGACATGACATCTGGAGCTTTTGATAAAATTGGGCGTCTAGTTTGCGTTTTTGCGTAGTGCCATGGACCACGGCAACCATCAATCGATCCTGGTAGGATCGACGAATCCCCCATCCTCCGGTCTGCCGGGCGAGTGCCATTCAAGGATCAAGGATCAGTGTCGTCACATCCCCAGCCTTGTCTTCATCTGACATGATTCCAGCAGACAGAGTAACAGAGCAACTTCAAGTTCCATCAACAACTCGGTCTCCCGCCCCATTCGCTCCTTCTTCTACTCCATCATCGCTGACGCTCCATTCAGCTCGCGGGACGTCAACCACAACCGTTTTGCCATTGTCCTCAATTCCAGAACCGTTACATTAATGCGGGGTGACGAAACGGTTGGCTGTCCTTGGCTGCCCGCCTGCATCTCATAAAACCCTGGCGCCTCTTGTTGTGATCAATTTGATCGGATGGACGGCCCGCCTATTTTAATCCCATGTCCATGTCCGCTTCTGGAATAAACCTGTCTGATGCGCCATCTCTCCATGCTGCCCGCCCATCTACATCACACCACGAATACAAGAGAGACAATTTTCTGAGACTTGGACAGAGGGCTGCCCATGCGCCTCAGTTGATGGAACATGTCGACGCGACGTGGTAACGTTATGTCTGCGCCGAGTTGTTGGAATGCCCACCATCCCAGACATATCTTTCCTTTTAAGCAATCGGTTGGTTACCATAGCGTTCAGGCTGGCCAGCGCCGTCTCGCCAAGATGGTATTCATGACGCGCGACGCGTGCTCTGAAGTACATCCCAAGTGTCTTGAGCGCCAAATATCTGATGGACAAGATTGAATCCTAAGCCTACGCTCGCACTTTTGTACAGTGGCAGAGGCCGCAGGAATACATATGTGCTCCTTTGCAGGCAAATAACCGCGATTGCCGCAGTGATGGAGAAATATGCTGATGAATAGCACTTTGCATCACTTCAGCAGGGCTCTCTAGAGATTGTATATTCCCAAGTGACTGAGGCCCCCTGTTGGGCTTGTGAATACCAGCTGTGCTGAGAGTGCTGAGGTAGCTATTTTGCGCAAAGTTTGGTATTAGTCTTTTCGAAACAATAATTAGTAAAGCAATAAAAAAGGAAGAGGGTATGCATAGCTCGTTTCAAGTAATATCTGCGCATCAAACAGACAGAAAGGAGCCTTCGGCACGGCTGATTGTGAAAATGCCTACCAGATTTGCTCAAAAACCTCGAAGCCGATGGAAACGGGTCGATAGTATATTCCTATCTACGAACCGTAGTCCAAGCATCAGAGCCATCACCACCATCCAGGCCATTGCCGTCGTGTTCATCAACTAGACCTATAGCCTTATCTGAAACCGAAGCTTGGCAAATGATGACTCGATTCACCTGATGTGCATCCGTCATGATGCGTTTTGCCCACTGCCATTTCGTACGCATAGCCCCGGTAACATCGTCCACACCAGAGGCCGCATCGTCGTCATACGTTGCACTGTCCCCTGATTCACTGAAATGCAATTGCCGTATGAGAACCGCGTCTGCGTACTGTTTCGGATCTTGTGTAAAAATGCCAGGAACATCCGTGACAAATACGCATCGTCGCACGCCAGGTAGATGCGTCGCTAATTCATGCATGAGAGCATCACCCGACAGGATTGTAGCCCCCCATGTGTGATCCAGGACGGCGTCGCCAAATAACACGGGAATAAACCCCTGCGTCAGCAGATTCGTCACCCGGGTTATCAATCGACGGCTTCCCTCCTGCGTCAAAACTCCTTGGTCCGTCTCGACCGTGTCATAGGTGGACACTGATAGAACTGGCAGTCTTCCCCGGTCCTGCAACAGTTGCAGAATATGATGGTGCAGTTGCAATACGCGTTGCCGTGTCAGTGCCATGCCAAACTTGACTTCATCACGCCGTTCCTCTTCTTGTCGCGTATGGCCATCCAGTTTGTCCTGGGTCGCTCCTGTTGGACTCAACCAACCTGCTTTGACATTGTACTTCTTAGCTGGGGGGTGTCCAAAGCTTCCGGCTCCATGAATCAGAATCAAATGTCTTCCCAATGGTCTCAGTTTATCTTGATAGACTTGAGCTACCTTATCCACCAGGCCATGAATGTTTGGGGAAAGGGTGTCGGCGAGGGACTTGACTGTAATAGCAGCGCCGCCGAGTTTAACTACGACAGTTTCCATGGCAACAGGGCGGGAACCCGTGCCTGGGATAGGATGTGAAAAGCGAGGTGGTAGATGGAAAGTCAAAACGACGAAAGAGAGACGGCAATCACGAAAAGACAAGGGACGCTGAAGGTGCGTTTTTTTGTGTTCTCGCACGTGATTATTGGTGTAACGGTCTCTATTTCTCAACATTAAAACCGTTTCTAATCACAATGGCTTTGAAAACGTGTTTGGCATTTATTGTGTAAAAGTTTACGAATTCTTGAGTGTAAACAAACAATTGTTCAAATGAATTATCATGATAAAGACGACGAGACGCTCTTTCATGACTTAAGCGAGCGACATAAAGTGGATCCATGACAACTCTCACGAGCCTCGCCGTTGGAATTTCTACTCACTGCCATCCCCTCGGTGCATAATAGTTTTTGTCCTGATAAAACATTTTCGTGACGACAGATGCCCAAAAGCATTTTGAGAAGGCATCGAAGCAGCATGGCAATGGAACCCCAGCATCCAAACGATTCCTACCATTGGCCCACCATGGCCCTTACATCTAGAAGATCCGGCAGATTGATGATCAATCTCAATCGTGACGCACAAATTTGAAAGCCACCCTGTTATGGTCCGAGCGTAATACCGAGAACTCACCAGGCAAATCATTCTATCAACGCCATCGCACCTTTGCAATATTTCTGTACTTGCAGTCCATCCCGTTCCAAACTACAAACGACAGTTTCACGGCATATCTAACTAGGGTGTGAAGGTGCAATGGCAACAATACAAATCAACCAGGGAAACTGCTGTGCTTCGGAACAATGTCAAGAATGGACCTCTCATGCTCATTGCCAATTGTTTCAACGAAATGAAGAAGACCTAGGCCTCGACTTTTGGCAAAGTCGTTAAACCATCAATACGCATTCGCTGATCGCCCGAGTCCATGTCACGACAACGCTCATTATCAGCATCGCAAAGTATGTCTTCCGACTGTCCTGTGAAACCAAACACGGTCTCTCCGGTACAATTCATCTCGTTCCTCACGAACTTTGCGTCCTGGTTGTACCAAGCTTCGCGTTCTGCACAAAACACCCACCCGTACTCCGTATACTGACACACAATCTCAACCGCGGCCCGAGCGACATGTTCTTCGGACTACCAGACGACCTAGTACAGGCTATGCAGGAAATCTGGGTTCATTGGGTAAAACCTCCGACATGCGAAGTCAAGCACAACCCTCCCGCCATGTCGTGTCAGCTACGTCCAGAGAAAACCAGCAGCCGGCCGGCGTCTCCTGGCCATTCATCGGGCGCTCTTATGCGCCACGCCCTCTCTCAGCTACCACCAGATCAATGAACGAGACACTTTGGGAAAGCTGAAGAGTCGGGAATGTGACAAGCCACTTCGGGCGCAGTCAGCTTACAGCATGCGGTGTAGACGACTGGCGGGACGACGTGCTGGCAATTGTTCATCACAATCAATTTCTGCAATGGCTGGAGTCAACCTCGGTGTCCTTTGCCTCTGTGCAACACACAATTTACTACTTTTGGTGTTTTGTGGCTGGTCCGTTACGCATTAGACTGACATACACTTCACGGCTGAACCGAAACCCGTGTCCAGGTTGCAAGCACCTCAAGAAACGATATATTGACGATATCCCATCTCACAATGTCCATCGTGTCGAGTAGCTTTGTGAAATCATTACTATATAATCACTTCAACAGAAACATCCGTCTCATAGCATCATGAACTCCGAATGCAACGCATGCACGTCTGTGCAATTCTCCGGTAACGTGAAGAAGCGGCTCATTGTGTGCTGCGACGGTACCTTCAATAGCGCCGATACAGGAACCGACGACTACTCTAGTAATGTCGCTCGTTTGTGCCATGTGATTTCCAACTTCGGCATTTCCAAGACTGGTGAAAGGATACCACAAGTGGTATACTACCAGTCCGGTGTTGGTACAGGCTCCTTGACATATGTCGACAAAGCTCGCCAAGGTACGTCAAGACAGTTTCCATGTCAGTACATCGTCTAAACGCGCTGCAGGTGCCTTTGGCGGGAGTCTCGCAGAAAACGTCTGCGAGGCGTACAACTACCTCTCAAACAACTGGGGGCCAGGAGACGAAATCTTCATCTTTGGCTTCTCCCGGGGCGCTTACACGGCCCGCTCTCTGGCCGGTGTCATCTGCCAAGTAGGCCTCCTCACGCCGCTGCTCATGGACAACTTCTTTGAGATATACAGCGCGTACAAAAACAGAGGAAATCAGGCTTTCGACGAGACGACGTGGGCAAATCAGCCTCTGGTCCCAGGCGAGCTCGGCACCCTCCCTCCGCAAGACGGTGTGCCGCCTCCCTCCTACGGCACTCGCCTCCAACACCTCCGCAAGGTTGCCCATTTGCATGTCAATATCAAGGTAGTTGGAGTATGGGACACAGTTGGTAGTGTCGGAGGGCCGAACTGGTTTGCCCAGGCCGGAGAGGACACCACGTTTCTTTCCACAAAGCTCAGTCCAAGTAAGCCCGACTCACGCTCATCCTACTATTTGTTGAATTCAGTAAAGAGGCGCAAAATGTGCTAATCCCGTCCGTTTCAGAGATTGAGAATGCCTTCCACGCACTCGCATTAGACGAAAGCCGTGGAAATTTCCCCCCTACCTTGTGGCATATCGACTCGACGTGCATGCAAGAAGACGGTAAAACACCCAAGGTGAACCTCAAGCAGTGTTGGTTCCCGGGCTATCACTCCGATGTAGGGGGTCACGGCCAAGGTTCAGTCGACACAAACAGCGTCGACGAAATCACCTTCTCCTGGATGTGCGACCAGCTCTTTGGGCTCCTGCAACTTAGCGGCACCGCTTTGCAAAAGTACATTCTCTTGAGGATAGGCACTTCTGGAATTGACACGAAAAACAAGAGTATTCGTAACTTGTCTGCCGATTGGAGGGCCATTGCATGGAGCAACGGTGAGCTCGCAGACACCAACTCCTTCACGAGCTTGTGGTGGCTGTCGTCGCTGGTGGCCACGGCCAAGCCCGCCTATCATCGAATCCCGGGCGAGACAAAGGCGTATGAAAAAATCGGCAGCGAGAAGAAGAGTATTCCGTGGAGGCAGTTTAACGAGGAAGTCCACCCCAGTGTGATCCATCGAGTCAAGAACAGAAAAGGCTACATGCCGGGCCCGTTTGCAAAGGGTTGGAAGTACGTGGAATCAACAAATGGTGCTCGCGCATATTGGGTCAAGGGATCTGGTGAAGGCGCCATTGTTTTGAATGAGTACCTTATCCCGAAGCTTGAGGAATTTGACCAATCCGTGGGTCACGACCACTGGCAGAGTAGCTTGGAGCGTACATTTGCTCCCAAGGATGTGGTTGACAAGCAGGACACTGTGCAGCGATAGTTCCTTTTGTATGTTGACTGCGACAGTTATTCTACTTTGGAATGAATTTGGTACCTAGCATTCACATGCTTTCGTGAATGAGCATGTACGCGTGTTTTTACAGATACATACATGGTTATCTCCGGGTGTGCACTAGAAGATGAGAGATAATACTATCCTGAGTGATAAGTTTGTGTCGAAACGAACCGCTACCTCTTCCCGTGACGTCAGATCGACAAGGAAGAACGTCCAAATTAGAGAAACAAACATCTCGTGCCCTAGAAGTGACACAAAAGCCCAACCTTTAGCGCAAGGAACAGCATTCAATGTGAAAGGGGGCACCGCTGTGTTGCGCCTTATGGGAACCGGTATGATGATCTTGGTGCGGTTTCACAGAGAAAAGTGTACGGTCGTTACAAGAAAAGTCACTAGATATCACATTATCATAATCTATAAACAAAAGCGCTAGCACCATGGTCCCTCAATGCTCACATCCATCAACACATGAATTATTGTTGAACGCCACCCACGCTATGCAGAAATGCCGATCTACCTCGTCAAATAACAAGGATCTGACAGGAGATAGAGGCCTTTTGAAGCATTATCAATTCTCGTGTGTCTCCATCACAAACACCAACAGTGCGTTCCACACCTAACATGCTTCACGTAAGATCCACCGCTCTCTCAACACCGTCATACCGAGCCCTCAATCTCTTAGGCGACGAACTTTGACTTGATCGCAACGGCTGGACAAAGTACGGTGACGACTCAAGTTGCGTAGACTTTTGTCTGGTGATCACCTGGGGTGAAATAAGGACAACGTCTTCCACATCGACTAGTTCAATAGATGCTAGGTTCTGTCTTTTTGGCGTGGTCATTGTGCTTTGAGCTTCGACTTCGGATGAGCTGGGCAGTCTGTGTGACAGATAACCATCAAGCTTTTGCTGAGATGAGCCTGTGGGTTTCGTAGCCGGTTCTTTCGGTTTGGCCTTGTCGGCATTTTTGGCTGCTGGTTTTCGACTTGGCGATGATGGCGCTGAGTAGAACACATCGTCTGGGCTGGTACTGCTAGTGCTAGGGTTGCCGTTGGGGGGATTGACTAGCTTCACCTGATTGTCATCACCAGGAAGCTGCTTCTTCGGCGGCGACCTAGTCGCATCAGGTTCGGCTTTACCTGAGCCATCTCCCACTAGTGATCGTGGAACATGCGCCAAGACGGCGGTGGCATCTGACTGCTTCCGTAGTAATTTTTCCCTTACGGTAGTTGGGGGCAAAGCAAGCTGATTTGCCACTCGGGTGGTGGCAGCTACTTTCTTCTTCTTCTTAGCAGACAGCAGTCGTTTTTCGGCCCTTTCCCTTTCTAGCCACTCGTGTTGCTCCTTTTGCAGTTTGAACAAGAGATCACGCACTTGATTTCGCAAAAGAGACGGGCGAATATCCCAATTTACTGGCTCCTTCTGGAACAGCTTGCGGACAGTCTCGGCAGGGTCTTTCAAAAACTCTTCCATGTAACCAAGGATGAAGACACCGCAGTCGCAAAAATTGTCCTGTTCCGGAATTTTTTTAGCAGTCATTCCAGTGGGAACCATGACCAAATCAATCCCTTTCTTGTCCTTTGCTTCTGCTATGAGGTATTCTTTCAAGACTCGACAAGTGGCTGCATGTGGATTCCCCAAAGAGTCTAGTGTGACTATTCTTGGTAACCTGGGATCAACATGCGATGCCGCTGCCAGCCTATTATTTGATGTTGCAATTTTCGGGGCTGGTGACGATTCTTGCAAGGTCCTTGAAGAGGTGGGAGGCTCCAGATCAACCGGCTCTTTGGAGATTGGCGTGCTGGCATCGTCACCGTGTATGGAGACATCTGGCATGTCTCGCGCAACCAATCCTATCCCCGGAGGTGTTGCGTCCTCTTTCGCGGGGGTTGCTTCATCCTTGGGCATGCCACTGACAGCATTGGGTGTGTTGCAGATTATTGCCAGATACCAGTGGGCATTTTCATTGACGGGGACCACAATGTAGTCGTACGAAAGCAGATCGAATTTTGCTGTCCAAGCCCTCACGCCGTCATAGTTAACCTTGCCTCTGGTTGATCTCAGCTTCTCGAAGAAAAATGTGCTAAAAATATACACCTTGCTCAACAGTTCGGGCCGCTCGGTCTCCAGCTTGAACTGAAGATATCGCACGTAGAAGTTTATCAAATTATCGTTTAGAAATTCACCTTCATCAAGCCTCAGGATATCGTCATCGTCAACAGTCGCCCTGTTTTTTCCAGTAGAAGGGAAAATAAGGGATTTGTGCCAACTTGCCCTCCACAATGGATTCCGATCAGTCCACCGGTCAGGCCTCAGATCCCGCGTAATATGGACAGGTGAAGACCTTCGGGTTCGACGGGTGGTAGGGGCCAGTGAAACAGTGACATCGTCATCTTTGGCATCGCCCGTGGCCTGAATTTGTTCGGCCGATACAGAGTTCTCCAATTTGTCAATTATTCTCTCCCGCCGTGGTCCGCGAGTTGGTTCCTTCTGGGCTTCTGTCTGCCCGTGGACTTTCGTCGTTGCATGTGGTGGACTGATTTCCAACCTAGAGGTAGTACTGTTCGGGGTCTGTCTGGTATTCTGGGTGGTATACGTTGAGGCTGAATCAAAAGCCTTTTGCCATCTACGTCGGAGAGTCTCACTGGGTAATATTGACGTCAGCAAACAAGTTAGTTTTCAACAAGGTGGCGAAAACTCACGAGGGGCATGTGGACGTTTTAACATGACAAGCTGCTTGTACCAGGCTAAATACGTCTCGGTGATCGGTAAATTCCAGCCACAAGTTTGCCTCAAAATCGGTACCCCGCGGCCGTATTATACGAACATAATGGCTGCTGCTCATAGCATGTTCTATGACGGTGATGCTGTCCAACGGGACCCTCATCCATTGCAACGGCGGACTCTCCTCTGCTGGAAATTTTGGTACGAGTGTTGCGGAGTTACCATCTTGCTGAAGGATCAATTGCCCACGTTGGTCGTCGTCCGCATTGTAGATATGCTTCCCCGACACTGCTCTCCTCACATTTAGGTCGGGAATGCTAGAGTGGGTAGTCGTAGAATTCATAATGTGCGCGTTCGCGGGCTTCGTGAATTGTGTACTTGGGATATCACCCCGTGAAAATAACCGTCTTTTTGGACTGGGCAAGGCGGAGAAGTTTGTTCGTTTTTTAGACACATGAGAAGGGTCTCTGTAGAGTTCGTCTTCGGAGTCGATGGATTCTCCCCGTGCAAACTTTGGACGCTTGATATGCGGGCTTGAAGGGTCGGCATGGTTCGACGGTCGCGACCGCTTGTTCGCCTGGGGCATGGTGGGCATGAAGGTTGGAACTGAGGCTCAAGGCATCTTCTTGGGAGGCAGCAGCTAAATACATACGGCATCTTTGTCTATACCGTCATATGCCCAGCTGCCGGCAGCTGCGACCCAGGTGTCAAAGACGGTGTCAAAAGAGTCGAGTTCAAGGCGAGTTGAAAACAACGACAGCGGCAAATGTGGGGCTACATAATCGTGGGTACCTGGCTGGGCGCTCGGTAAGGGTAGAGACACGCAGGACACATGCAAGCGACAACATTGAACATTGAAAGCTGCACATGTGTATACCATGCAGCCAAGGTACCCGTGATAGCCCACCTGAATCGCATTGCTGCAGAGGACAAAGCAGACTACTGTGCGCATGAGGCCATGAGGAATACAATGAGGCAGAATGAGGCAGGGAGGGGTTGATTGACAGCTTACTACGGAGTGCTGGTCTAATAATACATACCAAGTACCTACCTAGGTCTAAGTACCTAGGTAGGTACCTGGTAGGTTGCCCAGTAGAACCTGCAAATGATTGGAATGCAGAGGCACAAAGACATCTGGAAATGCCAACAAGCCACACGGCGGGAGAAGAACGCGGGGCAGACAGACCGAATCCAGTACAGTACATTAACTTAGAGACAGAGGGACAGGGGTCAACCAGTCAGTCCGCCTTCCCAGAAGTGCTACAAAGTACTTTGAGTTCCAAGGGTCTTGTTCATGGTAGTATTCGGGCTTTTGCCAATGTTGTGTGTTCCACTTTTTTTTTCTCCATCGCGATTTCGAGAGACGCCACACTACCTGCCCCTTCACCTTTCTACCCCTTTGCGAGTTGATCTGTTCATCACTTGACCTGTTGAGCTAGACTTGTCCGTTCGTTACGTGTCAATTATCGCTAATTTATTCCATTGTACGTGCTTTATTCGATATCAAAACTAGCAAAACGATGGCCGCGCAGACAGGTATTGAGGCCGCATTGGTCAAGATCATGGACGTCGTTCAGAAGCAGGTGAGTTCTCATTTTGGACACGTCACTCAGGGGTTCTCGGTGAAAAGGGATAATTGTACACAACGGCGCATGCGCCGCATATCACCAAGTTCACAACAATTTGATGGATTTGTCCAAGTCATTAATCATGTCCGCCATGTAGAATGAGGAAATGTCCGAACTGCGCCAGGAGTGCGCCCAGCTGCGCCAGTCTAACACCGAGATTAGCCAGCTCCTAAGAGAGACTGTCATGGTAGGTTGACACTGAGCATTTGGGTCGGGATAGATATTCATTGTCTTCCTGCAATTCTTGGGGCGACAAGACTGACGCACATCAGCAGGGTCGCCGTGATAGCACTGGTCTCGCCGTCTTCACCCCTGGTGGTGATGGCTCACTGCGGTCATTCAGTCCTCACCCTCTGCCCAAGCTCTCTCCGGCCATGAGATATATCCCACCGCCTTCGCCCAGCCCGCAGCTAACTGTGCCCGCCATGGACCGTGAAATCCCTGGCTTCTACGTCATCATTCCTGCTGGTGGTGCCGGTACTCGTCTTTGGCCCCTATCCCGTGAAAATCACCCCAAGTTCCTCTTGGATATTGACCTTTCCGGGCGCAGCTTGCTCCAGTCGACATGGCACCGTCTTGTCCCTCTTGCCGGATCATCCCGCATGACTGTTGTGGCCGGACCATGCCACTCCGAGTCCATTCAAACCCAGCTCCCTCAGCTCGAGTCCGACAACCTCTTCACTGAGCCTGGTCCCAAAGACTCCATGGCTGCCATTGGCCTTGCTGCCGCCATTCTCCTGCACCGTGATGAAGATGCTGTCATTGGATCCTTTGCCGCCGATCATATGATTGCCGGTGAGGATGCCTTCCTCAACTCCGTCACTGAGGCTGTCAAGGTCGCCAAGGAGGGCTTCCTTGTTACTATCGGCATTGCTCCGTCGCATCCCGCCACTGGTTTCGGCTACGTCAAGCTGGGAGACAAGTTGGATGTTCCTAACGCTCCTTCCGCCCGCTTGGTCAGCGCATTCAAGGAAAAACCCGATGCTTATACTGCCGCCAAATATCTGTCATCCGGTAACTACCGCTGGAATGCGGGTATGTTCGTCACCAAGGCTTCTACTCTGATGGACCTAGTGAAGGAGTATGAGCCCGAATTGCACAATGACTTGACCAGAATTGCAAAGGCTTGGGAAGACAAGACGCAGCGAGAGACTATCCTCAACGAGGTGTGGCCTACGTTGGAAAAGGTGGCCATCGATAATGCCATTGCTGAGCCCGCTGCCGCTGAAGGCAGAGTTGCCGTGATTCCCGCTACGTTTGGTGAGATGGACCCATATGTCTCACTAACACAGAAGTCATGCTAACATGTTCTAGGCTGGGACGATGTCGGTGACTTTTCTTCCCTCGCCGAAATGCTTCCCGCTGAGGCCAACTCCCCGAGGATTCTTGGCGACCGTAACTTGGGTACGCTGCCATGTCTTATCGTCCTTTGCAATTTCACGCACTAACTCAGTTGTAGTTGTTGCCCAACAAGCTCCCGGTGGCATCGTCGTTCCCGGCTCTGGCCGTCTTGTCGCCTGTCTCGGTGTCGACGACCTCGTCATCGTCGACGTGCCAGACGCGCTCATGGTCACTACTCGTGCCCGTGCGCAGGAAGTCAAGTCACTTGTTGCCAGCTGCCGTAAGGCTGGTTTCAAGAATCTCATGTAAGATAGGCGTGTGCTAGACAAAAAAAGTGCGTACGTGCCTAGCTAGAATTTTTTGTCCTTAGTTTTGGTAAGTGTAGGACGGGCATAATGGCGGAAAACTCTTATTGGCTGTAATATATTGATTGTAATAGGAAAGAGCGGGACGGTGGATTTCTACGGAGAATATGTAGCGTTAAGCAAAAATCCTGCTCTCTGGTTTTTCTGTGTTTTGCGCGTGGTGAATATGTTTGTGAGTGGCTTGTCTTGCAAAACTTGTGGATGGAGGCGACCAAATGGCCGAGGCGCTTACCGCCGAGTAGAAACCCCTCAACACCTCGTTTCCACTTCATCTACATGTCTGCATCTACATACCCAGATGCTCAATTATGTAAGTACAACCAACTCTCAGCGACCCCGTCATCAACAATCAATTACGCAGACAAGACAGCCCTAGTGACTCAATCCCCTCTTCATTCATACACTTGGCGGCGTTTTCCACCATGCCGTCCAAAGACGACCTCCTCGCAAAGCTCACCAACATCCTCCAGAAGCATATATCAGAGACCTCCACGCCTGGGCTCTCCGCCGCCATTCTCACGCATAGCACCTGTCACACCCTCACCGCCGGCCACGCCAATCTCCAGCCGCCACAGCCCATCCAGCCCTCTCACCTATTCGGCATCGGCTCCATCACCAAAGTATTCACTGCGACCGTCATCCTACAACTCATCGAGGAGGGCAAGCTGAACCTGTCCGACACTGTCTCTCAACACCTTTCCCCAGAAACCTACGCCAATATAGACGACGCTGCAAACGCAAGTATTTCCCAATTACTACGCCACCAAGCAGGAATTGACAGCTGGGAAGACGACCCCGAATGGATCGCGCATGGCCGCGGCAGGCATCTTGTTCCGGCACACGTATGGACCAAAACGGAGCCATTAGGATATATCCGGAGGCCAAAGAAAACAGCGCCCAGGAGCGGGGAGTGGTATTATTCCAACACGAATTACACGCTTCTGGGTCTCGTCATTGAGAAAATCACAGCCAATACGGCGGAAAGCGAGATACGGGCGCGAATTCTAGAGCCGCTGGCCTTGAGGAACACTTACCTCGAAGGGTTTGAGCCCGCAAGGGGACATGTGCCGAGTCGATACCACTGGGTGACGGATACGTTTCGTTCGACGGCAGGAATATGCCCCTCTTTCCCGCTCATCAGGGATGACTTGCTCGACGCCACGACGTCCAATCTATCAGTCGAGTGGACGGCGGGCGGAATGCTCAGCTCTGCCTCGGATCTCGTAAAGTTCGGGCAGGCTCTTCGCGATGGGAAGCTACTGAAACCAAAGTCTTTGGAAACGATGAAGCAGTGGGTAGGTGCTGCTACGCCGGGCAGTGAGATGGGCCACGGGTTATTCAGGATGAAGTTTGCAGGGTCGGGCGGGAGCAACTATTGGAATGGGCACTTTGGGGGCGTGTTGGGCTTTACGGGTGGTTTGTGGTGGGCAGAGGACGGTGACGTCGTGGTGGGAGTGTTTTCGAATGTTGGGACGATGCATGCTGGGAGTGTGGCAGGCAGTGGTGCGCATGTTATCGTGAGCACGGAGTTTCTGGGGACGGCGAGGGAGTTGGCTGATTGTGACTGTGGTGATTGATTGTATGATGGAGATAACTTCGCGGGAATGGCGCGAGTGTGTCCCATTTTATGTGCCTCGAAACGGCGAACGAGGGCGGTGAAATACAACGTGGAGGCTGGCGTTGTGGTAGTGCTGGATTGTCTTGTTTTGCATGGGCATGTCGACGTCTGCCACATGGTGAATACGAAGGTGGTTGTGATTTCCAGTGATTCTCATTTTCTCCTTTGGGGTGCTTGGGACCTCGGACGGAACTGACGATGATATTTTGGGATAAAAAAAAATGTGTGGACTTATGACGCAGTCATGCGCCCTTTCAACGTGAAGAAGGCATGTTTGGTCATGTTTGGTCCCTTTTTGTCCTTTAATTTAGTAACATCTTAATATTTCACAAGTCCCGACATAAGGAAATATCTCACCAAGCCACTGCTAATTACCCACACCCTTAGTAGCAATAATAGCGTTATCCTCGTTTGAAACGCCTTGACTTTGGCTGTACTTGGAGTATTTGGGCATGAAAAGGAGCCAGCATCTACCTAGTAGTAGGTAGCTAGATGAGAAGTTTAGAAACTGAAATTAAACTTGAAGGAATCCTGGTCGTGATTGTATCGTGTTCTGCAGCAACGGGTTTCAAGTGGGACCCGTCAACTTCGATGCCAAGATGTGTCGCATCAATCGCTTGACCTCGGTGCTCCATTGACAAGCTCCCCACAACGTGTCCTCCCGCAACCTCACGCCAAACCACCGTCAAGCTCGCCCGCAGCTTGCATCCAACATCCAAACCGCCAAACTCACCCGCCGCGCCGCATCTCGCGCGGCCCATATCCTCCAAAATGCACTCGTCCTTCACCCGCATCCAAAACGTCTTCGGCTTCTTCACAACAGTCGCCTGCGTGCTAGCTGGCTTCATCGCCGCAACCGACCTCCTCGCCGCCCGCAACCCCAGCGGCACTCTCATCCCAACCAACATCCAAGTGTAAACTTCCGCCCCCTTCTCTTCCCACCTCCTCGCCGAGCTCTAACAAGCCACTATCCTCAGAGTCAAAGGCCGCCCCCACTACTATAGCAGTAAAAAGGAAGAATACGCCATCATCAAGTTCTCCCTCGACGCAGACCTCTCGAGCCTCTTCACATGGAACACAAAGCAGCTCTTCGTCTACGTCACCGCCGATTGGCCCTCGGCGGAGGGCCAGAACGCTACAAACTCAGCCGTCATCTGGGATAGCATCATCACGAACCCCAGCGCCGACCACCTGCAGAACATTGGGCCCATTGCCATGAAGAAGCTCAAGCGCAGTGCGGAAGGCAAGGCGATTGATCCCAGCCGGTGCGTTCTCTTTTTCACTCCTCCCTTCCCATACCTGACAATGGTCTTGGGTGAGGAAGAAATAAAGGTTGCGAAATAGAAAAAGCTAACAGTTTTTACAGTGGCCTTCTTAAACTCAACAACCAGCGACCAAAGTACCAAATCACGCATCCCTCGGGCAAGATTGCCAGCGTCAACGATGTGACCCTTAAGCTGCATTATAATGTCCAGCCATGGGTTGGCCTGCTTACGTGGAACATGGACAAGGTTATCGGGTGGTGGTTCCCAATGGAGAAGGGCGTGAGCGAAAAGTTTGAGTTTCCGGCGGTAAAGACCAAGGATGCGAAGAAGAAGGCCAAGAAAGCCTAGTCGAATCACGGGATTAGAATGGAGCAAAGGAGTATAACTGGTTATATATGGGGCGTGTGTGCACTCTTAGCGCGAGGTGGTAGTTACTAGATGCTCTGTTTCTTAAGCTGTTACAACATTTGTTATCGCACGATGCCAAGGTGGTCGCGTTGCTTGATGACGACAAGTGCATACCGCGATATGTATGGCTACTGCAGCACCAGCCTAGACATGTCAAATGACCAAACCGTTTCGCCGCTTTGGGAACTCGGATACTTTTCATCTCATATATTACGTGGTAATCGTAAACACACATGGCCAGCTATCTAGACATGATTCTATCCCAGTACGCACAATAAACCCGTGTCGGTAGTTTCCCACCTACCTGCCAATGGTCCAACAGCCTGTTTGCCCGTCCCTGTCCGTAACATGACCCAGTATTTACTTTAGACATGACATCTAGCATGAAAAATAAACCGCCTTAGCTCCGAGCCGGGGGAGTAGTTCCCCCCCGTCCATTGCCTCCTCTTCCTCTGTTCGCGCCACCGCGACCTCTGCCTCGGCCACGGCCCCGTCCACCAGCGTTGCCATCCAGACTCGCGGGAGGTGGGACGCTGCTGTATTTACCAGGCTGTGGGCTAGGCGTCTCATGGTGACTGCCACGACCTCTGCCACGACCGCCGCCGCGCCAAGTCGTCCCGTTGGCAGTCTGTTCCGGAGGAGTCCTACTGGAACCATCACGGTACACCAGTGTGCTGTGGAGCAAGTTGGGTGCGGCCCCATTGCTGCCGCCGCGTTGGGGTCCCATGCTCGGGCTGCCTCTACCTCTACCGGGAGATCCTCTACTAGGAGAGTTTCGTCCGGGAGTGCTATGACCACTGCCGTTGAGAGCACCTCGCCATCCACCACGTAAAGGAGCGGGAGCGGGAGCATCCTTGTACTGGGGAACACCAACAGATCCGTAAAATCCTGTGGATATTGTCGATGTAGCTCGCTTCTGCTGAGACTTGCTGGACGCAGAGATGACTTGCTTGTCGGTCGTATTCAACACGGATGAAGATGGTACAGTTTGGCCTCGGAACATGGGAGCTCGTTCGCCCAGAGTTGTACCACTCATAAATGATGTATCCCACACCACATCAAGAAGCAGGGCGGTAGCAGTTCTACTGATGCCCGCTACTGTCCCCCGTGTAGCAATGGGTACCTTTCCGGCCGAAGCAGCGAAGGTCACACGATCACCCAAGCTGAAGTTCTGATTGCCCAGAACCAACTCTGCATCAGATGGCTTCAAAATTGCCGCACGCGGGACGCCCTTGAGTTTTTTGATATCAATGTCTTGGGACGCTTGGTACACTTGCTCGCCAGCATTGGCCAAAGCCGTGACAACTTCGGAGTCGAGTTGCTCAGCCTCGAGTGGCACTCGCTCGAACTTGCTTGTTTCCTGCTTCTTCAACCAAGCAACAACATCCTTAACGCGCTGTGAGGCAACGACAGGGTCGTTCCACAGGTCGGTCTCGCAGATGTCACTTCTCTGTGCTCCCTTCTGTATGGCTGCGAAGAAATCGGGGAACGCAACCATGTAATCAGCAATCAGCTTTATTGCCAAGGAGCTGAATTCCCACCCAGTGTGCGCCTTTCGTGAATATCCCAGGACCTTGAGCTTGCGGGCCTCAAACTTGAGATTGAGGCCCAGATTTAGCTTCAGCCCTGCAGCAGTGCTAACTTGATAGGATGAGGTGATTTTGCTCAGTACCAAGGGGTGCACGCCCAGTTGTTTCGCCACAGCAAAGGATGGTGTGTAAGGATTGGTGCGCTCGGCCTGATGAATAATCCTCTTGGAGAACTCGGGTTCTTTATTTCTCGGAATGGAAACAACAACTTCCGTCTTGCCCTTGACATGACCAGTGACCTCGAGGGGCCGGCCATAAGCATATTCACCGAGGAAAAAGGCTCTGGTACCTAGCGGGAACTCCTCCTCGATGGGAAGAGCCTCCTTCTCGATAAATCTCTCGTCTTCGTTGACAACTTCATCCACAACGGTCTGAGAGGCATAGACACTGCGCACGCTGGGATTTTCGGCGTATTCCTTGATTAGCGCGCCCTCTTCAGTTTTGAGGAGACCTTTGAGCATGTGCACATGTACAAGACACTCTACTTGTCCGACAATGACGCCCAGACGCTTGGCATGCCAACTCTCCAAATATTCGGCTTCCTTCGAGAAGTCAGAAGCTTCTCTATTTGAATGGTCCTTGACGACTACATCCTGGCCATTTTCAGCAAGCTCATACGAGAAGAGCTCGTCCTGAACCTTCATAATCTTAGCTTCCTGAAGAAATGGGTAGCCCACATAGCATCGCTGGCCCAATTTAGCCTTGAAAGTTTCAATGCTCGTGCGCAGATTTGTATCAGTCAGGGTGACAACAATACTCGGATTTCTGCTATCCTGCTGGAAGACGTTGATACCGTAGCCTTCGATGATTTGGGCGGTGTAAGGCAATGTATGCAGCGTCGGAAATCCTGCCAGTGCCTCAACCTTTACCAAAGCTCCAGTGGCCAAGCCTGAGACATACTCCAAACCTTCCATATCAGGTAGGTCGAAAATGTTCTCAATACAGTGGCAGCTTTGGATCTCGGGAAAGATCCCTGGCAGCGGAGATGGATATGCGAAGTTGACATCTGCAGAATACGTGAACTTGATCGGAACACCAAATCCGTTTCGTGACTTTTCATCGTCCTCTAATAGATCATTTTTGGGGGCCATAGCGTCCAGTAGTCGTTTTTCATCGATAAAGGGGATCTTAACAACGGCTTCCCATTCCATTTTCTTGCCATTCATGTCGAGTTCGAAGTCGCGGGGATAAAAGTCGATAATAGGTGAATTGGGGTTCGTCATTAGGTCGTGGTACACCTTGGGCACAATCTTCTTACTTCGATCAGGCAACACACCCATAAGCTGTTCGTATGGTTTGAAAGGTTGTCCCTTTTTGAAGCTGAGATCCGCGTTGAGGCCCTTAGCAACATCTATGTCCTGTTAAGTCAAAATCACACAATGACGAAGAAATCCATCTTACCGGAGATTAGAGGGGCATAGTGGTAACCATAAAACCAGGGCCACGAAGCGATGCCCTTATAATAATAGAAGAGCACCCACTGCAGGCCTTGGACATAGTTTTGGCACAGGTCGATTTGCTCCTTTTCATACTTTTCCGGGGCCCATTCCGGGAACTTTTGCAAGTAATACTTGGTCTTCCAGCCGGCATATTTTTCATTGTAGAGCTTTTCGTACTGCTGCTGTGCCTCTTCCGATGTCACATCGACAACCAAAGCCTTGTCATATGATTTAATGACACGAAATGCAGCCAGGTTGCCTTCCTCCTCCTCTTCATCCTCATCTTCGTCTTCACCACCTCCTCGTCGAGCAGGAAATGACAGCACAAGATGGCGATCGCCATTTTCATTTTCCTTGGTAGACCAATCTAGGTGCATTGCATCCGCTATATCTTGGGCAAACTTGCGGTCCGCCGCCTTGAGAGTTATACCGAGATCCAAGGCGTCGGCGGAACGTTTCGAGACGAAGGGACGGATCTTCTGTTTCCATAGATCGCGCTGAAACGAAGTAATGATCAGCTGTCCAGTCTTGGCGTTCTTGTTGCTTCCTCCGTTCTTCGCTTCGAGTTTCTTCTCCATTTGCTTCGATGCAAACCACTTTTCGTCTGAAATGTCATGTTCAAATGACACTAACTCAAGCTTACTTAGCTCCGTCAACAGCTTGTCCAATCGAGCCATGTTAATAACACCATTCTCGTTGATGTAACCATCGCAAGTTGGTAGAACCGCCTTGTAGATTTTAAACATGTTTGCCAATGCGCCCTCGTTGATGTGAAGACCAGGGAGATTTGGCAAGAAATCATTTCCAACAAAGAAAGCCATCAAAATAAAATCATCAATAACTCTTTCGAGATCAAATGAAAAACTCAACGTTCCCTCTTGATGTAGTTCCTGAAACTCCATTTCCAAGTATTCTCGTACAATGCACAAATGAAGCAGATAGAAGTTTTGATGCTCAAGCTCCTTGGATTTGGCCTTGGATGCTCGTCCGAAGGTGACTTCTTCTCGGAGAAGACAGAAATGGGGGTCATGGCTGAGCAGACCCAGCATGATCAAATCCGCATCCAATCCGTACAAACAGTGTCGCACGTTGGGGTTGTAGTTGGGCTGTGCCTTTGCGTTTCGAATGTACTCCATAATCTTGTGTTCTCCTTCGCCAGGGACCTCGTGGCCTGAAAGAACAATTTCGCACCCTTGCCAGTCGGCATCTTCCGAGACCTTTTTGTTGACAAAGTATCGCAGCTGCTGCGATAGCTTCGCCATGAATTCAGTTCCTATGGCTGTCAACATTGTGACGATAAGCACCAACAGCGACCAAGCATACCTGGGGTGATGCAATTGCTATCAAATGGCTCTTCCTTGGGCATCTCAACGCCCTCTTTGATGGCCTTCTCGCGGGCTTTCTCAGCATCCAGAGCGGTACGGAAGCGACGGGCCCGTTGTTGGTTCATTTTTGCTCTTGGTGCAACACCATCAATAGCCATGAAGAAGAGCTGTTTGGGTTTTATTTTGCCAAACAAGTGCTCAATGTAGTTGAAGATTCTTATAAACATTTCCTCCTCTGAGAGGCGAAAAGAAACATCTTCTCCAGCATCTTTGTGGGTGCAGTTGTGAATGATACCATTCATATCGAGCTGTGGACCTAGGTCAGCGGGGACGCGAAAGTGAGTCGAGCAGTCGGAGGGCATGTCGAACATAAAGGCAATCAAACTCGGGTATTCGGTTCTCTGCAATGAGTTGCGAAATGGCAGGATATCGCTCCGAGAGCCATCTAAAGAACTTGGGAACACTGGGACGGGGCGGTCAGAATGTTTCCTCAGGCCGGATGGATCTTAAAACAAACCCCATGATGGCAGCAAGTGGGCAATCGTAGACCCAAAAAAGCTGCAAAAGATGAAATAGATGCCAGCTCCGATGAGGAGTGATAATTCAAGGCAACGAGTTGCTGCAAGCCAGACTGCGGTGTTTCGATTGCGCAAATGCGTGAGAGAAAAAATTCTTGGGCGCTCAAATCGGTCGACCACGGTAATGCGCCAGGACAAAACAAAATGGCGACAAGGAAAGAGTATGCAACGCAGAATCCGAGGGAACAAAACAACTCAGTTCGCGCAGCTGATGAGAGTCGCGGCTCGCAGAGGAGGAGAGGCCTCGGGGGGTCGAGGAGATTGATCGTTATTGAAGGGTGAAAATGGTTGTCGGAAACACAGTCATCATCAAATCAATTGACTTACTTGACATGCGGGAACAGTTTCGAGCCAATGTTGCGGGGAGAAGTCCAGGACCAGTAGAGAGGCTCAAAGTGGGGTTGGGGCGAAAACTCCACCTTGATGTGCCATACTAACGTCGACCCTCGAACAAACCATCTGCCTCAGCGAGGACGTGAATTGCTCGGCGGGCTCACTCCTGGGTAAATGATTTATGGCAGAATCTTTTTACTTACCATCAAATATATTATAATACAAAGCCTCATAGCCAGGTACTTGATAGGGTGTGAGCGCACGGAGCAACAAAATCGAGCCCGCCGAGCAATTCACGCAAGGACCAGGCTTGATATATGTTGGAGTCAGGACCATACGTTACGCACCAACCCGGAAACAAGTTGAAACTACTCGGAATATTTATCACGGGCAGGCTAGGTATTTCTTATTGCAACGGCTTTTCGGACAATCTGATCTGATGCATCGTGTGATCAATCTGTTTCTCTTATATTCGTTTTGCAAGGCTATGCTAGAGCCAAACCCTGCGAAGGCGCGAGGGCCAGATATCCTACTTCTACGGGTCTTTGAATTAGAACTGCAATAAACATAGTGTCTTCGACATTTACGGTACGTCAACGGTCACAAAGGGGCGCCGCTTTGAGAATCAGTTCGTGCACTTGTGCGCTAGCAATTCGCCATGTGCTCCTTTTAATTGACGGAGAGAATGTGAAGACACGCTATCGTCAGAAACATTGTTATCATACCTTCGTAAAAACTGAATAATAATTAAGAATAAGTGTAGTGATAATTGAGGAGTTATTTTACTAGGTTTCAAGCCAGATCCAATATTGCTGCAACACAATTTTTTCTTCCATCACCAGGTCGGGAGTATAGGGTAGTGCACTCCGGTCATCCAGGTGGGCTGGGTTCCGCCCCGTACACACTATTGGCTGATGTACTGGCTGCCCCCGTCACTTTACGCGCGACGCGTGCAAGCTAACATTTGAACTTAGACTCTAGCCAACACATTTTCAGGACCCTTCGATCGTGTGCAAACAGCGTCGCACTACAACCACCAATCACCATTGTTACCAGTTCGAGCTTCAGGAGCTTAAATAAATTCCATCATATCTTTCTACGATTCCATTTCCGCCCTTTACTACCAACGGAAGCCATGCCTCCAGCTCAAGCCTCCGACCCCGAGGTTGATGGTAAGCTCGCATCTTTTACTACACCCTCCACCTTCCGGTCGAACTCTATGAACTATCTCCGTGTGCTGACTTGTCCTTTATAGTCGACATGGCCCACGAGGAGGACGATGATCAGGTCGAGCGCCTCATAAATGAGGGTATGCGCGCCCTCGAATCCGCCGGACGATATCAGACGAGTTGCCATCTGACCACACTGTAACAGAGTATAAGACTTGGAAGAAAAATAGCCCCTTCCTATATGATATGATTTTGGGGTATGCCGCAAGCTGCTCCTGCATCCGTCTTGGAAGTTTTTGTCTAACAAACCTTAGAACGGCCTTGACGTGGCCAACACTGACTGTCCAGTGGTTCCCCGATGTCAAGGAACCCGAGGGCAAAAACTATCGCATGCACCGACTGCTGCTCGGAACCCATACGTCGGATGAGAGTGCCAACTTTCTGCAGATTGCTGATGTCCAGATCCCCAAGGCGGTTGCCCCAAATCCCGCCAACTACGATGAGGAGCGAGGCGAAATTGGTGGCTATGGCAACCCCGGTGACGTCGCTGCCATCAAGTGCGACATTGTCCAGAAGATTGAGCACCCTGGTGAGGTCAACAAGGCTCGGTACCAGCCTCAGAATCCCGACATCATTGCCACCTTGTGTGTAGATGGAAAGATTCTCATCTTCGACCGCACCAAGCACCCGCTTCAACCTGCCTCTCTTGGCAAGGTAAATGCCCAGATTGAACTGGTTGGGCACAAGGCTGAAGGATTTGGTCTCGCCTGGAACCCCCATGAGGCTGGATGCTTAGCTTCCGGAAGTGAAGACAAGTCCATGTGTCTCTGGTATGTAGCAGCTACTTTCCGTGCGAGGAGACCCAGAAACGGCTGATAGTGAATAGGGACTTGAAAATGTTAGAGGCCGAATCCAAGATTCTCAAGCCTTTCCGTCGCTATACTCATCATACTCAAGTTGTCAACGACGTCCAATATCATCCCATTTCGAAGTACTTTATCGGATCCGTTAGTGACGACCAGACACTTCAGATTGTTGATGTCAGACATGACAACACAACTACTGCAGCCCTTGTCGCGAAACGCGGTCACCTTGACGCCATTAATGCCCTTGCCTTTAATCCCAACTCCGAGGTCCTTGTCGCTACAGCGTCTGCTGACAAGACTGTTGGTATTTGGGATCTACGAAATGTCAAGGAGAAGGTGCACACGCTCGAAGGACACAATGATGCCGTGACGAGCCTGTCATGGCACCCATCGGAGGCTGGAATTTTGGGCAGTGGCAGCTACGACAGGAGAATCATTTTCTGGGATCTGTCTCGTGTAGGAGAGGAGCAACTGCCTGATGATCAGGATGACGGTCCACCAGAACTGTAAGCGACAATCCCTTCTATCTCTGAGCTTCAGTGGGACTAATAATTTACCAGGCTCTTCATGCATGGCGGACACACGAACCACCTTGCCGACTTCAGCTGGAATCCCAACGAACCATGGCTAGTTGCTAGTGCTGCCGAGGACAATCTGCTACAAATTTGGAAAGTGGCAGAGTCTATTGTCGGCAAAGATGACGGCGAGTTGCCGGTTGACGAGCTTGACCGATAGATGAGGTGGAAGTTCGCAGAAGGGAGGAAGGGTCGGTCTTCATAGGATGAGGAGACTGACATGTTCTGCTCGGAGTTGATAAAGAGGTTGGGCGGTATTAATGACGATTAAGGCCGGGGGAATGGAGTCCACGGGAAAAAAAGGAAACTTTTATGCTAGGATTGTTTTTTCTTTTTTTTGAGGGGGGGATTGTATCAATACGACCTTAAAAGGTTATCAATGGAGATTATTTCACAGTTGGTTCTATCCCTTCAATATTCGTGGAGTGCCAGCTGTTGTGGGTGCCACCATGCTGTGACAGCTGGTAGCAAACGAGAAGTCAACTCATCCGGTTCACTAGCTGCCCGGCCTATAACGAGAGCACACCCACGGTCAACAAGAAGTGAGTCCGTTCTATCGCAATGGGTGGACAATAGGTGAACCATAATGCAAACACCTAGCCTCTCCTACCGAGAACCTCAAATACACCACAAAATACAACTTATAATTGCATGCTAACTGTGTAGCTCTTAATTATCCACTACAGGCCTTCTCTCCGTCTCTGCCCTGTTCAGAACTTCATCATGGCGTTCCCATTCAACCCCAACACGGTCAAGCGCAACGCCCGCGCCTATGGCTTCAACACCCAAGAAGCGGCCATTTTCGCACATATTGCCCTCGACCAACTCCGCGACCTCAACGCGTCGTCCTCCGAGCCCGTCACTGTCGAGCAAATCGCGGAAGCCATAAAGCAGTATGCCACTAAAGAAGTGGAACGGGAAAGGGCAATTAGGCTCGAAGTCCGGGACCGGGGTATCTCTATCCTCGACGACATGGAAGCCGACTTGCTGGAGATGGGGACCGAAGCCTGCAAATCCAAAGACAGCAAAATCCCAGAACCGAGAATCGCAGAGGAAGAGACTGATGGCCAACCGGTCAAGCGATTCAAATTTGATGACGACGGGCTGGAGCTCTACTTTGGCAAAGACGATCCGTACGGTATCCAAGCAGAAGTGGTCCCGCTAAGTCTCAAGTATTATAATCAAGACATAATTACGGCCATGTGCTCCCGGGTTGAACTAGCCGTTGAACTGGGAAAGCAGCTTGCACCCGAGGACCTAGTCAACCTGTACGCGACGAGCCGGACGTTTCACAACGCCATTAATGAACACATGCTCTCCAGCATCCGCATGTGGATAGCACATCGAGCACCAGAGGCAGGCAAGATATTCCAGTTTCGCCTGTACAGACGACATTTGGTGATGGACCCGGCGGGCAGGACGTGGCGCGAGCAGTGTCAGGGAACTAAGGCGGCGAGGACAAACCCCAAGCTCATGGCGCAGGCTCGTTCGGTCCCAGGCCTGCGATACCTGCAGCTCGTTCTAAGGAGGGATCGTTGCTGCAGGCAAATCATCGGCATCATGGCCAGAAACGGCTTTCTCATGCCCAGGTCGATGCATGGGACGTTGCTTCGGCTCTGGTTGCTCATGGACATAGCCACCTCCGGCCAACGGCAGGCTCTCCTGCGCAACCGGGACATCTGGTCTGACAACCATATCTACAATGCGCAAATGTTCTTCATGAAGCTCCTCATGGCGTTCAACGATCCCACATACGGCCCCGGCAGCCCCGAACTCCTACACCTGTTCCTGGGCCAAAAAGGGCTCTACCCACTCTGGCAGCTTCTCATGCGCAAGAGATTCACCACTCTCCCCGATCTGATTGACCTCCAAGTTCGATACCAGTACGAAATCCCCCCCGAGCTCGTCGCCAACGAGGCCGGCGAGCAAACCACCATACACGGCGTGTCTCTTCACGAAGTGGGAACGGGGCACTACGAAGGCTGGGGCCTGGGGGACAGCCACCTCCTCCGCCCAGACGAACTCATTCCCCTGGAGGCCACGGCACGGACTCTTGATCTAGAGCACCACCTGATATACATGATGATGTGGGGATACTTCGACACCCTGGACGGCGACAACATCGTCCCTACCGAAGAAGACATGTATATTTCCGACGAGGAGAACGTCCTCAAGCACATGGACACATCGTACCACTGGAAGAAGAAGCACGCCGTAAAGAAGAAGTTCTTCCACCTGTCCGCGGAAGAGAAGCAGAAAATCCTGGACGACGACGAAGACGACCGCCTGCGAGCACTAGCCTGGACAGGCGACGTCTCAGGAGGTGACGACGACGACGAGGGAGAGGAGAATCCTTACCCCCTCGACCAAGAAATCAACCGCGGCTTCATTGTACGCTCCCCACGCAAAGATGAAAAGAAAGTCAGTGTCCCAGAAATGAACGACAAGCAAGGGTGGGAGGAGTTTGTCAACACCGCATTAATGACTGTAGCCCCTGATTTCGGGGAAGACGAGAGCCTGCGGGCGCAAGCGTGGCATAATTACTCTAATGACGAGATGGAAGGGGAGTGGGATTGGCCGGCGTGGCTGGCGCAGGATGAAGCGAGTAGGGGTGCCGAGGGCACGGAGGAAGGGGAGCGCGAGAGCGAGGCGGAGACTGTCATCATGGAGGATGAAGACCTAGCTAATGACGAGGACACGGGCAGTGAGATGGAGGATGGCGACGAGTCAGATGGCGAGTTGCATGATCCGCTGCTGGTCGAGTTGAGAGACTATCTTAATGAGGAGGGGGTCCAGCCGAGCGCCGAGTTGCGACAGTTGCTCGGCGGTTACGCTTAGGTGGGAGCCAGCCATCAATAATAGGTGCTGAGAGGCACTCCGTAGTTATAAATGCGTTACTATCAATGAATAAAACATAAAGCACAGAGGCCATACCGCTCGAGCAACAGTGGCCTAACCAGCACCAAATCCACACAACGCATGCAGATATACACCAGCCAGCCTGTCAATAGCACACATCGCCAACCATCACTAATATTAAAACAAGAAAACACAAGCCGCACAGAATCGACGGGGCATATAAAACTCAATAATGCATTTTTGTTCCGTCAAAAGCTCCACGACTCCTCGCCTCAATATACAGATCCACCCGCGCCACTTGCTTTTCTTCTTCTTACATCCCTCTTGACTCTCTGGACAACCAATCTACTTCCCCCTCAAACCAGAAAACCAAAAAGTTTCTTTCTCAGCAAACTATGAAGAAATATCTAGTCTTGGTCATGCAGAAGGACGAAAAGGGGGCAAATAAAGGGAAGCAAAAACTGACAAGAAATGAACAAGTGCAAATCAAGACACAGAGTCGTGAGGGGAGGAGAATGTGACAAACAAAAAACTGCCCTGACCAGGACCAAAATAGGAGCAACCACGAGCAGCAAGAGGGAGGCCGATCAGAGGCTAGGATCGATAAAAGAAAAACACCACAACCTAGGAAACTCGATGGGCAAGTATATGCAGACACCGAGCGAAACCGGAATATTTCATGTCACACGCCATGGCCAAAGGTATACCCTTACACTCCCTTTCGCTATGCACCCATCCGGGACAAAAATGGCTTTCCAGCAAAATACCACAATCCATCCCACAAAGTCCCAGTCCACATCACCTTCCCACCCCTTTATCACAATATATGCGGGCCGCCCTCCGCTCTGCGACGAAGACATAAGAAAACAAATGTGAGAAAACAAAAAAACATGGTCCTAGCAAATCCTTTACCGAAGTCTCGTCAACCCAGAGCAGCCGTGGTATAGTGTCACTTTTGTCTTTCCATCCTGTCAAAATTTTGCTTGTTTACCACATCCCTCCTGAAATAGAAGTCCGACACTCCGCCCTGGTCCTGCAAAAATAAATAAATGAAAAAGCCAAAACGCACCGGTATCCCCCGTTCCCTTGAAAATAGCAAGCCAAGTCCAGAAGTATGTTTTTTTGGTTGTTGTCGAAGGTCAAGTGCTCTCTATGTTCATCATTCCAAAGTCGTTCTTGTTGTGCGGGCAGAAAATCGACAGATAGATACGCAAACGTCATGTTGAGAATGGCCGTCTAAGGAAGGCTTGCGCAAAAACTGGCACCTGAACTACAGCCACAAGCAGTTTCGGTGTTTTAAGCAGGCGACTTGCTTGGAGGAGCACTACCACCATTCTGCCGAGCATCATTGCCACTAACAGAAAGCCCGCCAATTCCAGTACTAAGGAATGCGAAGGGGTCGTTTTCTCCGTTATTGTTGTTGTTGTAGAAGTGATTGGAAGGTCCAGAACCGGCAGACGCGGGGCCATTGGAAGCAGACTGGAAGGCCGCTTCAGCAGCTCGACTATCGAAGGGGCCGGCAGAGTGAGACCCAGGAGTCGAAGCAAAACTTTGGTTGTTCATTGAGCTGGGATAACCACCGGCACCACCGCCAATGCCAGCGGGGAGGAAGTGGCTTGGAGGGCCTCCAAAATGTTGATTATAGCCAGCTCCAGAACCAAAAGAGTTGCCCGAGTTAAAGGGACCGGGCCCAGGAGCACCAGCCATGGATCCTTGGGCCATGCTATACTGAGAAGGGTTGTCCATCGGGGAAGGATAGCCGGAATCTGCAACAACGGCCGCACCAGCTCGACTGGCACCACAGCGGAGACAGCAAACATTTTTGGCGAAGTTGTGATAGCCACAGACTTCGTTACCGCACTTCCAGTCGCCAGCACGGAAAGGAACGACACCGCCACCGCCCATACGACCACCGTGGCCCATGGGACCATGATGGCCACCGTGAGGTGGAGGTGGCATCATTGCAGGTGGGCCATAACCACCGCCATATCCATATCCGCCAGCTGCATCGGCACCACCCGGACCACTGCCGGCGGCAGGGAATGAGCATCGGAAACAAGCAGTTCGACGCTGGAAGTTTGAGAAACCGCAAGAGGGGCAGGTCCAATCGCCAGGCCGGGGACGGTTCTTGCTAGGAGGGAACGGAGTGAGAATATCCTGGGCGCGGTCAAGCACACGGCTGGAGGAGGGAGAAACCTCGATAGCCTTTTCGTTCAAGGCACGGCCGTTCATACAAAGGCTCTCAGCCGCCTAATTAGTCAGTTAGACAAGGCTCACAATAATTCTTGCTGGGTAGATATCGAATTTTGATGGGCAATGGGGTTATCCAAATGGAGGAATGCAACTCACTTCTTCATGAGAAGAGAAGACGGCAAAGCCAGTTCCGGTGGGCTTATGCTGTTCAGGAGTACGCAGAGTCCAGAATGCGATAGGTCGACCACCAAACTGAGTGAACCAGCTCTCAAGTTCCGACTGCGTGGTGTCGTGCGGAAGGCCGGACATATGAAGGACCTTGCTTCTCTCAGAAAGGAAAGCTCGGACATCGGCTCTAGCATCCATAGGTCTGGTCAAGACATCCGGATGATCCTGGGGAGGCTGAGACTTGCGGATCAAGCCACGGAGAACGCGGGCCAGTGTGATGGCCTCTTCCATGGCACGGCGGGGAGAAGCAGGAGCCAGGGCTTGCAAGTGGAATGGAAGATTGTGCTTGATCGGGGCACTGGATTGGACAGGGTCAACCTCGAGGGCAGCGCAAATATTGGACAGCATTGAGGGTCCGAAGGGCAGGGACTCTGGGTGATGTTGCTGCCATCGCTGATATTCCGTTCGAAGGTCGAATGTGCGCGAGTGCTGTAGATAGGGAGGTAGAACAACAGCCTTGTCGCGGGCCTCCCGGGGAAGTTGGACACGAAGATCCCAGGCATCCAGGGTGACAAAAACAAAATCGAGGTTCTTGGAAGTCAAGTAGTCTGTCGCAAATGTATCGAATCGAGAGATAGCGTCTCTAAAGGTACCCGCATTTCGAACATGTTCCCAAGTAAGAGTCGTGAGACTCGCTACACGACAGGTCTCGTTAGCCGAATGACTTTTCCTGAAAGCCAACACTCATATAAATAAATTGTTAGAGGGGACGGGGATATTTATGGATGAGGACACTGTTTGCGGCGACCAGGGACAAGTAAAAGTTCTCCTGTTTGGGTTGGGAAAGAAATTGACCACCAGGTTGGTTTACGTACTGCAAAGAGGGGTGATTGGGGTATTAACAGGTTTGACAAGAACACTTTCGTGAGTGATCTGTCAATGCAGCAAGAGAAAGATGTTAGCAATGGCTTCCTAAGGTTGGTGAAGACGGTCGAACAGCAAGAATAGGACCATGATGCCGTGGCTTCTGGGAATTGGTGGGGAACATCTTACCTCCTCGAGCGAGTTGGCATCAAGAAGAATCCATCCAAGCTCAATGACTTCAGCAGAGTCTTTTGTCACGTAGACACCGTGCTCATCACAGGTAGTTGCAACATGGATCACGACATAGCGATCAACGTTAAGTTGAGGAACCTGCTGGGAAGACATAGTGGCCGGCGGAGCGTCCGGGCTCAGCGAGCAACACAGGGGATGGGTTGGCGTAGGCGGCAGCGTCGAAGCAGTCTGCTCGCTTGTCGACTTTCACAAAGAAGGTCGAGTCGAGGAGAATAGAGAAAGGACGGAGATGCAGCCTGTGACCCAGCCGGTTCTCCAAGGTCTGACGGTTGCGGGATTGAGGAGAGTTGGGGGTGACGAGAGACAACTGAAAGCTTCAGGAGGTTTTGCCGAGCAAAAAGAGCCGCAGGTCGGACGGAGCTGGAGAATCGCACGGGCCGACAAGGACTGCGGGTTGTGGGCGGTGGACTGTGGATTTTAGGAGGGTTGCTGGGCAGTTGGCAGTCTGGTTTAACGTCAGCAGCTGGCAGCTGGCAGTTGGCGGTTGCAGGGCACGGAGGGGTGCCCAGGCTTGGTCATGAAAAATAAATATGAACACCAAATCACAAAATCTAAGCACACAGTCGAAGGGTTGGCCGCTCCCAATCAAGGACGAAACATACCCTTCGAGCCAGACCAGATAGCAGGGAACCAACGAGTCTGCAGAAAAGGACGAAGACGAGGGATTGATGGAAAGGGTCCAGCTGGCTGGCTTGGCCAACGTGGAGAGCATTCGAGACCAGACACTGGCTGGGGCAGTGTTATCCTTAAGAGCCCAGGCAAGATGAGGAAGTACCAGCAACCAACACCTGTCTGCCGGCCGAGGAATAGGACACTGGGCGCTGGCTGCTTGGTGCTGGGATCAACAGTTGCTTAGAGTTGGTCAACCAGACATCTTTGATTTGACGGACAATCTGGACAAGCAGGGGGGTTATTACGCCGACATGGACTTCACAGGCAGCCCTGATGCTCTACACTTCCTGGTAACCTGTGGCAGCAGAACCAACTCCACTGGTGGGCTCAACAGCAAGACGGCGACAAAGAACCCAACCCGGGTACATTGAAGAATCGGAAAGTCTCACAACACGCGGGAGTAAACGCTCTGTACAAGCAAGTGCCTACCTAGCTCAGGCACTCGGGCAACGTACATGCAGAGTCTGCGCTATAAAAACCATCAAGTGGATAGGTTGCCGCTGTCTTGAAAACTGGAGTACTCCGTACAATGTGTCCACTTGCTCTTCTCGCAGGATCCACTGTCGGGGAGGCACAGGAGTCAGGGACCATGGCAAATGGTTTGTCAGTCCTACACTACAATGCTTGTTGCAGGAGTTGCGCTTTCGCTGCTAGTAATTCTGTCAGTTTAGACTCCAACGGGGAGATCAATGAGAGGGCTGAGCCACTTGGCTACCTAGCACAGCCAACCGACTGACTGCTTTACTGACATGGTAATGTTGCAGGTGTACCCTGTACATTCTTGATCATGCGCGATTCTACGGAGGAGGTCGGATGTGAAGACACCGGGCCCAAGGATCCTCCCCAGTCCCCAGTGTCTACAATAACAACTTGGCTCGCCATCTAGCCTCATCGTGACTCCGTACGAGGTACAGCAGCCAAATATGTGCTGGGAAGAGATGACTCGAAAAGTTGCACTCCATATGATCAGTCTCGTTCTCTTGTCCTCCACACAATGTAGCAGTTCCAAAAAGCTCGAAATGCCCCAGTTGCCCGGCCACCTACTCCGGACTGCGTCTCCTCACAGTTATCGTGCGCCGGGGCGATCCTTGACAATGTGCAGTGCATTCCTCGTCCCGCTAAGCCGGGAAAGGAGTGGGATGCTTCCTTCTGGTACCTGACGAAGGGATCACGTTAACAGCGCCATGGCGCCACGTCAAAACCTTGACGTCGGGAAGATGATCAAGCGCAGGTTGGTCCCGAGCGCTGGCACGGTACGTAACAGTGCCTCTTGTTCGTTATCAGCACATATTCCAACACCTGTGACCTGACCATACGAAGACAGGACTCAACGCTGCCAAGAGGCTCGGAGGCTGGGACATGCTGGATGCCATGCAACGCGCGCAATAACTACCAGTCAAAGCAACATGCTTGCGGCCTACCATCATCAATTCTTGCATCATGGCACATGCTGAGGTCCAATAGCACTTATTGGCAGCACGCTGGCACATTCAGCTGTTGATATCGACGCAACCGTTTCAGTAATCGGTGGCCTCGGCCTTCCAGACTAGGGGCTTTGGAGGCCTGGATCTAGCCTTTTTGATACTAATAACTGGTTTCTGTGTTTGTTGGCTGGTCTTCGATGCCTGAGGGTATCAATGACACTGGCGCTGGCGACATCCATTTACTCGCCCCTCCTTGCTCCGTATGAATGTTTCGGGATGACGAATCGCACAAACCCAGACCTCGCGGGTCAGTCAGCCCGTCCACACCGCATGCTTACATGGGTGGGAAAAGCAAGACGTGTCGGACTAGGCAAAGCACCTGGTGACTGGAGTGCACACGGCAAAAGTTAATGGATACATCTTGCAAGAGACCGTTCCTAGACTTGTACATACTATATGCATGTACCCTTTGCCGAATTCGAGGTCGAAATGCACCAGCAGCGAAGTCGCAGCCAGGGACCATGAGCCAGGATGCAGGGGAAAGACGCACATGTTGGAGATGAACAAAGGCAAGTTATCTCCCCGTATCAAGAACGAGGGAGTATGTTCTGTACCACTCGCAGCCCCTGATGACTCCGGGCTGTCCCGAAGCCACAGGAGCCAGAAGCGCCCGCGCGAGGAGAATCGGATCAGAGGTGATAAATGCCTGACGGCGGAATGGCAATGTTGTAGTCCTGATCAGTCGGCATGTTCCACAACGAGACGGTTTGCTTGTGCTATGGCCACCAGTGGCGTCTTTGGCTACCTGGTCGCCAAAAAACCCCCGCGAATTGGCGACACAGTATAACGTTCCGCGTGCATGAAGCAGGAGCAAGGCTACGAATACGGACTCCAGATAAGCAGAATTTAGAGTCCTGTTTTCTCCTCCACGGCTGACAGCATTGTCGGGAGGGCAGCCGCTACCCGCGAGTTCGTTCCTACGCCGTCCCAGGGTAACCACCAACTTCACTTCAACCGTCAAGGTCGCACATCTGCTGCGTACAACCAACCACGCTGCCACGGTACGGCGTACATATGGTTCAGGCTATTTTTAGGAAATCATGGCGGCAATCGAACGGTCGGATTTACGGTAAATGCAGAACATTCAGGTGGCGTTTACTCCAGACAAAATGCCACAGAAAGGAAAGTTATGAGCTGCAAGCCGGCAGGCGGAGTCTGGGCGGCGCGCGTCGATTGCTGACCTACCTAAGTAGGTAGTGCCGGTGTTTATTCATGTAATTGCTTCTCCCTTTATTACCTACCCCCTAGGTACTAGGCAGGTAGTTTTTGGAGCAACGTTTCTTGGGTTGAATTGAAACCGGGTTGGCTGCGTATCATCATACAATGTTGGCAGGCTGTTGGTTGGCTCCTTCCAAGTTGCACAGAGCTTTTCCATTTCCATTAACCACACACGTGCATGTTACGTCATGGTCGCATTCTGCCCATCACAGAAATTCACTGACCGTGACTTGCCTGACAAAGAGCGGCCAAACATTCCACTTGTGCATGAATCGTTTCGTCACCCCAGCCATCCATCACCTTACGCCACCCGCAATTTGTTGACGACGTCTTCTGAACGCCTTAATCATCGCTCTTGAATCCTCTGATACCTGTACCCATATTACATCTTCGCTTCGACACACTTCAACACACTTTGACATTCGTTGACCAGAGACGGGAATCCGAAGCTGCCTCATTTTGGAATCTCTTACCCCGCCTTTGCATCGTTTCAATAGCTTACTTCACTTCGGGTACCGTTCCCAATCGCAAATATGGGTGTCGCATCTGCTATTCTCATTGTTCTCATCACCATTCTATGTGAGTCGCCTTCAAAACCTCCAACAAAATGACAATGATGCTGACAGTTGTATATAGTCCCTCCGCTGGGTGTGTGGGCAGTGGCAGGATGTGGCATGGGTAAGTTCCATTTCCATGGACTGATTCCAGAAGTGGTCCATCCAGAGTCTGGCTGACATGTTGTAGATTTGTTTATCAACGTTTGCTTGACAATTCTGGGATACTTTCCGGGTCATATACATGCGTTCTACCTCGAATACATCTATTACGACCGCCGCGAACAGGCCCATCAGGGACGATTCCCTACCAGCCGCGCGCCAGGCGTGTACTCTGACAACGTGCAGACTGGAGGACAGGGTTATGGAACTATTGTCCAGCCTACACGCTAGTACCGATTGCCTTGAAGGTATGCCTGGATTTTGCGGATAGTCGGGAGTTTGGTAGCAGGGATAGCCTGGTTCGGTTCGACTTTTTGTGTAGGCAGTTCGTGTGAAAGATGTCTAGGATATTGGCACTGGACTCTGTTTATTTGGCCCTAATATATGTTATTTGCGTCCTTCACCTCGGATAAACGTCAGACATAAAGGACGGAAACGCGGGAGGCATGGGGATTTTTCGGCTGCTTCAGTACTGTAACGTCTTACCTATGCCACATGGCTTTTCATGCTTGAGATACTTATTGTTGACGCCAGCCGCTTCCTTGCAGGACGGAGTTTTGCGCGACATTCTTGTTTGTCAACTCTGCTCGGTAGGGCTTAGCCATGAAGAAGCACCTCCCTAACAACTGCTAGCTCAAATCTTGAGGGCCCAACGTTTCAATACCCCCATGTTGTGTTGTTGACCCTGACAACTTGCTGGTATCCTGTCGGACAATTCCATTCCAATTTCCCGAGCCCTCACCTACCCGTGGGTGCTGGGCTCAGGTCAATGAACAGGCTGGGACGATACTCTCCACACACAGTTGACCCCGTCTTGGGCAACTATCTTCTTCATATTCGTCTTTCCAATTGCTGGTGAGCTTGCAGTTGGTGCTTCTCCACGTATTGCGTGCAGCAACTTCAATCCTATTTGAGGCAAGGACTCGACACTGGAGATAGTCCTCTCGAAAGTTGGGGTTCACCTGAGACTTGATGGCAGACATGCTGGGCAGTACTGGTCAAACTATTTTTTATTGAATATCTTGGAATAGGAGATCCAAGGAGGTCTAGCGCTGGATTTGCCCGTGCCTGTGTCGTGTGTTAGCACCAGGTAGAAGAACTGGTCTGAGTGATGTTTAACCTACTAGGAGAAGAGTAAAGGTGGGCGTCTTGGCAGGCGATACTACGATATATGCCTGTGTTGCTGTGTACGTTGTTAATTTTGCGAGAACGTCTGATCGAGGCGCTTCATCTCAGAGTCTGGGACTTGCAGCCATTTCATTTGGCTCTGACATTCTCTACTCCCGTCCTGTGTACACATGGCCTTTAGCAGATACAATGAAACCCGAGTTAAAGTGAACCCCCACAACCATGTCAATCTTATATGGTTACATTGTGTCCAAACTTTCATTGTACCTGCGAACCGGACAAGAAATGCTACCCACATGTTGTCATTTGATATCGAACCTGAAGCAGTGGGAAGTTGCCCCGGAACAGGTAAATCAAAGCTCATAATACCGAATCAGGCAGTCCCTTATTACTATACTGTATTTTAGAGTGACATTTGAATGAAGGATTGAGCACAACGCAAAGAATAATGATTCATTCATCGGGTGCATAATTGCATTTGTTGACTTTAAGTCCGCTATATATGACCTACCACGATGCGCAGAAGGTCTATTTCTCTGGTCTCTTACTGTTCTTGACTTAGTACAGCCCAATACTGTGTTATCAGATATTACGCTTGCACGATACTCGTATCATGTTTGTAATATCATTTGACTTAAGAGCGAAACAATAATCTAGTTAATATATGACCTACGTTGTCTGCGTCTAATACTACATGTACCAAGTTTCGGTACAAAACATGTGACCCGAAAGCCAAAGCTGTACAGTGTGTTTACCAGCGCTTCATATTGCACTTTTCGTTTCATAGCTTGCTACCGATGGGACACACGGCCCGAAGCGCCCATTGATATGTGTCTCTTGTATCCTTGCGTGGGGTTGTGGGTTGACTGCCTTGAACGATTTTAACCCCAGGAACTCCAGACGAGGATCTCCAAAGTTATGTCTGGTGTCTCTTTGGAATACACATGACACTGACTCTTAGTTTGAGGTAACAAGGGCAAACCGGGAGGTTACAGGGCTTGTGGTGTATGCTGCTCGTCTCCGAACAGCATTGACTGCTTAAATTTTGGGAAAGCCGACATGGAGAAGATGATGGTAGCAAGGTTTCAGTCTTGATAGAAGTTCCTACGGGAATTAAACCCGTGTTGACAATTAGCAGGCTCTCAACACATACGCAGTTTTGATAACAGCCGACAGTAGGCATGCAAGAAGCGCTATTGTAGACACGCCGTCGTATAGTCGAGTATGCGTTATGTAGGGGATGCTCAAGCTGCTTATATACTTATCCTTAATAGTTTCACTCGGCCGCTACTTACTGATCGTCATGATGGCCCATTTGTGTGACTTGATCGCCCTTGATGCAGGGTCTAACGCGGCAATGCCAGGGTCACCAGTCGATACCTCTATGCACAGCGACAAAAGGCCATTCTGGAAGTCACCAGCCTCCACATCCATGTCCATCTCTGAATCCGCAGTGATTGGAATCAACATTGACGTATCACAAGGTGAAACATGAGACGCGAGGCACTTGATCAAACCCCTCTCGGACACTTGTTCAGAGTGCCATTGTCCAGTCATCGGCGACGGTCAAGATCAATTTGTCCACGTCGACGCGACGGTGGCCGGCGCCATGGGTTTGGCTGCAGACTGCGGGAGATGCAAGGACGAAGCAGCAGGGATTTTGCTCGCTGGACTGTTGGTGACGAGGCGATGGTCCGGTGTCAAGGCGATGATATGGATGGGGGGGAAGAGCGTGGCGCGACGGAAGACGCATTGACAGCATTTGAGAAATGGGGAAAAATGGGGAAGGATGGGGAGACACGGGAGACGGACTTGGTCTGGGCGCAAAGACCTTACGCCAGCCGGCCTTTGAACGTTGGCCACGACACATGATGCATCAGTAGTGCAAAGCAAGGCGAAGCATCATTCGACAGCGGCACGTCTCGACGCAGTGCCGCTGCGACGGAATTGCAAATTGAACCAGACAACATCTCCCGTCAATCTTGCGCTGTCACTTCCCGGTGCTGCACCGCCCAAGCGCTTGAGCACTGGGGCTACGGGTGCACACTGCACGCCTTAATTTTCTGACTTCTCATTCTCTCGCCTCGTATTGTTGCATCTCGTCTCTCACATACTCTGTAATATTCCGTCCTCGCCATCTCTCAGCCAACGTCTTGCTCGGGTTCGCACTGCGTGTCTCATGTCTCTCGACCGCCCACTCGGTCTTCATTGATGCAAACCAAGTCGAGTCGAGTCAACCCCGCCTTTTCCCCGACAACAACGACGTGCGGTGGGGGAATTCAAGACGCTCAGTCAAATTAACATCCAACATTCAAAATCGACGTCGGCACGCCTGCATACAGCCAACACATTGTGCGGCGAAGCAGGACGAACGAAAAGCAACCCACGACTGTCAGCGCACAGAGGCTCCGATTGTGACTGGCTCGGCCCCAGCCGACGGACAGACGTGGACGGACGTGGACGGACGTGGCAGGACATCGACGCTGGGCCATGTTCTCACCACACCTGTCCCGGCCTGACCAGACTCAATCATCCTAGCGCTGTAGGAACAAGTGTTCCAGACGAAACCAGTCGAGGCCAATCGCACCTCTATTCACTCTTGTCTCTGCCCCGTTTTACAGCTTCCTCGACTGTGCCGCTGAGACGACCAATGCCGTGGCAGAGGACGCAAGCAAGTGTCCACGAGTCCGAAGCCGACTTATATCGTTGCAATTCCGACGTCCACCATGTCTTCAACTGCCAGTTCTGCGTCCCCCCCTGGAGCTCAACATCTTCATTCACGCCCACCACCGCTACCGCCGTCCTCGACGGGCCCGTCCACGCGTCGAACCAGCGACACTCGACGAGATCCTTTCCCCTTCTCCATGACAAGGCCGTTTCGGCCAAACCCTACATCAACTAGTGTGGCACCGTCAACAGCCGAGGGAAGAGCCATCCCCGTGGATGACACCACTGCCGAACATCGGACATCAGCGTTGCGGGAGCTCAATAGCCACTATCCTAGCCGACATCGATACGCGAAATCAACTGGTGCTCAATCCAGCACCTATTCCGAACCCGTCATTGTTCGCAGTTACTACTCTCCTGCACCAAGCCGTCACGATAGTTCCACTCGACGCCGACCTGGTCGTGGTGGGGCCGGTTCCGAAGTTGGTGGGCCAGTAGCCGGTGTGACCCGGGCTCTCCCATTCTCAGGCAGGGTCTCTTCAGCCGGAAAAGGAATGCTGAGCACCATGGCGAGAGTGTATAATGGGAAAATGCCAACGGTGGAGGCTCAACAGGATACTCGACTGCCTCCGGTAGAAGCCTTTAGCTTCAAGAGCTTCATGGCAAATATGCCAACACATGCTGGCACAGCCGATATTAACTCCGACCTGGACAGGATAGCCGAGATTTGTGCCCGGTCACGGTACTCACTAAGCAATCAGTACGAGGTTCACTATGCTCCTCACGGGTCTGGAGTGTCGTTCCTCGCATCCGCTCAGAATCAAGAGCCGCAGGGTCCCACATTGCAGGCGGTATCATCAGACGATGAGCGCGATATGAGAAATACAACTCGACGGAGAAGGCAAGCCGCAAGGAGGAACAGCAGAGCAATGGGAACACTGGAAACCATAATGTCGTCAAGCCGTTCATCCGACGAGGAGGGGTCAAAGAAGAGGTCGGCCTCGGACCTTGCCAACGAGGTTCGTGGACGGACAGCCAGAAAGGGTTCAGGACAGTCGTCTCCGACTCCGACGACATCTTCACGCAGTGAACGGGACCCTTCCAATTCACAGGATGGTGAACAGCAACCGAGGACGCCAGCGAGACGGCGATCGACGTCATTAGCTTTGATAGATAGCTCGAGACTGACCGGCACGCCAGAGGCAACGCCTCGGACATCAGCTACCGCATTGGTAAGCGAACCTGCATTACCGCGTGCTTCGAATAACCAATTGGAGACGAGGACGGCAGCCGAGAGTGAATCGCAGCAACGGACTTTGGAGAACAAGCCGTCGCCGCGACCGGACAGGGTGGAAGAGCACATGGCACGAGGATCAATATCTTCTGTCCAAGACGGCCCCCGTAGAAACGGCATTCTGTCGACCCTCGCCGGCTGGCTGCCGTGGGTGTCACATCCATCTAAACCCAGGGGTCGCGCTGAAGGTAGCCTGCGACACCTCTTGAACAACACTGAGGCCAAAGGAAAGAAGGCCGAACCAGCACTGTAATGCATGATTTGAAATATGTCCAAAAGAAAAAAAAAGTTTGGGGCTCCGTTTTAAGGTTGAGAAATTGCCGCGATTGGGTTTACGCCCTACACTGTTACAGACGGAAGTGGAAGGTGTGAGCAACGGCCTCCTGTTCATTATGATGATTTGATGACGTGACGAAATTGATGTCGGAGCAACGGCTGCGTTTCAGACGCCTCATTTATGAGTATTAAGGAGAGCACTTGACGTTTACCAAGGCTGCTCGGTGGACAGGACCTGGAAGTAGATGGCTGGAGAGATACCTACTTACTTAAGTAAGTAAGTACCTAAGTTTTTGTCTAGCTTGAAGCTAGCAAAAGTCTCGAACTCCATGTGCCCGCGCCAGTCAGTATTTAAGGCTGCTTGTCTCGTCTCACTTCTCCCTTTGTGAAAGCCCCCGTTCCTGTAAATCGCCGGTTACTACCAGTATATCCCATGATTGTGAAGGTAGTAACACGGGTATTCAATTATTGTCCTTGCCCTAGAACAAAAAAAGAGGATAAACACCTCAGCACACGATTCCATTGCCGCAACGGCCGACATTCTGACAACGCCAGCCAAACGATCGCAGCAACGCCTCGCGCCCGACCACCGGCCCATCCAGCACGCCGCATCCGTCCACGATGGCATCGACAGTCGCGGCGGTGCCAACGCTGTACACGTGCTTCTTCGCCTACGCCGACCCGCTCATCGCCCTTTACGGCGCCTACCTGAGCTTCCTGGCGCCCGAGCAGGCCGTGGCCTCGATGGCGCCGCAGTCCACGTACGACCCGGCCACGGTCTTCCTGTTCCACCAGGCGGGCGGGCTGGCGCTCGCCGTGGCCGTCATGAGCGCCCTGGTGCCGCGGGTGTCGGAGGACCTGGCCGTCTGGAAGGTGCTGCAGTTCTCGCTGCTGCTGAGCGACGTCGGCGGGCTGAGCGGCGTGTACTTTGCGCTGGAGAGGCAGGGGAGGCTGGAGCCGCGGCTGTGGTCGGCCGACGACAGGGCCGTCGGCGGGCTGTACTTGTTCATCACGGCGGTGCGGCTGGCGTTTGTCTTGGGCGTGGGGTTTGGCGGCGCGGGGGAGGTGAGGAGAGGAGACAAGAGGCGTTGACATGGAGAGGGGGGAGGGGGAAGGCATTCCCTTTGCGGACGGTTAACTGTTCAAGGTTCCTCCTCATGGTTCACGTGTGCGGGTGGGAGCCGGACTGCGGTTCTTTTTTTAAAAAAAGAGTATGGGATTAAGTATATTGATCTAGTGGGTGCTGGATGGTACAGTTGGAAGAGATGCTTTTGAAATAACAAACCGTTGTAGATTAATTCTGACATGGTATTGAATCTGACACCGCGGTTAAAAAAAATACATTGTCGAAGAAGATGAAGATGTTGAACGCATGCCCCATCCGGCAACGTCGCGAACACGCCAAATCGGCTCTGAGGTCCCGAGCCAATCAGCATCGACAATCACTCCCCGGGTCCGGCAACTGCTTGGCAAAAACTCAAAAAAAGGGGACTGATATTCCCAAACAATAGCTACCACTACCAATTCCACCCGTACAGAGAATCACGACACATACGGAGTACATACTACAAAGAACAGCAGGGAAATTCCCCCGCAAAAAAGTCAAAAAAGCAAGCGCTGAGACACAGAGAAAGCAAAATAAACTGGAATGTCAAAAAGTCCACCACCCACGCATCAAATCAGCTAGTACTCCGTAGTTCTCGCGGTTCTTCTCCACCCGTCCACCCATCATCCGAGTCAACCTCATTTCCAACCCTTGCCTCCCTCGCCAACGTTGCCCTCCCCCCCTTTGCCCACTGCGGCGATTCTCACCAGTGCGGGGGCGCGTAGCCATTGTCATACAGAGCCGCGACTTGCTTGTCGTTCGTCTTGGGAGCCGCGACATCGCGCTGGTTGATGCGCGGAGCGGACAGCTGGTCCCTGATGGGGGCGGGTGCCGGGGCGGCCATGGCCACGGCAGCCAGGCAGGCGACGACGAAGCTGATGGTGTACATTTTTCAATTGATAGTCTCTTTTTTTGTTCTGTGTATTTGCAGTGTGTGCAAGCTTTGCCCACAAGGTAGTTGTGTATGTATATGAAAGGGGGGGCGTGTAGAGAAGGACTGTGCTGGCTGCTGTGCGGTGAAGGAGATTGTCCATCGGGGCCGGGCTCTTGATTCCCTTTTATACTACTCGGACGTGTCGGCCTGGGCGGCGCAGCTGCGCTTTTTCTTTTCGTGTTTGCATGCGCGTGCCAGTGCCTGGTCGCCGGTGGTCGCCGGTGGAAAGCCAAAAGGGGCCCGTGGTGATGCTATACTTGGTGATTTTGGTTCAGTTGAAGAATGAGACATCAATGATTGCAGCCACCGGGTGCCCCCTCCATCAGCCAATGTCTCAGACACCACTTTGGCGTCTGCAAGGAAGGGGGGGAAAAGAGACAGAGACGCGCGCCGTCCCCACGTCCCCCAGAAATGCTGTGCAGGTAGACATCGGCCCAAGACGCGCATGGTTCCTATTCCTGGCAGATTGGCGTCCCTTGGCAGGCTGAGCCATCTGGACTTTTTGTCCGGTTGACTCGGAGCGCTTTGGCTAGCGGCCGAGGTGCCTGTGTCGCGAAAATAGATCAACTGGGGATGCGTGGTGGTAGTAGTATTGAATCAGGCGAATGGAATGGAATGCGACGCCTGGATGCGCCGAGGTGGTCGCTCATGCGCCCATTTCCTGCCCTTGCCGTACGTGCTCTGTATGTCTACCAAGAGAGAGAGACTCGTAGTCCCCGTGGATGATGACATGTTCCAAGTTGTCGCCGCTGTATGCCGACATGGACATGCAAAGACCATCATCTCTCTATCAGGCATTCCGTCGTATTCGACCCCAAATACTCCGTCAGGTGTGCCAGTGTCCGGTCCTCTTGGTCAACAAGTTGAATCATCCAGTATCTACGTGGCCATGACAATCAATCCCCATCGCGGGCATCTGCCACCCGTGAGACTCCATCTAACCTTCGGCAATGTCACTCCCCGGCAGCGACAAGGGCCGTGTTTCACCTCGGTTCCTCTGATAAGTTCATAACCAGACGAATCACTCAACTAGTCCAACTTCAAACTCTTCAATTATGTGAGAGTACTCCGTACATTGCCCCAGACTCGATTTCACCTACAAGCCCATAGGGATATTCAACAGAGAGGAAAACTTCCAGCAGCCCGTGACTCCATGCTCCGAACTCTTCTTCCTCATCACATCTATGCTTTACATTTCTGCTGCCCGGCATTTTCGCCACCAATTATGCTTCCTTTGATTCGGTATGCGCTCTCTTCACCTCCCGTTCTCCATCGCTGCCGTCCTCTGGTGCTCGTTTTTTCTCCTTTTCCCGAACTGGCTCCTTGGCAACTGCTTTTCGTGCTTCCCGTTCTCGACGCTCATTCTCCTTGCGTAAAGCTTTTGACTCAAATTCATGCCAGTCTCCCTCAATCTCGGCCAGTCTAAGTTGAATTGTTAGCCCCAATGCCTGGTTTTTTTTTAAAAAAAAAAGAAAAAAACATGGTTAATTAGCAGAGGCTCAAACTTACTCTGTTGCCTGTTTCGGTAATGGCTCTTCCGTGGTGAAATAAGCGTGCTGCAAAGCTTCGGCAGCAGTTGGTCGCTTTGCAGGGTCATACTGGAGCATGGCAGATAGTAGCTCGAATGCCGCAGGAGTCAATTTTGAAATGTACTTGTCGAAAAAGACGCTCTTCCGCTTCACTGTTGGCCGGAGGAGTTCAAACCAAGCCATGTCAACCAGTCCAGGCCATTCCTGGCGATTTGGCGTACCCAAAACACTGTAAATCTTTTCCAATTGACTCAGTTCTGTGCCGTCGCCTGGGAAAATAGCCGTCCTATTGAAAATTTCCACCATCACACAGGCCGCGCTCCATACATCCACGGCGGCTGTGTACTGGGTTTCTCCCAGCAGCAACTCAGGAGATCGATACCAAATAGTTATGACACGGTTGGTGTAATCCAGTTGGTGTCGCTTCGCATAGAAGCGAGCAAGCCCAAAGTCGGCCAATTTGAGCACGCCGGTATTACTGACCAGAATATTTGCGGCTTTGATATCTCGATGCAGGACACCTCGAGTGTGGAGGTAGTCCAATCCCTCAAACAGCTGTTTGGCCAGGTCCTTCTTTTGCGCAGGTGCCAATTTGAATGTTGGGTGGTTCAAAAGACCTGTCAAGTCGTGTGACAAATATTCGAACACCATGAAGCATTCGTTCTTCTCCACCATGACTTCCTGAAGATTGACGATATTAGCATGTCTCAGCGACTGCAGCAGTTTGATTTCTCGAACTGCCGTCACAGGGAAGCCGTCTCGCTCGCCCTCCATGCGGATGCGTTTCAGAGCAACCAAGCCCTTTGTATACACGTTAACACCCTTAAACACTTTGCCATAGGTCCCAGATCCAACCACAGATTCGTTGCCAGGTTTTCGATAAAACACAGATTCAGACCCAACTAAATCTGGCTCCAATTGAGGGCGTTCTCTGGCTCGTCGCATAGTTTTCATTACCTTTCGCGTCCTAGGAGCTATCTTGGGGCCGTCTGGAGGCGGGTTCCTAAAGTCCAGCCGCTGCCTGGCCGATGCAGGCTCAGTAGGTGCCGAGCGGGGAGGCTCTCTCTCCGTGGTACTGTCTTTCGTAGAAATATCCTTCTTTGGAGGAGCATTGAACTTTTGTGAAATCTCCGGCTTTGGTGCTGTTGGGGTTGGCTTGGAAGAAGCTTTGAAGGCAAAACTGAACTTTCCTGACGCACCAGACTGGGCAGATCCAGGGCCAGTTGGCGTTGGTCGAGATGAAGCAGCTGGTGTCTCCTCAGCATCTCCTTTAGGCGGGACATGAACTCCTGTGCTCGGCTTTGATGTCCTGCTTTCTCTATCAATATCCATCTCCGTGGGTTTGGATCCGCTGTCCTCCCTAGAACCAGCAGCAGTGCTATAACGCCGGGCCCCTTGTTCGTCTGCATGCTGCGGGTGTGACCTCGCTGTTGACTCTGAGCTAGCCGGACCCCAAGCTTTGGTATTGGGCCCTCTGAATCCTCCCCGACCTTGAAAGGGAATGCCTCGTTGACTGCCTGCTTGGGATCCCGGCCCGCCTCGATAGTTTCCCGAGCTATGAGAGTTCATCGGGCCCGACGGAGCCCCGTAAGGAGGGGATCGCGGGGGTTGTGAGTGGTAATGGTCTGCCGGGCCGCTGGGTGGACCGTATTGACCCGGGCCATGATGGTATGGAGGCGGGTGTTGACTGTACATTTATTAGTAATGATCGTAATTCATTGATACGAGAAAAGCCAGGAACTTACTGCTCAGGGGTATATTGTCCATTCCACCCCGACCGCCCTGCTCCATAAGGAGAAGTAGACTGCGAATTATGAAAGGAGCCGCCATGCTGAGGAGACTGGGAGTAGCCTCTTGAATCGATTCCATAATGATGCCTGTGACTGTACATGGAATTATACCCTCCTCGATAACTGCTCCGAGATGCCATCTCGTCGTCTATGTCGGAACGGGAGGAATAATGAGGCTCTACAGAATCTCCCTGATGTCTGGTTTCTCGATGGGGCCTAGGGGACCGCTGGGGCGCTTCTCTCTGAGATCGGGAGTCGTTACCAATAGTAGGCGGGCCGCTGGGTGCAGCTGCAGAGGGGTGGTTAGAGAGAGAGGTGGTGTGATGGCGGCGAGAAGAATCGTGTCGACGGCTTCCAGTAGGAGATGGACTCCGTGATGCCGGCCGGCGGTCTTTAGACCTGTACTCTCTAGATCTAGATCTGGGCCTGCCAGAGCTTCTCGACGGCCGGGATCGTGACGCGGATTCGCGCCTGGACCGCGAGCGAGATCTGGAGGATGCCTTGCGTTTCGACCGGGAGGTTCGTGATGGGGAGGGAGAGCGACGAGAATGGGAGTGGCGACCAGGGGACCTTGATCGATGTCGATGGTGATGGTGATGGCGCTCGTGGGAGGACCGGCGTCTACGCCTTCTAGATTCCGTGTCTGGGGAATGGTCTCGAGACGGCCGAGATGCTTCGTGATCCCGCTTCGATCGTTTTCTGTGAGGCGATTCAACCGAGTGACTCCGTGCTCTATGCCTCTTGGCCGAAGAAGATGGAGACACCGGGGCGGCTCGTTCACGGCTACGACTGCGACGACGCTCGTCGTCAGGGTCCCGATGGCGTGCCTTTTGCGCTCGATAACGTGGAATAAGATCCTCTACTTCGGTGTCTCGACGTGCAGATTCGGTTCGATGTTGTCGCGAACGATCTCTGCTGCGATCGCGAGAGCGACGACGGTCGTCTCTGGACGAGTCGTGACGGTGCCTTGAACCAGAATGGCGATATCGAGACTCGGTGCTTGGGCTGCGACGGGCCGCCCTGGGAGGAGATCCTGGCCGATCCGAGGACGATGCTCCTCGACCAGTTCGAGCCCGTTCTCCGTAATGGCTTCCTCCAGAATCTCTCATGGCAACATGCCGACGTCGACACGGATGGATTGGCGGACTGCATATGGCGGCGAGTACCCCGTTTGAGTTTTAGTGCTGCGAGCAATAAATCGCCGCACCTTACCCGAACGACAGGGGATCTTCCCGCCCACCCTGACAGCACTTCAGCTGTTGCGCGTCCGCCCCGAGGAGATCCTATGACCCTCCTGGCTCACTGAGAGCAGGAAAAAAAGCAAGTCGTCAAGCATGATGCAGACGGCGGGTGATTAATACCCAACATGCTGCAGCTTTCGCCAGCTTACCGTGTTGGGCCTGTGACAAGCCAAATGTCCACCATGAACCAGCGCTTGGGGCTGCTTCTGTGAAGTCCTTGTTCCCGGCCTCGCCAGACCAGCTTGAACGTCAACCACCAACAACCAGCTCTGCTCTGTCCATGTCGAATGAACCTCTTACCATTTGCAGCACCGCCCAAGAGGTTTTTTTTAATGTGTCCGCTATCATGAACTTCCAACCTGTTGCCATCAATGCTGCCCCTATTGGGAACTTTGTCTCACAAGATCGTAGCCTCGCCACTGCTCCTACAGCGACAGGCATTGAAAACTACATACTAATCCTCTCGGATGATTTACGAAACATTCCTCCATCTGTCTGTTCAACATGTGTCACAGAAGTGTAACTGTGTGAAATCGTCAAATCCTCCGGTTGACAGATCAGTCATTGGCCGCGTTGTCAAACCTTTCATCACAGCTGGTAGGTAGGCCGACGACGCTCCCTCCGATATCATAGCACAGTAATACTTGTTGCCACCTTCCAGGAAATGGTTTTCAGACCATGATAGAATTTCACCGGGCTGAGTGCAAGTCTGGCATGTCGATGCTGGTCATTCAAAGCTGGCCATTCATATGGAGGTGAATTTGACGAGTTGAGGTGTGAAAACTCGCAAAGTTTGATATGTCAAGATCAGCATATATGCTGTCTGCGGTGTATCTGGTGTGGCGTGTACAAGGCTGGTGAAGATGGGTTGCCTGGCCCCGAAATGGGTGGCGCAGGATGTGCCGTAGACATCTTTTATTACCAAAGATGTACCAACCCCCTTCTGACAGATGATAGCCTTTGCTCGTTCCATGATGCTTCGGGATCAAGTGTAGACAACCAGTCTCTAAACAATGACTGATGTCATGTCATAGCCATCGTTGCATTTGACAAGTCCGCAGCATATGCGCAGTCTTGCGTTGGAGCAAACCAATCCGGTGTGTATTTTTCGACCATGACAGCATTATCCGCACAGGGGCTCAAGTCCAGCTCGACTTTCAACGTGGTTGCATCTCGGGCTTGATGGCGGTTCCGGTTGCAAAATGATTGATTGCTAGTCGACCCTCCGGCCGCAATCTAGGTTTGGTGTCATCTCGTTGCCGCATTTTCGATGAATCCGTCAAGAACCTAATCGAACACCACTCTTTCAGCTAAAGAGGATGCTAACATGTTAGTATGACCAGGCATGTTGCCGCAACGTAGCCGACTTTGTCATGTTGTGCCCAAGATTGATGGAGTTTAGGCGTAGAAGGTGCCACGACTGTGCGCAAACACATGAAACGAGGATGGAGTCGACACCTGTAGCCACGTGATTATACGAGTGACTTATTGTCGGATGAATTGGCTGCCGTTGTTCCGATGACGTATGGCAGGTGAATTGCTCGGTGGGCTTACTCTTTTTGCTAGGTGCGCTTATCCCCCTATTAGCTACCTAGGTACCTAGGTAGGTATTTATTTATTTAAAAAGTTTTTCTATATAGATTTACTTAAATTTAAATTTTTTACTTATAGCTTAGTACCTGGCAAGGCGCAAGCGCACCTTACAAAAAGAGCGAGCCCGCCGAGCAATTCACTGTGGCAGGGATCAGGCACAGCCTCGGCTGGTCCGCTGAAGAGAGTCGAATCACGGAGATCGGGCTTTAAACAAATTGCCTGTTATAAAAAGCCAGAGCATTGATTGGGCAGTGCCTCGATTTCGATGGTAAAAAGATGGAGCCAGCAATTATTTGAAGGTTAGAACACGGAATAGTATCTACGGAGAAGCTGCCTTATCTCTTGCAACTTTCAGGAAGGAACTTGAAGCGGCCAATGCAGAAGTCCGAGCCCGAGAAATGTGGGCGTCAGCCTATGCATGAGTACCTACCTAGTACTTAGAGGCAGTCGAAAACGAGATTGTCTTACAATTTTGAATCCAATTAAGCGACCTCCAGCTCCCCCTCAGAAGCATCAACTGCATACGTCAACCTTCGTGCAGACTTTGTCACAGCAGTCTTCTTCCTAATTTATTTGCGGTGACTAGGCATACTGGTAGCTATGGAGTGGTTCGGCCATGCCAAGGTAGAGTTCACTCACGCCCCTGCGCCACGAGCGATACGAGAGAAGGATGGCAAGGAGACAGACTTGCTCAAGATTGTTGAGGAATCAACACCTCCATGCCACTTGAACCCGCTGTTGTTCAATGGCCACATTCAGACAATGTGGACGGCCACCAAACCCAGCGGACCTCCAGTATACTATCGTCGCAAGACATTTGATGCCGACCACAAGACGTACAAAGGCACCTTTGCTGTGGACTTTGCTGTGCAACCGTATGAAGGGGGCGACGAGTCATTACCCAGAAGGACCACTTACTACACGGACGAGGAATTCGACAATATAGGCTCAGATGATTCCAAGCCTATGCTTGTCGTTTTGCACGGCTTGTCTGGAGGCTCTCATGAGATATATCTGAGACATACTATTGCTCCTCTGCTAGGAGACGGAGGTTGGGAAGTATGTGTGGTGAATTCGAGGGGATGTGCAGGGAGCAAGATCACCAGTGGCGTTCTTTACAATGCTCGAGCTACTTGGGATTGCCGACAGGTTCGTGAGATGCTCAACAGCCCCTGGGAAATGCTTGCTGATCATGTATAGACCGTAAAATGGCTGAAGAAAACGTTCCCAAACCGACCGCTGTTTGGTCTTGGGTTCTCCTTGGGAGCCAACATGCTAACCAATGTAAGTACTTGGTAGGGACTGAACTACGGATAGTTAGGCCATATGTATTGACCAGAAGCAGTACTGTGGCGAGGAAGGCGAAGACTGCCTCCTAAAGGGAGCTGTCGTTTGTTCTAACCCTTTCAACTTGGAAATATCAAGCAAAATGCTACAAAATCGATTCATTGGCAAGGAGGTGTATTTGAGAGTCATGGGTTGTACGCATTGCTCCATTCTCGCCGCTACTTTCTGTTTTATGAGTCTAACAGTGTTGTTAGTTGCCATGAAGAACTTGATCAGCACTCACAAAGAAGCCTTGAAGAAGTACACCGACCTTGATCTACCCTCCCTTGAAAAGGTCACGTATTTATATGATTTCGATCGCGAGGTCCAGTGCGTAGTATTTGTTCCAGGAAATCTGCGTTAGTCACTAACCATACATTAGATGTCCAACATGGGGATATCCTACTGAAGATGCCTACTACCGTGATGCATCTTCCACGGATGCTGTCTTGAACATCAGGATTCCATTCATTGCCGTCCAGGCAACTGACGACCCTGTAAGCAAGCCAGAGCATTGAAGACAGTCTTTCATACTAATTATCCGGTAGATTGCTGTGAAGGAAGCCCTGCCCTATGCAGAATTCAGGCAAAACCCCAATACTGTCATGATTACCACATCCATGGGAGGTCACCTGTGCTGGTTTGAGATGGGTGGCAGTCGATGGCATCCCAAGCCGGTGCGTTCGCTTTGACATCGCGGATCTTTCTCGTTTAGCTAATTCCGTGGCCTAGATTTGCAACTTCCTAAACCATCTTGCGTTCAAGGCCGACTTGGATAGCATTACGCCATCCAGAGTACCTAGTCCAGAAAACCCAAAACACGGTGCCGACTACAACCCGATGCGTCGTAAGCTTCAAATTTTAGAGGATTAGATGAATGTGCCAGACATGAGGAGCAAAAACTAGAGGGGCAATTACATTCAGCGAGACATATGTCAGAAATAGAGTAAAATGATTTATAGACAGGATTTTCATGTTCAATACAAGACTGGAAAGGATATTGAATGCCATGGTTTTATGTGCCTAATCTTTCCCAATTCCATCTCAGCTGCCCACACCGTGCAAACAAGCGAAACCCGCCCAGTGGTATGCCCAAACTCCAAGCGCCAAACGATGCAAAATATAGCGAATATCATCGTGCAGTTTCTTCTGCCACGCTGCAAGACAACGCGAATAACGCTCATCATGCAAACGCAACCTTCTTCTTTGACTTGGCAGCTTTCGACCCTGCCGATGCCAACGTCTTAACCGAATCCTCTTCCTCGCCACCACTCTTTCTCTTCCTCTTCTTCCTCAATGAATCCTTTGCATCCTCCAACTTTGATTTCTTTTCCTGCTCCTTCTTCTCAGCTTCGAGCTTGCGCGACTCCCTGATCTCTTCCATCTGTCTTGCCTTGATCATTTTCGACTCGATCTCGCCGTTCTTTTCGGCTTGAACTATTGCCATGATGGTCCCCATGCTCTCCTGACCACTCGTTAATCTCAAAACTGCCGAAAGCCATCGGACTGAGCGAACGTACCTCATCATCGACAAAGACCTTGCCCTTCTTCTTCCCTTTGGGCTTTACAACGCCAACAGGCGTTACCATATTCAATGTGGGAATACCCAATTCCGCCTCCGTGTAGACCTTCTTCTTGGGCTTTTTTAGAAGCGCCGCGCGATTCTTTTCCTTGACTTGCTGCGAAACGACGGGGCCCTTGGGCTTTTTCGATTTCGAGATGCCGTCGGTAGCAGAACGCTTGCCACCGGCACTGCCCCCGGTTTTGGAGGAGGCACCCTTTGGGGCGGCATGTTTGTTTTTAATAGTTCGCGTTTTTGAGGCCGCCATTTTGGTTATGTGTCCGTGCTGGGACGCCGAGGAGTAGCACGGGTTGTATGGTAAGATGGTGATAATGGCGACGCAGCTTTCAGCAGGCTGGGAAATTTTTTTTTTGGCGATAAGCCCTTGCGAGGGGCGATAAGAATTGGGACGGGCAGGTCAATTGAAGGAATGGTGGGCTGGACCTGTAGTGGGGCTGCTAACTGTACGCCGGCGCATTGGGCAAAACACCAACTTGTGCAAGGGACAGTCAGTCATAAAACTTGAACTCGCCCCGTACGGAGTGTATATTTACAACACTCTGGCAAAGCATCAATTGAAGTCATTCGAATTTACCTCTGCCACGCTCACTACTCCAGGCAAGGCAATTGTCGCCCTCTTCATTATCCAACGCCACAGCGCCCAAGAGAATGTCCCGCCTTTGATCACAGGGTCAGGTATTATTCATCTCGCCGTTAAGAAACGCCACATCAATTCATCACAAAATGCTGCATCACGCATTCCCATGAAACTAACTCGACACATTCCCCGGGTCTAAAAAAGAAGCCAACCGAAGCGGCACTAGGTAGGTGAAGATGGCTGCACTAGCTACGTATTGATGGCACCGGACTAGAGTGCGGGGGACATTGGAGGCAATAGCAATGACTCTCGGAAACACGGAGGACCAGTGACTCTACACCAGACTCGACACTAGTGCTGCATGTAAACTGTTAAGTTAATACTACCAATTGATCTTCGGCGAGCCGGATACGGGTAAGGTAAGCTGAGAAGACGGGAGCTGTACACCACCACCAGTCCCACGGGACTGTTGTTATTGGCCTCGTCCCTTGCTCTTTATGTTTATGAAAGCGTATTGAACCCGAGCGTCGAGCGAATCCTAGGAGCTTGGCTGTTAGTACGTTCATCGAGGTAGAGGGAGGACAGCCGAGACAGGCGTGGTGCGTTTGGAGTACACAATTGAAGCCGTGCAGCGCAGTTGTCATTAGAAGAGAGTAGCTCAAGCCACCCCCAGGTTATGAGAACGAGGGATGAGCGCAGACAATCAATGCGTAAGTATCACCCCTATGATGGTCTGTCTTTGACCTTGCCTTGCTTCCATTCCCCGTGACAGTGAAAAAGAAGCATTCACAAGCACGAAGCATCAGGCAATAAATAGCCATGCTCAACCTCAAAAGCATTAAAAAAGTGGCCATACTATTAATTTATCTCGGTGTTTCATTTGCACAATAGCCCTTGGTACTGTCTCCATTATTCTTGGCATCGCCAAAGCTAGAACCCAACGTTGAAGCACCGAGCACTGAGGGCAACAGACCATCAGGCCAACCGACATCAGAACATGGAAAAATGCTGCGACAGTTGACGCCAGGGCTTATTGTTGACCAGTTGGCCCCTTGGGCACCAGAGTGGACCCAGGGACCCTCAGAACCCGCCGAGCTACCAGCTTTTACTGGTCTCTACAGACCAGCGGGCCTGTTGCACGCTCTGTGACCAGGTCGAGTCCGCCTAAGCTGGTGTCGTCTATGGTCAAGTGCTGTGGAGGGTGCTGCGAGGCCATGGGCCCCGTTGTCGTCTGGCCAGGCGCCTTCTGTTCGATCAACAGGTGGCTTGCATGTCTTGGTACGTAACGTCTGGTCTGGTCTGGTCCAGTCCGGCAAGAATTTCTTTTGACCTCCACAACACCAACCTCGCTACCTCACACCCACCATCCATCTCCAAGTCGCTCTCAGAAAAAGTCCAAGATCCACAGACCACGCCGCATTCCATAACTGCAACACTGCTGCCCTCGCCTACGCATCGTCCCGTCCTCCCCGTATTTCATCTCACAAACCTGCAAACAACAAATATCTTCCTATTTGACATAGCATACGTCATCTCTTGATCTGTCGACGCACCGCACGCCACTACTCACGGTATACTGCTCACATCCACTGGCTGCCTCGCACAATCGTGTTACCGTTGGCTCTGAGCTTCGCTGTCGACTCGATTCTCCCTCGCTGCCTTGCATCCCGTGCCTACGCTCGCATCTAGCATATAGCGTCAACACCGCCGCCTTCGAATACCTCCTGCGCTGAGTCTTGCTCCCATCGCACGTCGTCTGGATTCAACTACCCCAAATCGTTCATTCGCTGTCCACATACACCGCTCCTGCCAGAATCACTATCAACGCCTGTTGCCCCTTCCTCCCTCTTCCTCGCCTTTCTTGGCCCTCGCGACGCGCTTTGAGGTGTCTCTCTCCGACATCGAGCCGCATCATTTAGACACAAGACACAAACTACGTCTTCATGGATAATCTTTGGAACCGTCGCACAAAGTAAGTTCCGCATACCACCCTTCCAGCCCTCCCTCGTGCCACCAGAACACGTCTGTTCCCTCGCTGTATGTGCCAGTGACTAACGGCTTTGTTTGCCTTTTTTTATAGCTCTGGCAAATTGTCCCTCTCGACATCGACGAACGGTCCCAACGGCTCATCGGCCGGTGATGCCTCCCGCAACTCCTCCGTCCCCAGGCGCCATGGCGGCGACATATCCGCGCATGGCAAAGCCAGCCCCTTCAATACTCCAGGCGGCAACCTAGCGTCTCCTACCAGTGGTGCTTCAAGCGCTTTTGGCTTGGGTTCAGGTGCTTTTGCTTCGTTTGGTTCAGCCAAGACACCAAAGTCTGCTGGAAACCCTTTCGACACGGCTATGGGCTCTGCTGTAGCTAAGACCACTGCCGTGAAGGACAGTGGCAAGGCTGCCATTGGTAAAGCTCCAAGTATGGCATCCATTGCCGAAAATAAGGTGTCTTCTTTGACGGTAGCCTCCAAAGCACACCCGCTGAAAGATGCGTGGTCATTTTGGTATCGTCCTCCCATCTCCAAGGCCCATGGCTTCATCGAGTATGAAAACACCCTACACGGCATTGCCACCGTGCAAACTGTCGAGGAGTTTTGGGAGATTTACTCTCATCTGAAGAGACCATCCACCCTACCGGTTGTGTCTGATTACCATCTTTTCAAGAAGGATATTCGGCCCATCTGGGAAGATGAGGTGAATCGGAAAGGTGGAAAGTGGATTGTGAGGATGAAGAAGGGTGTGGCTGATCGGTATTGGGAGGACTTGCTTCTCTCCCTCATTGGCGATCAGTTCGGTGATGCAGGTGAGGATGTATGCGGCGCCGTTTTAAGCATGCGTAACGGGGAAGACATTCTTAGCATTTGGACACGGACAGCTGGCGGTCGCGTGCTCAAGATTCGGTAAGCGGAAATCACGCAAATGAAGGCCCTCTACACAACTAGACTAACTTTTTTTTTTTTTGGTGGCAGAGAGACCATGAAAAGCGTTCTCAACTTCCCTCCAAACACCCGTGTTGAATTTAAGACTCACGATTCGAGTATTCAGCAAAGAACCGCTATCGAGGAACAGCGCCGTGAAAAAGCCAACCAGAACCAGGGCGGCGATAGACGTCACACGCAGCGACAGAGCCACGAATAGAAGTAGAGGTTTTTTTTTCATCCTCACTTAGCGCAATCGCCTGAGGCTTCATAGTCCCAATTACCTTTGTTGTACAATATCTATGAGACAAAATAGGCGAGCTCAAGGTTTGACAAGATGCTGAACGCTCCCTTTGGTTTCATTACTTTATTTCTTCTTTGCCTGGTGCTTCCTTCGTGCTTGCTTGGTGTCATTCTCTGGAGTTATTTTGCTTGGAGGCAAAATGGGAGGGAAGGTTGTGGATGCGTCGTGATTTTTTTAGTTTTTCTCGTTTTGCGTAACGCATACACTAGGGTTAGTTGGACACAGGGACGGGGTGCTCTTTTTTTTTATTTTATCAGTAAAAACAAAGCGGACAAGAAGAAACGGGGGAGAGAAAGAAAGCGATATTGCCCGGACTAGGGCTTGGGCAGCTATGATAGGTTTCATGTGACCATGTACTACTATATGTATAGCTTATGAGCGAACGTTGGTGAGGAGTTCAGTGGTGGACTGTGGAGAAAGTGAGCAGTTGCAACAAATGCAGACATGTTTATCCAAAGTGTTGTTCCAGCGCCACAAGGATCTGAATGTGATGGTCATCATGGGTATTCGGTAGTCTGTTTATCGTCTTATCCACTACTCTACACGTTTTGATTTTCAACATCAAGATTTACGCCATGGCCTTATTCCTGGCTCCAGAGGCCGCCGCTGGTTTTGGCTCCCTCCTCCTCTCCCAAATCTGCAAATACGTCTCGCCCAAATACAACAACTCGCTCTGGACTTTTTCCACGTACAAATCCTGACAACTGACCCATTCGCCCGTCGCCCTGTCCCTGACCTGTGCCTTCCACGTCTTCCTCTCGTCCCCGCTATCCGCGACATCTTCCCTCGTGCGCACCGCCTCGTGCACAACGTTTGCGACCAGGTCGTACCAGATGGGCTCCGAGACCGGCCACTCAGCGGGATTCGGTTCCACGTACGGCGACACATCGAGGTTCCTAGCATCAAACGTAACGATTGTAGGGTTTCGCTCAGAGACGAACTTGTTCTGCGAGAATCGCTTGACATGGAATATCAGGTATGGAGGGAGGGGGTGCAGCAGGCGGTAGCGTTTGCGCTGGGCGTGGTGCTCCTGCGCCGACTTGCCGTCGTACTTGGACAGGATGGTGGTCAGGGGCACTTGCGGGATGATGTTCCTTTCGAGTTCGTCCTGGAAGAGTGGTGCCGCGGGGAGGTCGAGCGTGAGGAGGAGGAAGCGCACAATGTCCACCTTTACCTGTGCTGCCTCTTCGAAGCGCAGCCTGTCGGTGGCGTCTGCGCGGGCGGTGATGGCTTGCGACTCGACCTTGAGTCTGCCTTGGAATGTGCGCTGGATCATGGAGCTGCCCGGTTTGGATTTACTGCCGCCCAGTCCGAGGTGGAGGTTGTTCAGGAACCAGGAGAGGAACTCGACGGGGTCGGACTGTGTGGTGAGTGTGAAGCGCTTGTTGGAGCGGAGGGCGATTTCCTGGAGGAGCTCATGCGGAGAGACGTGGGCTTTGAAGGCGCGCGGGTTCCAGATCTTGCGGAAGAGGATGCTGCATCGCTTGACCAGCTCTGTAGTCTTGGTGAAGTCCTCGAGAAGGAGGTAGTTTCTTAGCGGGGGCACGTGGGAGAGTGCCTGTACAATCACGTTGAGGTAGTCGTTTTCTTTGATGTTGTTCATGCCCACGAATCCTGGGGTGTATTCTTTCCCGGCGAGGGTCCATGATTTGTGGTGCGCGCGGTCGAGGCTCATGACTTCGCGTTTGGTGTACCGTGGGTCCGAGACGTATTTGATGTCGTCTAGCGATTTGCTCTTCACTTCGTAGCCTTCTGGGAGGACGTATACTTTTTGGGTCTCGAGGTTGATGAAGACGTGATGGTCTTCGTCGAGGGCGTGAAAGTACGCATGGGACTTGGGCCCGCGGCCCTGAAAATATTTGCCGCAGACTAGACATGCGTATACGTTGATGTTGGACAGCGAGATGGAGCAGAGCTTTTCAAAGTCAAAGTCGAGGACTTGTCGGTCTATCGTGTCGAGATAGAGGTCATCGTAGCCCTCGGTGGGGTTGGCTTGTCGCAACGGCGCGGAGGGAACTGCTTCGTCAAGGTCGTCGTCGTTATCAGAGCTGTTGTTGCCGTCGTCTATTTGTGTTGGCGCGGCAAAGGATACGCCGTTTTCGTTGGGCGGCGTTTCGACTTCGGCTGTTCGCGACTTTTTGGATGCTGGTGATGCTATACCGAGGAGCTCGTCGAGGGACTCCGACGCATGGCGCTTGGCCATGGTGTGCGGGGCTTGTATCTGTGGTTTCCTGGGACGCAATGTTGTGCTTGGGGTGGATTTGTGCGGTTAGAGAGCTGTATGATGAGGCAATGGGTTATGACGAGCTTCTTCGTGGTGGTTATACGTGGGAGCTTGGAGATGGGGTTGCTACAGAACATACAGTAGGATGAAAAGAAAGCCCAGTGTCGCTTCATTGTGGGGCGGCGGCGACGGGAGCTTGGCTGTAAGTGCACCACCATGGGAGAGGCGACCCTCCCTTAACCAAAGTCGAAGCTGGAGTTTTTTGAGCATCAACACTTCAGCGTCCCTGCTTTTGTGGCACTTTTGCTGTCGAATGTTTTGCTGTCATGGAGGTATGAAAATGATGATTGTAATGCGTCCTCAATTGATTCATCACCAACATTTACCAAACGCCTATTTACCCCATGTATATGCACAAAAACGCCTCTAAGGTAGAGAGCCAATCTATCCAACCATGACCGCATCGCCCTGTCCGTCGTCTAGTTCCTTTAGACTGGCATTGCCGTCTTCCATTGGTGCCAGGCTGTCCATCTCCTGCAGGGTATATTCCACCAAATAGCTCTCATCTACCAACTCTTCCATACGCCTGTAATGGCGCTCCGTGTATACCCGCAGCCCTTGAAGGACATCGCTCAGACTCTTCTGCCCACGTGCTCCCTTGACCGATAAGTCGGAGAATTTAGAGGCTGGGTAGCTTCTCACCAACGTCCAGAGGATGCGCTGAGCAACCGGTGCAGTGCGGGCATTTGTATTCCAGTCTCGCAGTCTAAGAAGCAGAAGAAAAATCTGCTCATCGGACAAGCTGCCCAAAACCTCGTCAACAGCCTTCAGCCCACACAAGCTGCCTTCATCTGGGTTGCCGTTGGTAACGACTGACGTGAACAGGTTCAAGAGACGACCAGGATGGTTGAGTTGAAGTGCTAGAGTGATGGCCTCTCTGTATGAGCCAGCAAAAATGTGGTTCTCTAATTCTTGCTCCTGCTCAATCATCTTCAGCGCGGCTTGGGAGGCCACGGCCTGGGTTTCAACAGTCGTATCCTTCCAAAATGTCACGGTGGAATCACCGCTACCAGATGCAATAGTGTTGGTTTCAGGATGAACGGCTACGGCCCAGACTCTGTCCTCATGGTTGTCCAGAGTACATTCCGCCTCGCCAGAGTTAGCATCCCATACTTTAACAAGACCGTCACCAGCAGCAGAAACAAACTGGACTGGTTTCCTAGACTGTTCCCGTTGAGACGGCAGATTCAGCCAAGCAACCTTGAGGACGCTGTTGGAGTGTCCCTCAAACGTTCTGATGCATGTGTAATCGGCCAAGCTCCAAAGTTTGACACTTTTGTCACCACTACCAGTAAGAATGACTCCCTTACCAGTCACAGGGCCATCGTTTCCTTGAATGGTAGGCAGTTGAGCTGGAGAAAATTGAACTGACCAAACTCCTCTCTTGTGACCCCGAAGAATGCCCTGGACCTCACCTTCCTCCATTGACCAAATCTTGACTGTTTTGTCTTGCGAGGCAGAGGCAAAGAGACTTCCTGAGTGGTGAATATTGATTGCATTAATGTCTTTTTCGTGAGCTTTCCTGGTGAAGACAGCTCTAGGCTTCGAGCCTTGCTGTTGGCGTTGGCGGGGGATCTCCCATTTCTTGACCGTCTGATCCTGAGAGCCAGTGATGAGACACGCTGGTGGATGATCAAGTGGATTGTTTCGTGCAGCAGAACCTTCAGCGGGGACCGACTTTGGGAGGGCAACAGCCCCAAGAGACTCAGCATGACCCGAGAAAGTAGCCCAACAGGTGTAGGAGTTGCGGGCAGAGTCTACACACCACACTCGCGCCGTGTTGTCTTTAGCGCCTGTGGCAATCCAGTGTCCTGACCAGTCGATATCCAAAGAGATGACAATGTCTTCATGTCCTCTCAGAAGCGCCACGTCTTGCCCAAAGTAAGGAGTCGCGTGGGAGTCCCACGGCGCTGAAGCTCCCTCTGTCGAGGCTTGAGCTACCGATATCAGTCGAATATCCTCAGAATTAGTTGCCAAGGCCATGATGGATCGATCTGGAAGCAAATAACCAAGGTCAATGATTTCATCGTGGGTGCCTGAGATGCGACGAAAGGGTTCTGGGATGCCTAGAGAAGCTTCTGATCCTTTGGTAGGTGATTTGTAGAACGCAAGCGTATGATCAACTTGGACGCAGAGAATGAACGGCAAGCCAGGACGATAGATACCGGCAACAATGCCCTCCTCCTCGCTTCTTTCTGACTGAGCTGGGGTAACTTCCCTTCCGTTGTCTGTATCCCAGATGCGCAAGCAGCCATTTGCGCCAGCTGAGAAGGTCAGGCGACCGTTGTCAATGAACCCGGCCGTTTCCACAAGCTCAAGGCAAGGCACGATTTTTCGAATCTTCCACGACTTCGTATCCCACCAAATAAGGGTTTTGTCCCTGCTTGCACTAACAAGGGCATGCTGCTCAGGAGAGTAATCTATCTTCTGGACATCGGATACGTGGGAGTCGAGATTGGCGACGCAACCGCGCTTATTAAGGTCCCAAATTCGTACTTTTCCGTCCTGGCTACCTGAAGCCAGCCTAAAATTGACGCTACTGGCGCCTTCAACCTCGTTGTCGGAGTCATCCTCTGCCTGTGCGCCTTTCTTGCCCTTTCGCGAGCTTTTATTGTCCTTGGATCGGGCCGCGATCTCGAAAAAGTGCAAGGCGGATACCAAAACAGACGGGCCGCGGAAAGAATGCGTCACATAACCGCCTGCAATATCCCATACTTTAATGGTGCCATCAGTTCCGCCGGTCGCGAGCAGTGTGCTTGTGCGATCAACCGCCAAGACCACTACAGGCGTGCCGTGCGGCTTTAGGGTTTGAGAAAGGGTTGCTTGGACTGTATCGTCGGAGGGGGAGCGCTTTAAAGAGAAGATTCTCATCGATAGCGATCGCGAGCAGAGAATCAGGTGTGAACCAGATGGAGTTACTACACCATGGTTAACATGCTGATGACATGGCTTGAGCAGAAAAAAAAACGTACAAGTTAACGTAGAAACCATTTCCCCATCCTATCGAGGCATGTCAGCATACGCGCACGTTGCGACTCGTCAACCATGGATAATTCTCTTACACCTTCAATCTGTGCCAAATGCTTCCCGTTGGCGGGGTTAGTCAAGACAACATCTTCGCCGAGAGTTGTGGCCAGAATTTGAGCGTCGTTGTCAATTGCAATCGATCCGCCCGTAAATATAGGCCTAATAACATGTTCAACGTCGAAGGTTGTTTTCAATGGCTGTTTGGTAGCCATGGCCAAAATCGCAGGTAGTTGCAGCCGATGACCTCGAGTCCTCATGCATTGAATTTCGAACTTTTTTTTGGGTCCTTTCGGGAAGCCGCCCGTCGTTGGCCGAATGAATGACTAAGCAAGCCCAATTACCTAGGTACTTAGCACAACCACCTGTCGTTAGTGGGGCCAGGCCAAACGTCACTTCCACTTGTCGCAACAACGTCATCATATTAGGGAGTTTGTTTTATTTACAATTCTGCTTCGGGGATGGCTCGAGTAGCCAATACTTAAAAATATCCGCCGCCATGGGTATGCAGGGGCCTCTCACTGCCCAGGCCTTGGTATGGCTCATTACCATGTATCTGTCTCGTTCAAGCTAATCACTCTCCAGGGCCGCTCTCCATATGACGAAGTCGTTGATGGGGAAGGCGAGGATGATCCGCGTCATCCCACGCAGCAGTATGACTATCGTGGCCGCCCTATCAACCCAGAAACCAAGAGGATGAACCGCGACCTCATCAGGGCTCATAACGAAGTAATGTTGGTGATTGGAGTAGCGGAGCCAGAGAACCCTCACCCTGGATCAGAGTACGAATCGCAGTGTCGACACGAAATATATGAGGAATCCATGGGTTTTCAATTGCGTACCCCGGCTCAAATTTGCATTGAGTCTGCGGGCGTTTTTGGCGTCCACGGCCTTCGTCAGCGAATCTTGGTGTGTACTAGCATGTCTCTGGTCACATGAAACGATTCTGAATTACGATGTTAATTTATTCATGCTGCAGATTTACAAAAAATACTCCCAGATACCATTCTGGGAGTTATTTCGGCGAGCCAGAACTGATTTCTCTTTTACCAGAGACGTCCTAGCTGGCGCCCCAACAGCCTTGCTCAACGACTACGTCGAAAGAGTGGTGGCACCCTTATGGGTTAGTGATGATGATGAAGTCAAGAAAGTACTTCGTCGTGTGTATGTTTTCCCTTCCTAAAAGTTCATCATAGTTTGTCATCTAACTAGGAATAGGATCCACGAAATCTGGTCCTATTTAAGAATCCATCTAGAGTTGCATGTCGCTATGCAACGCCTGGGGATTCTGCCCAATGCATTGTGGTTGCCTCACCCCAGTTTCTTTATCCCGTTTACCAAATCCTCACCAATATCTGCTCCACCTTCACTTGATGACTACTCGATACCATCCCTATTAAAATGGGTCGGGGGTGCCTTGATATCAGCTACTCCGTTCCTTGTGTGGATTATGGCTCAAAGGATGGCGCGTGACTGGAAACATCCAATATGGTCACGCATATTCAGGAATCTTCCAAGTACTCTTTTTAAGATCAAGAGATTACCGTTTTCACTGCAATTCCCTCTTCCGCCGCTCAACCCCCAAGCTGGCCCGCCGCCACCACCTAATCCTCCTCGAGTCGTGGACACGGATGCAGAGAATCGAACACAGGTCGAGAGCAGTGGTGGCGACATGCCAGAGCAAACCGGGGACACTACTCCAGGAGGTCGGCCAGCCGAGCCGCAGACGCCCCGCCGGGCAAGTTTATTCTCGACTAGAGGGGACGAGTACCCCAGTGATGATGAAGATAACGAAGGAGTCAGTGCCACTTTGATAAGTTTTGATGTGGAGGCTTCAGAGTCTCAAGACGCACCGCCTGGTCTTTGGTCAGCGGAATTACGGCCTAGCGCAGGCTCAGATTCTCGATCGAATGGAAGCCCGCAGCCCATATATTTAGATACTTTGCTCACGCAATTGCCAGCAGCCATGGCAGCACACGTGCTTGTGGATGCTGTGTCCAGAGTTTTGATGGCACCCTATGAGGCCACAGCTCTTCGACTAGTCGCTCGCTCTTTCCGCAGTCGACAGGGTCTGCCATGCTGGGATATATACAATGCGAATATGCTTAGTGGGTTTACAAGCACAGCATTGGTCAACTTCTTGGGCACTCAGCTGTTGCATCTAACTCTTGCCAGTGAGGCTTGGGCGGCTGTTACATGCGTGTCGCAATGGTTCCACATGACTGAGGAGGAGTGGAAAATCGAGGATACCAAGACACGAGAGTCGTCGGTTTAGTTGTTCACACGACGTGCTATCTGACTATGTCCCAGGAAGAGGAAACTTCAGATAATTCATGGCTGGCGGGGACCTGAATCAGCCAGCTTGGGAAGTGGCGTTGCATCAAGGGAAATTGGGAATTCTTACCAGTTACTACACTTATACCCTGTACCATCAACTTTTTATAGTACTACTCACGGACGGCCTACATGGCAGAGAAAATGACAGCGAGCTTTATTTCATTGTTGGTCGGTGACATCTCTAAAGGCAGTTGAAGTGGCTATGAAATGAAACGACCAACCTGCGTCAACTCGGGATAGGTTAAACTGAGAAATTTGAGGCTGATCGAACAGACGTCGTTGAGGACAGGAGCCAGGGCCACCTGTTCGACGCCGAGCCTACGGGCATGTGCTCGAAGAACTGGGTTGGAAATGTCAATTTTCCCCGGTGAGAATGCTATGACGAGCACCGGTCCTTTTGCACCGCAACTTACAAACAAGACAGCGGTGTGGTCGTGGTCAATAGACACCAGTGAATGCCTGCTCACGGAGTACATTATATGTCAGATAGGTGATGGCAGCGGCTCAGGTATATACTTGGGTCCCCTGGTTTTCAGCCGGCTCTAGGAAAGGCGACATGGATGACTGCCTGATGGCATGCCATATGAGATACATCTTTGCATGCGACAGGGAAAGGGGACCGGTGCTGCCTTTCACATTGGTTCGCGACCAGCTCCATGTCCCGACAAACAAAAACATGGCCGATTGCTCAAAACGTCACACCAGGTATCCTGACCAGACCCTTTAAATGGAGGTTGAAGCTTCTTGGTCAGTTGCCGCTGCCAGTTGCAAGGCCCCCTGGTTCATTCGCCAGGGAACAAAAATGAGGCTTGTTCACCCGGGCGACCGACCGGCTTAAACACGCTCGCTATTTCCTCCACCAGCACTCGCTGGGCAAAAGATTCGCTGAAGGGCCTTTGATAACTATCAAAAGACATGTCTGCGGCTCAGAATAATGTGAAACTCTCCCTTGGGTGCACGGCTCATCTTGGACGTCGGCAGAAAAGCAGCTCCGGCGGCGGAAACAGGCTTGCTTTCCAGATGTCTCATCCGGCACAAATACTTGGGCGTGGTCGGATATTTTCGAGCCCTTGCCCTAATCTTCCGAGGATACCTAGGTACTCCTGCGCTCTATGGAGAATTTCAAACCGGACAGTCGCCTTGCAGAGTACTCGGTGCTCCGTACGTTCGCCTCATTTTTCTCTTGACGTGGACCATGCCTCCCCCTTTCGAATGTTATTTACCGGACGCGTTGCCCGCCCGATTCTATCATCGATTGGCTCTTTTAAATTGGTTTGCTTTCTTTTTTTCGAGGGTTCCGTTTTGTGAACTTGTGAAGTCTTCGTGTGAGAGTGACGGTTGGGGTGCCAGGGCCGAGCTCGGCGGCAGGTCAAAGCATGAGTCGGAAACGAATGAGCCGCAACTCATGGTTCCAGGATGTAGTCTATCTCCTGGGGGAGAGCACGAGTAGGGCTTGGGCGGAGGAATTGTACGAAGACACCGGCCTCTAGAGCGCATGGCGCAACCTTATACTAGGAATGCAGTCTTTGGAGCCGGGGCCCAACAGATGGTACTTGGACGGGGGTCGGAAGGAACTCCGTCAGCTGAGCGGCGCTTGCAGCCCAAAAGCCACAAAGCAGGGCGTTTGGAACGATGTTGCGTGGAAATGATAGGTTGTGCAATACCGACTGAGCACTCAACGAGTAGATCTGCGCTCAGCTGCCGTATCAGACTCCTTGGGAACCCTCAGCGCTGACACATGCTGTTTGCATGAGAAACGCACGTGCGAAAGAGAAGCAAGACCGGGAAACTCGTTTCATAATGATTCACTGTGCCTGTACCGTAGATTGCACATACAGAGCTCCGTTTGGGAATGACGCTGGTTCTTGCATCTCACGGCGTCACATCCCCGATGCTAAATGTACGGCTGTTGACTTGGGACGACCCACAAAGTGCATTGTCTAAACCCGTTCGAGTGCCTTGATTCCTCTATATTTCCAGATGTCTCTTCTCTCCGTACCTTCGACAACCTTGTCATGTGTCCGAGCGTTGTTGTTGAGAGATGATGACTTGGCCTGCGCCTTCCGGGCCATGTGGGACGTCCTCATGCAGCAAAACCAACTTGATATCCCTTTGAATGTGCGCAGGTCCAATTGATGTATTTAACCTACCTTTTTTATGATATTTAAGGATATTTAAGGATACTTAAAGATACTTAAAAATACTTAAAAGTACTTTTTTATTAATAATAATAACTAATATATTTTTATATACGTAAGTATCTTTAAAGTCTTAATAACTTTTATTATTATATAATCTTTTAATTAATATATATATCTTTTAGGTAGGTGGTTATTATTAGCTGGAACCCTGGTCCGTTACAAAAATTAGACCTGCGCACATTCAAAGGGATACAACAACACGCCGTGCGGTACGTACATATCCCTGGCTTAGACTGTCGGTGGCGTCAGAAGCCCGGGTTTACAATTCCATCATACAGGCTATCCCGGGCCATGATATCTCGTCTAGCCAGCCGTCACAGCCCTGCCTCCCACAACTCTCGGAGCCGAAAAAGGTGAACCTGCTTGGATATACCGACACGGCACCAAGTATGTGAACACGAGGTTCTAGACTTGCGGGAATTGGGAAGGGGTTTCGCTGTTGCTGAGTACTGGATGAAGCTTTCACCAAAGTTATTGTACGGCGCGACGTATGCTGGCCAAGACTCTTCCCTTGGTGGGAACAGCAAGAATATTGTCTCCCTCTCATAGTTCCTTCGCACACGCCCCTTTAATTTGCCGAACTTGCTGCGTTTGCGTAAGCCGATGGCAGCCATCCTGGTCATTATGCTCGGCTTGGGCTCACTGTCAAACTCAAGCCCATGGCATCACTTGATGCCGCTGCCAAGGGTTCGCAACACGAAAAGAAAAAGAAAGAAACCGTGAAGCAGGGGTGGGCCCCCGCCGGAGACTTTCTGAGAGCTGTTTTTTGTATGTCCTTTTCCAAGCCGATGCTCGGGTTTCTCGAGGTGCTTAAATACCAGACTTGCTGCCACTGCTAGTACCATTCATTCACCACACTCAAACACACAGGCATCCATACACATATACACATATATACATCCATCACAAATCTTGTACATATTCGAAACATGCCTATCATTGCCATGGCGCCGGTCAATGAAAGTCGTCTTGTCATAATCCGGAAACCAACTGAGAAGCCGGCCCCAGGTCAGACGAAACCCAAGAGAGGTATCTCGAGGGCCTGATGGTGTCCATTATCGACGATGCTTGATCAGTCGGGTCAAACACTATGGAGATGTATAAAAACGTCATCTGGTGTGCCGTGATGATGTCGCTGTTGCCGGCGATCTGGGGTGAGTATAGGGACGCCATTTCCTCTTCTGCAAGACAGATACTGATGACAAATGCAGACTCTGTATTTTAAAGGGGTTCAAGGCGGCATAAGGATTCGCTGGGAAGTTATTTTTTCTATTCTTTCTGATGACCTCGCGTCCCTTGCTTGGGCGAACGACACGGGCTGTTGGAGACGACGGGGCGACAGAGCCACGACTACCTTGACGGCAAACGATGGGACGGTCATGCCAGTTTACTGTTTATTGTTGATAGAGAATTGCAATCCATTACTTGGACGCCGAGAGATATTTCATACTGCAAGTGAGGTTCATGGACGGTGCGTGTACGCTGCCATTGGTTGTGACTTGTGCCGTGTCCTCCAGCTCCAGCTCCGGCCGAATGAGAAGACTCAGACATATGCCAAACACGGTACGGCCAATAATGGCGGTTTATTTCCCCAGGACCAGCTTATTCATGGCATGCTTTGGCTCCGTCATTACTAACCAGCACGACACCTGCGGGAGAGTCGGGACCAAGGAATACCTCGTCGGTACTCATCACGCCTGCAGTCATGATGTACGGATGTAGCGCACCACAGCAACCACACACCAAGTCGTCACAGACACTTGAAGCGTGCTGCTGCGCCTTGAGCTGCTGGTGTGTCCCAATGCCATCACCGCCATGGCTGGACTGGGTTGGGCCGTTGCCCGTTCGGCAGCATCGTGGCTGCGCGGAGAGAGACGGATGAGGCTCTTTGCCAATCTTGGACCCAAGGAGGACTGCTGACTCTGGTGACGAGATTTCCCAATCCTGCGGCCTGCATGGGGCCTTGATGGAAGCAGTTGTGTTCCTTGCCCCTCCGAGAGAAAAATATAAATAGGGGCATTGCGACGAGGCACGAATCTACTGCACATCAAGTGGCAAGGCCCCCTTTCTGGACTTGTTTGAGCAGCATGACGGCCCCTCGAGCCTCTGAAGATATTGCAGACCGCACCACAACCGGACTATCCGGGGTAACTGTGGGCTCGTATGGTATGGGAGCCGCTCGTGATACACTGACTCCGGTTACAGAAGAAGGCCAGACTCCAGGTATGTCGCCCTGGATCCAAGTCAAGACTCAATACTGGAGCTGATCTGATCTGTCTTGTCTACACAGCAGCCCTCAAGGAACTGCCCTCCAAAGATGATCTCCGGGGTACGTACAGAGCCCGGCTCACGATTGCGCAACGCGCTGACTCCATGACCACTGTTTGAAGACAATTACGGGCCTCTCTCGGTTGCTTTCCTCGCCAACCTAGACAAGTCGTTTGGCTTCACCCTGGCCCATCACGGCGCTGCCTATCTCACCCAGCACCATCTGGATCGCAAAATCGACCGCGTATTCAGGCAAATCGTCTATTCAATCCGCACGACTTCGTCTTACCCAGACCACCTCGGCGACCAACTAGAAGACCTGGTCTGCAGGAAATGTGAGTCCCCTCCGAAAACACGCGTGCGCCCTGGTTCAGGAACCGGCAACTCACCCTTGGCCTCTCTAATCTGCCCAGACAAGCTCACCCATTACCAACGGGGCATTCTGCAGCTCGACACGCCTACCAAAGCTGCCGTCGGCGAGCTCAACACCTTCGCAGACGAAAGAGTCGGCGCAGACCAAGCGCGCTACTTGTCCCGGGACCCCAAGGACTACGCCATCGTGGGCACCATCAGCAAGCTCGACCTGATGGTGGGACAAGTGGCCACGCCTCCCATCGGGGAGAAGATTTTTGTGCGTCTCTCGCTTTTTCTGCGCTGGCTTCGATCGAGGCTGACCCCCGCGACAGAAACCGCTGCTGAAGAGCCTCCATCGCTCTCCTGGCATGGACATCCGCGACTACCCGAGCTGGCCGTTTCGCATACTCTCGCGAACCATTGTCACTTGCCTCCTGGCGGCGTTGTTCTGCGTCCCCGTCGTCATCCAGGCCTCTGGCCTTGTGTCAAGGGGCGGCGCTATTGCGGCGTTTGCCGTCGCCGTCACCGTGGGATGCTTCATCGTAAACGTCATTTTTCAGGACGTCAAGGCCAACACTATGCTGACGCTGGCCCTTGCGGCTCTTCTTAGCAATTGTCTCAAGAGCGACTAGTAGACGCTATCCCTTGACCCGACGGCACAATCTGTGTCTGAGTCGGGTGGGATAGTCTCTTTTTTGGAAGGCTACAAAGATCATGGACGGCTCATTGTGTCGCCTGTTGTTTCTCCCTCTTGAGTCTTTTACCTTTTCTGGGGTTATATTTCATGTACGATGAATGGATCGGTCGTTCGTTTTGTCATGCCAGCTCCTGTTTCAATGCATCTCGCCATTTGTGAAGAGCTCGTAGCTTGTAAGCGTTAGCTTTGCCGTCTGCAGCCATTCCATGGAGAAAAAAAAAACCACGTCTTGAGACCAACAAATTTTCCCTTGATGCTCTCTATACAGCCAAACTTTTGAAGCCGCGCCGGGGGTCACCAAGACACCCGTTAGCTCTGCGTTGATTCTCGACACAGGCTGTGATACGCTTCAGCCTTCAACAATCGCCCGTCTGCTACAATGAAGTGGGAATTGTAACATCAGGCCCTCGCCGACGTATGTATACGCCAAGCTTTGTCTGCCGTCATGGGCGAGCATCTCGAAGCTGACAACTCACCCGCCAACCCACGGCCCTTCAATACGGGCGGCTCACCTTGCGACCAACATCCAGAGAGCCTCAGTCTGACTACCATGACGAGATCTTTCTTCTTGCTGACCGCAAGTTTTTCCCGCGCCGCGTTTGCCAGGACAAAAGACCAGCTGACGCCTCTCAGCCCAAGAGCGTGGCCTCTCCTCGGCACCGAGACATGTCGAGTCAATCAATCAATCGCTCTCGACTAATGGCAACGGCCTGCGCGCTGCGCGTCTACTGTTGCGCTGCACATGTCGGCACGCAACCACCACCTGCGCGCCGGCCAATAGGTGCAGATGCCCGACACACAGAGGCTGCAGGGCCAGGTCATCGGCCACCTGTCCGTGGGAGCCGTCGTCTCAGCATGATGTGTACTTCAAGTCACTCCCATGTTCCCTCGGGGCAGGCTGGCGGGCCGGCCCGTAATGTCTGGTCTGGTTGGCTTCGGGCGGACGCCAGACGGCACTGCGCGATCGACATTTCTTTTTACCGCCGGTGCGGCCGCAGGGGATCCGGGGCCCTTGATGAACAGCTGCGGACTGGAGGGACGGGATGAACCTGGGGGCCGGAGGGGCGAGGATGTGCAGGCTGTCTGGTGTCGATGTGTTGGACAGCCTTGCGGGCGGTGAGTGCCGGCGATTAGTGAAGGAAGTCTTCGTCATCAAGGGGATTTGGCATTGAGATGCCGGGTGAGGCTGAGTGTGCATGTCAACGCTCTCGGTCCATCGAGCTGTAAAGAAGGGGGAGTATCCCGGTCAGTGACTCTTGGTACGGATAGGGGATCAAGCGAGGTATTCTCTTTGTTGGGTATGGTTTTCTCAAATCATGTAGCACGCCCTAAGCGTAGATTACAGTTCGTCTCACTCGCAATAAATACATCCCGTGTCATTGTGCCATGCCTGTTCCACCATGTACCCAAGCGCCTGCTCTTATTCACAAAAGTAGCCGTCATCGCACGGACAGCATGTCATCGTTAAAAACGCCTGCTCCAACAAGGTCTCACATGCGAGTAGCTTACGCTCCGTGCCGATATACTTGTGCCCCTGAATTCCGAAACATGATGGTATCCCTCCGCTGCAGCACCATAAGAGCCCTGTTGAGTGCCTGCTCACTGTATCCCTTGCCCTCAACCATTTCTCTCCTTAGCGTGGCCAGGCTCGTGCTCCACCCAATAGGGAGTCGGCGCTTGAGCTCGACCTCCAGACGGTTGACTTCCTCGTTCAGCTCGCGGCTGCCTTGGTTGCTGCCCTGGTTGACAGCATCCATGGTAGAGCAGAGGAACAGCCGGATGGCTTCGTCAACGTGTTCTTCCGTGGCCATGGGCGAGAGCGTTAGTTTGGCGAGGGATTCGGTGATGCGCACAATGGCCTCGAGCTGACGGACTGTGATGGGGATAGAAGAGCGGGTATTCGCTTCCATCTCGGCTGCGTGGACTTGACGCCTGATGGAGACAAAATGTGACGAGAGTTTTTCAGCGGCTTCAGGGGTCAGACGGGGCGCACAGCGACTGGGATTGGTGTTAGTTGGTATTCGTGGGGTTGGGGAGCTGGGGAAAAGAAAAGGGACCTACGTCTTGCAGTATGTAATGTATCGTCGCATCTTCTCGGCAGGAATTTCAGACTCGGCGACCTCCTCCGTACCGCGACCATCCATGTGAATACCCATGACGTGCTTGGCTATTCTCTCATCCTTTTCGCGGGAGTGCTCATCTTTGACAATGAAAATCATATCAAAACGAGACAGAATGGTCGTTTGGAAGTCAATGTTCTCTCCGGGTGTCTTCATGTCATCGTAACGGCCAAAGATGGGATTTGCCGCAGCCAGGACAGATGTCCTGGCATTGAGAATGGTGGTGATGCCAGCCTTGGCAATGGAAATGGTCTGCTGTTCCATGGCTTCGTGAATAGCGACGCGATCGTCGTCTCTCATCTTGTCAAACTCATCAATACAAACCACACCGCCATCAGCCAAAACCATGGCACCGCCTTCTAGATAGAATTCTCTTGTAGAATGGTCTCGTTGGACGGAGGCTGTCAGACCCGCAGCAGAAGAACCTTTACCGGACGTGTAGATGGAGATTGGTGCTGCCTTTTCCACAAACTTGAGGAGCTGCGACTTTGCGGTACCAGGGTCACCGAGAAGCAGTACGTTGATGTCACCTCTCAGCTTCATACCATCGGGTAGAATCTTCTTGGATCCACCTAGTAGTAGACAGAGAATCGCCTTCTTGATATCTCGATTTCCATAAATGGAGGGCGCAATGCAGTCCGCCATTACATTGTACAGGTCAGGTCGCCTGCTCATTTCTAAAAATTCTTGCTCCTCTTCCTCACTGTAGCTAACATGGCCCTTGGCAGTCTGGTCCAAGTCTGTTTGGATGCCAACTGCTCTCAGGTACGGCGTTCGGATGGCAACGGCGCCGGTAGTGGATGAGTTTTTGGACGCCTTGTTCTGGTAGATGGAGAAGATGCCCATGACCGTGCACCTTGACCCGGGAACAACGCGGTTTGTGAGATATCTATCTGCCGAAATGAGAACATGCCGAGGCAGTTCTCCAACTGGTACCTGGTCTGGTGCTTCTTGTAACTTGATAATTTGCTGGTCAACGAATTGTGACTTTTCGTGCATAACAAAGTATGGGTCCAGAGGACATTTGGGCGTAGGGTCGTTGTCAATTCGCTTGCGATTACACTGTCTAGGAAGCGTTACACCGGTGAAACCGCCCAACACGGGGATGACCTCCTGGAATTGACAGTTGCGGCACTGGATGTGCAGCTCCGTGGCTTTGGATGACATGACGGAAGCACCAATGACGATGCCGGGGACGCGAACAAGCCTGGCAATCGTCATGGAGTCTAGGTTACGGATTGACACATCTTCGGCATCGGAGTGGAGCAGAAGCTGGTGATCGGGGAGATTGACCTCCTTCTCGTGCGGAAAGACGATTCGCTGTGTACATTTTTTAAGGGCCGTCTCAAACTATCCATGGCTGTCAGAGGAGACCGATGAAACAACACCAAAGATCGCAGAAAAACTCACCAGAGGGATGACTTCGGCAGGTTCGGAAGCGAGCTTGTGAGCGAGCTCTTCGTTGAAGTTGATGAGGTCGTTGATTTTGACGTCACAGTAGAACTGCTTGAGAAGCGCATTCTCTCGTAGCTGATCACTAATTACACATGTTAGAGCCAATCTGCGACGGCTTCCGCATACGTTCAACATACCGATAGACAAAGTTATTGTCGAGGCGGAAGTCAAGAATAAAGGTCTCGAGTTGCTGCAGGAGCTGCAGCCGGGTGTCCCCATTCTCAGCGTAGCTGGGCTCGAAGACATGCGCTGAATAAACAGACCGGCTATCCATGGTTGGGTCTTTTACCGTACCTGCCGACTCGCTACTCTGCAAAATACGTCAAGGCTCCGAGTGTGAAGCTGTTGGATCCCGGGCGTGAATGCGATATGTAAATTGCAGATTGCCAATTGAGGGGCTGACGGCATTGCGACACCGAAGGACAAAACGCACCCAGGCAATGCAATTTACACGAACCAGACGCGTGATTTGGACCGCGACACGCGACGTTAAGTGGTTGCAGGTACTAGGCCCAAGTGGGTATGGTGCGGAATAGCGACCCCAGCCCAAACAAAACCGCTTGCCAGCGTTGAGAGAGAATGTCGGAAAATCACCGGTCCATCGCAAACAAAGGCGCAGCCCTGGCTTGAGGTTTCGTGGCTACTACGCAGTTTGACATAGCAGGTCAGGTATACATGGCAGTTGCTTGCCTCAACGCTAAGCTCCCATCAATCGGCATCGCGTTGATCTGGCCATTGGTTGGTGCCAAAACAACCTATACCATGGTCTTTTAGTCACCTTTCTATCATTCCTTACTTCAATATATTCTTCCCCTCAGGGCGTAGTGCATGCTCCGCTCTCTATTCTCCCGCATGTGCCAGCGATGATACCCCGGTAGCACTCCTGATCCGACCCGTCAATACACAGCTGTCGGCTATACAGGGCTCTCTGGTCCTGTTTCTGGAACCTCTCGGCATCATTATCAGCCAGATCCTCTGCGATTGCGCATATGATGTTTTCTTCTCCAGCGGCCGGAAAGTCCGTCGACAGCCTTTCTGCGCCGTCGTTGGGGCCCCGGCATGAGGTCCCTCTCCACAGGTTGGTCTTCGTCTACCTAATGGATCTTCCCTTACGCTGACATTTGAGTAGCAGTCGACCAGCTCAAGGATACCACCGTTCTTCATCCAGACGAAACTCTAATACGAGTTCCATCCATTCCATGGGCGGTGCTCTAGATAGCTCATCTAACGCTCGGTCTAATTCCCTGTATGAACCTGGACAAAATGGTAAATCAAGATAGTCGCCTAATGAAGAAAAAAATACAACAGCTAACCCGCCTGCGCAGCCATTTCGACCCTTCTACAACCACCGATTGTTCGAACCGGCCTACAGCCTCACACATCAGCCCCGTCATCGAGTTCACACAAGCCCCCTAATTCTCGAGACATCCCGCCAGTTGCCTTGACCAATATTCCAATTATCGATCCCGCCGAGTTTAGTCCCTATGTTGCGCAAGTTGGAGCATTGTATGAGCAGTTGCGACGAGTTAAAGAGAGCGAAGACGAATCTGCCAAGAGTCGCCACAATTCCAAGCCTGGTGAGCAGCCGGATACGGACGGCCTACTTCGACCGACAACGAAATCCCATCGACGCGGTTCGACTGCTTCAGTCGCTTCACTGGCGTCTATCGACGCACCAAGCCCTTCACGCAGGTCGAACCCCGGCCTAGGGCGAAAAGCCGTGCAGGGACCCTCGCCCCTATCAACCATTCCAACCGTATATTTTGACCAAGATTTTCATCTCGAGAACCCGAGGACGTTTGATGTTGTTAGTGAACGATCCGAAGTAATCCGGCCCTCATCATTGGCCAAGGACAGCTCTTCGGTTCCTGCGGCCCCAAGAAAAGCTTTAGCAACAAATGCTATTCTGCAAGAGAAGCTGTCCTGGTACATGGATACAATTGAAGTTCACCTCATCAATTCGATATCGACAGCATCAACAACATTTTTCACCGCTCTTGGGTCGTTAAAGGAACTACACTCAGAAGCTGCCGGCTCAGTGGAAAGAATAAAGACCCTAAGAGAAGAACTAGAGGCGCTTGACAAGGAGGTAGCAACTAATGGCATACTAATTGCTCAAAAACGTCGACGGCAGGAGAACTTGAAACAGCTCAACGATGCTGTATGCCAACTGCGCTGTATTGTCGATTGGGTTGGCAGTTGCGAATCATTGGTCGATGCTGGCGAAGTAGACAAGGCTTTGGGCAGTATTGACTCATTGGAGAGGCTCATTGCAGGTGAGCGTGAGGAAACGGACGGAAAGGAACCGCTGGGTATAGAGTTGCGGGATTTGCGAGGAGCTTCCGCATTGCAGGGTGTCAACCAAGATTTGAACGCCTTGCGCTTCAGAGTCGGAAAGGCTTACGAATTGCAATTCGTCAATGTCTTGTTGGCGGACTTGCGCAGACACACAGAGTCCGTTTCATCTGCGGATATTCTTCTTCGATGGGATAATGCGGCATCCAGGGGGCGAGGGGGCCACGCTCGATCACCGTCAATATTCCCCACGTACCTCACAGCAACAGAAGACCTGAAGGCACAGCTTATGCCCAACATGAGGGGTCTACACCGCGCCAAGTACGTTGCAGCTGCAGCGATGGCTTATCGAGATGCAGTCCTTCGTGAAATTCGCAATTTGATTCGACGTCCTCTTCCGAGTTCGAGCGATGACGATAATGAGTCTATGCTGTCGGTATCGACGACTAGCGGAAGCAGGCATTTGTCAAGTCAAGAGAAATCTGCTAATTTAGCAAGAAACCTTCGGGCATTGGACGCAGAAGACGCAGAAGAGCTGCTTGTCAAGATTTATGTTGGCGTTACCGAAACTTTGAGACGACTGACCACTCAAGTCAAAGTGCTACTCGATATCACGAGCTCCTTGTCAGACGCATCCAACCTGGATGGCGTTAAGTCACCACCGGCCAGGTCACCTGTGACCAGCCCACGCCCCGATCGCCACATCTCCAACCCAATGGCTGCTGCCGATGTTGAACTGCAGGAAGAACTTCATAAGAGTCTGGACATCAATAGTCTCCTAACGCAAGCTGTTGACATCGCAAATGACAAGATCGTCAAGGTTCTCAAGGTCCGAGCAGAACAGGCGACTCATCTTCCGTTGGATCTATTTCTTCGATACTTTGCTCTTAACCTCTATTTTACAACTGAGTGCGAAGCCATCTCTGGACGAAGCGGTACTTCTCTTAAGACGGTGGTTAATGGACATATTAAAGAGTTTGTTCAACGAAATCGCGACGCAGAGATGCAAAAACTGGCCTTGGGGATGGAATCGGATCAGTGGAATGCAAAAGATTTCACAGAGAGCAATACGAAACTCCTGGATCTCATACTAGGCTGTAGTATGCAAGATGCCTCTGTGTGGACAGAAAACAACAAGATTTGGATCCCATATCGCGAGCTTGAGAAGCCAGAAATTGTGACGGAACCCTCCGAGAGCAATGGGACCGGCAAAGACAAAACAAGATCGGCAGTCATAGAGTCTGACAAGTTCATTCTACCAAACTCTGCAGTGCTTTGTCTGGATGGACTGGGGAACTTTTTGCATTTGATTGCAGGAATACCGTCCATGACCACAGATGTGGCATCTTCATTAATTGCATACCTCCAACTCTTCAATTCTCGGTGTACACAATTGATTCTTGGGGCGGGTGCAACTCGTTCTGCAGGTCTGAAGAACATCACCACAAAGCACTTGGCTCTTGCGTCGCAGGCATTGTCATTTATAGCCACATTAATTCCTCACGTTCGAGAATTTGTACGAAGCCATGCCGGGTCTGGGGCCGGAGTATCCAGCTTGATGGGAGAATTCGACAAGATCCGCCGACTACTACAGGAACATCAAGACAGTATCCACCAAAAATTGGTCGATATTATGAGCAGTCGTGCAGCGATTCATGCCAAGAACATGAGAGCCATTGACTGGGATAACGCCAGGCCAGGCGTGGTGCAGCCATATATGGAGATTCTTGCCAAGGAAACCACTACGCTGCACCGTGTTCTCACCAAGCATCTTCCAGAGACCTCAATTCAGATGATTATGGAACCCGTTTTCGCTAGCTACAAAGACCAGCTGGGAGCTCCTCTCAAAGAGGCTACTCCCAAAACAGAAGCTGGAACACAAAGGTACGTTTTGCGTTGGCGGGGCCGGACATTCTCATTGGGATATGTCGAATCTGACTAACATAACCCAGTATGCTGCGAGATATGGAATTCTTCGCATCACGGTTGGGGAAAATCAATGGGTTTGGGGATACTGGAGACTTCCTTGCCAATATTGTCAAGTCCAAAGAAGTGAAACCAAAGACACCAGAGCCCGTGGAAGAGACGGAGGGATCCCAGATCAAGGACAAGTCAGCAGACGACAAGAAGACAGACATGGAGCCTGCGACGGAGACCAAAGGGGAGGTTGTGGACACAAAGGAAGAGAGTAAAGATGAGAGTCCATCCAAGGGGAGCGAAAAGCAGCCCGAGGACTAGCTCGGAACATGATTGTTATGCTATATAAGCGGACAAGAAACCACTACCGAGATATGCCTACTGATGTACAAATTACACTATGTTACTAGTACCTAGGAGAGGACGATGACACGCGTACATGGACGATTCATGATCCGCAGCCAGGATTACTTGGACGCATTTTCGAACGTAACAAACACCATGAGAAACCATGTATAGTAAAGTGTCATTTTAAGCCATGATATCTGTTTATCTGTAGTTGCCACCATCATCGGACTCTGTCGCATCACCGGCCACTTACAAGACAGCGGCACCACAGAGATGCCGGATGCGAATGTCCTCCATCTTCAGCTCCACACCAGAGGCCGTCGACCACGGAGCAGGGTGGATTGCCGATGATTAAAGTCGGCGCTAGTTTCATGCTCCTTGAAGTTCGATGCAGCGATGTAAATCACACAACAAGCAAGTTGCGGTTGGGAGACCCGCGGACCCTAGACACTCGTCATCGCGCAACAGCTCTAGCAGTGCCCATTTCGAATGAGCCTATCCCCCGTGACTCACACTTACTTCGTTCCGCATCCATCCCGTAGACGGGACCCATCTCCTCACCGCCAAGCAACTCCTTCAATCCGCCGGCCCGCATCCAACTTTGGCCGCGACACGTTTCAGTGGGGAGGGGGATTTTTCTCGCTCCGTCCCGACTGCTCCTTTCCGCATCGGTCCGTCTTGCTAGTCGGGAAACCGGCGGAGTGGATCACGGCACGGGCGCAGCTCCGGCTCAGATCGGCGTCTTACAACTTTGCCACGACGGGCGCCGCGCAGCAGTGGGGTACAAATCCGGCAGCAATCATCAGCGGCGGTGGTATGAAGCACTGCATGGCTTTGAACCAGGTCTCCTCGTGCACGTGGCATTTCTAGCTTGAGGGAGTCGTGCTTTGCGCACAGGTAAGTGATGGCGTAAGTTTTTTCATCAATGCAAGTTCAGCTCTTGTAGAGAAATACTCTCTCTCCATGCAATGTGCTCGCCATGTAGTCGAACCCCAATCTACCTAGCCTGTGGACTGGCCGTTGCACCAGGCACTTCACCCCAGTGTGATACCAAGTATGTATTTCCATGTCGCAAACGGAGTACTACTCCTCCGCTGGCCGGTCCAGCCTTACACCATCATCTTCGTTACACTGCAGTCACTTGTGGCACTCAAGTTTGCATCTGCTGATGAGACCGACGGCCAAACTAGGACACTTGCAGGCGCCCATGTATAAGACGAATAAAATTAAAACCTTAACTGTATCTTTTATATACTATAATGAAAATCTACCAAACATTTTACGTTTACGCAACCACGCTTCTATGCATGCATGCCATCTACCTCATTAGTTTAGTTTTTTTTTTTCGTTGTTTTTTTTTTTTTTTTCACGTCGTGGCCCCCCCACAGAGCAGTTTATTTGGTTCGCTTGTAGATCTTGTCGAGGAACACCTCAAACACACCCTTCTTCAGGCCCTCACTCTCGTCAACCCTTTCAATCATGGCGCGAATCTCGCCGGCCCTCTTCTCCTCAAACGCCTCATAGCGCTCCTTGAGCTTCATGTCGTCGTACAGCTTCTTGATGACCGCCTCCTTGGCGTCGTCTTTCTGGCCGTAGTTGTCCTCGAGAATCTTGCGCTGCTCGGGGGTGGCAATCTCCAACGCCTGGTTGACCAGCCAAGAGCACTTGTTGTCCTTGATGTCGGTGCCGATCTTGCCAATATGCTCGGGCAGACCAAAGTTGTCGAGGTAGTCGTCCTGGATCTGGAAGTACTCGCCAAGGGGGATGAGAATGTCCTCAGCCTGCTTGAGGTTCTTGGGCGTGGCGAGGTTGAGCTGGTGCAGGGCCAGGGCAACGGGCAGGTAGAAGGAGTAGTAGGCGGTCTTGTAGATGACGATGAACTGGTACTTTGTCATGGAGAAGTTGTCGAGGTTGACCTTGTCTTCCGGGGCGGTGAGCAGGTCGCACAGCTGGCCCATTTCGGTCTGGAAGGTGGTCTCGTGGAAGAGCTCGACAATGTCGATGTAGGCCGGGTGGCTGCGGAAGTATTTCCTGAGGAGCACGTAGATGCTCGACTCGAGGATGAAGGCGTCGTTGATGGCGATCATGCCGACGCCCTCTTGGCGGTACCAGCAGGGCTTGCCGCGACGGGTGATGCTCCCATCCATCATGTCGTCCGATACGAGGAAGAAGGCCTGCAGGAGCTCGGTCATCCAGCCCAGCGTGGCGGCCTGGAAGTACTGTTCCTCGTTGAGGGCGGAGCCGAGGAGGAGAGAAACGGAATCGGGGACAGACATGCCGCGGTTGCACTTCCCGCCGAGGGGGTTGGTCTCGAGGTTCTATCGAGTGTTAGTATACCCATTGGCAAAGGGCCACTGAACGGCAGGAAGCCAGTCAACCCGCCCCGTCTTTGTCTTGAAAAGCAAAATGAAAGAGGCAACCGAGAAACGACCGTGGGGGAATAATGCGCAGAGCTACTCACAGCCTTCAGCCAGTCAAGCTCCCCTTGGGGAAGCTTATACTTGCGCGCATGTTCCAAAATAGCTTCCTCAAGCTTGGGATACACGGCCTCAAACTCGTCGAGGGTCGTTTTTTGCGCCATGACGAACGATTTCTAATAAAGTAAAGCCGACAGCCGGTTCGTCTCCTTAGTAGGCAAATCAATCACTCTTCACAAAGTTTAAAAAAGAATTGAATTGGGTTGATCGAGGGGTCGTGTCGGTCTGGAGAAGGGTGGGTGGTGGGGTGGGAAGTCGAGGAAAACACTTTCAAGCTCTCGGGGTTCGTGGCGGTGGGCAGCTGCCCAGGCTTCCGCCACAGTTGAGCCACAGCAACCGCCACAACTGCTGATCGTCCCGAGTCACAGGAGATGTTCAGGGTCACTACCACATTCGCATGGCCGTGGAGGACATGGACGCGATGAGGGGATTAATTTACGCGGCCTCACGAGAAGCCGCCGTCAACAGTGCACCTCGCATGCCTGATTCGGCTCAAGCGCCCAGGGCATTCCCACACATGAGACGACCGAGCCTGCGCATGACTGCTCGGTACGCCGCTTGGCTTCCTCTTTGGCCTCACCGTCAAGAGGCACCAAGGCTTGCCCAATCGCGACGCACGAGTCCAAGTCCGGCAACTGGATCGAGGCTAAAGGACTCCGCGGCCCCTGACGACTCGGTCTCGATGTGCTTGTTTCTGTAGTTCGTCTTCGTCGCCTATCCCCCGTCATGGGCGTATTGGACTAACTGCTGTTGGGTAGTTCCTGATATCTACCCCTTGTTTTGGGCTCCACTCACACCACCTGCCTTCACATTCACACTCACACTCACATTCACCTTTACACATGGGCATCGTAACATCCAAGGGCCTTTCTATTCATGTCCAAGCTATGCTTCTCCAAACGGGGTATATGTTCTTCCATTCTGTGTGTCAAAATGTCATGAAAAGGGTCTTCTATAAAAGTGTCCTTAAAGAAAGTAGAGAAGTATCAAAAAGTGTGTCAAAGAGTGCGCGGCTCGGGTCTCGCCTCCACCTCCGGTCCAAGTGTAGATGACGAGAGGCACCGAGCCTGTGGTGAAGTGAAAGTACAAGTAAATGATCAAGGGCCGTGGCCAACCCACTCACTCCGAATCGTAAAACGACAAGTTTTTTCTCCCTACAGCCCCGTCCCCCCAAAAAAGAAAAAGAATGATTCCTTACCCAGCTGCGCCTGTCCTGCCTGAAGCTCTATGTCAAGTTCCTTGTCAAACCCACGAAATCTCGGCTCTTGGTCTTTTACCAAGACGCGCGAGGGGTATCTGTGGTGTCCTGAAATTTTTTCCCCCATTTTTTGCTCCGTATGTAAAACATAGCATCGTGAAATGTCTCGATTTTGGCGCTCAACGCCTTCTGAAAAGGGCAGAATTTGTTGGAATCATCAAGATTCGACAAGATCCATCGCCCCTCTAGAAGAAATAGCTTGGCTGGTTTACCAAGCCCCCCAAAGAATAAATCACAGGTGTTTTGATGAGTTGGCTGTACTGTGGCTACGAGAAGTTGATGCCGGTGAATCCTTCGCCGAGAGTGGTGACGAGGTCCGACTCGTGGGTAACCTTGGTCTGGACATCGTCGGGGAGGTAGTAGGCGTTGTTGCAAGGGAATACCGGGCAGCCAGACATGGGAGACTTGCCGCTAGCGGGATACATCTGCTTGACATTGTTCTGGTCTTTGGGGTCGACGATGGCGGAGACATCGAAGTAGGTCATGCCGCCCCAAGCGCCAAAGTTGACCTCACCAAGCATACCAGGAACATTTTTCTGGCCCTTCTGGACAGCGTAATAGTTACCGATCCATTGGTCAGGGAAGTTGACAACAGTCTTCTGCTTGTTGTTGCAGGTGACAGGGGCGACCTCGGGGAAACCAGGGTTAGGGGTGAAGTAGATGGTGCGGACGAGGTCATCGAGGGTCCAGAAGGTGACGCTGGCGGCGCTGGCGGCAGCTGCGGAGGCAATGAGAGCCAGAGCAGAGGTAGCGAAACGCATTTTGGTGTTTTTGAGTTTGCTTTGTTTGCTTGTAGTTGTGTTTGTAAAGACTGTTCGTTGTCTCGAGAACTAGCCTCAGAGATGTACTGTTCAAGGGATTGAAGTTGCTGAAAAACGGAACCTGGCCGTTGTATCGTTTGCTTGCAAGGAATGGAGAAGCAGTCGAGAAAAGACGAGCTTCAAGAATGAATGTGAGTCCGAAGACTAAACACAACAACAAGTGATAAAAATGATGGTAAGGCGGTATGGGGAGCAGCCACAATGGGGGAAGGATGCTTGGTTTATATGTTCATGGCAGCGGTCCAAGAAAAGCGCTAGCTGCTCTCCGGCCAGCACAGACACTTGAGACTCTTGTAAAGAATGACAATGCCATTCTTTTCATGGATCCACGCCACGCGGACCAAGCCCGAGTCCTATTACCATTCTCCTCCGGGAGGGGGACAGCAAGAATCTGGTCCACCGCATACAATTGTACGATGTAATATGCCTGGTGCCCTATCCACACGCCCCAAGTGACATGCGCTGGCATCTCGATCATGGCGGGTACATCTCTTGGTTGCCTTGGGTACATATTTGCAATAAGTACCACCTTGGCATCTGAAGACAAAACCCAGGCAGGCTCGCCACGTTTGTCTCCCGCATCGAGGACGATTACTTGCGCACTAGTTCCCTATCATCTCCATTAAAGCGGAATGGGTCCTGGGCTGGCCCACAGACTACCAAGTAGTTGCACCAACCAGTTGCAGTGGTCGACTTAGATTTTTGTCCATTGTTGAAGTCGTAGTGGAGGGGCGGCCGGGCCCTTTGCGAAAAAAAAAAAAAAAAAAGAGATGTTGACGGCGAGTAGTTGTATTCCAAAGCAGCGTGCCATAGCGTCAAGAACGAAACCCGCCTGGTACAATAAATACATGTCGTCTTGCAGAAGCGGTATGGAATGGCTCCCGAGTAGGAGTAGACGGAGGCAAAAGGAGGGCGCCAGGACGGTAGTCGTATGCGCATGTACATGCTACACAGGGTGTTCCCCTCGCGCCCATGTCCCATAATACTCCATGTCCGTACCAGACTTGACTTAATGCCGCAAGGACCAGGATCAACTGACAGGCTCCAAGGCGTCTGGTTCGTTCAATGTTTGGGACAGGGACACCCTTCTGTGGCGGTCCGCCCCCGCCAGGAACAGAGTTTTCCAAGCTGTTCGAAAGAAGCTTGGCGCAGGGCCACCCACAACCTTTGGTGCCTCTCTCATCCCAATCATGCGCAGTAGAAAGATGGGCTGTTCACGTCCAAGGTTATTTGGGAGGGGTTTCGCTCCCGTCGGCGCATTGTGTATTTCATCATAGGCTTTGCGTGGTGGCCTCGAGCATGCCCATTCTTTTCGCCACTCCCGCCTTCCGGCAAGTATTATTATTATTATTAGACGCGAAACAGTTTGACAGTTGACCAAGCGCCTGGCCCTGCGAGTGGGTTTGGTGGAGGAGCATCGTGGTTCCTCCCACTCCGTAGACAAGTTTAGAATGCGTGCAGGGGCCCCGGTTTCAAGGTCGCCCCAACAGGCAAACAGCCAGACAGCCCGCCAGCCTGCCCCTTGCCAAGCTTCACTGGTGCTCCGTAATCGACTGAATTAGCATGTAAGTGGTTAGCACACGGTGCGCACGGCATCGCGGCAAAGCGGTTGGGGGGCGCGGGTACCTGACACGTCCCAAGTCACCTCGAGCAGATCGAGGCCTAGAAATCTGAGGACGAACGGCGGAGCTTGTTTTCATGCGGGGCCATGAATGCCCGATCGACCCGTAGACAGCCTGGGTGTGCGTGTCTGCGTTGGCTCCATGTACGTGTTCTGTTTGTGGTCTGTTGTTCATCCTACCAGCCCATGACTTGCCAATCATCATGGTACCAGTTGACGACTTATGACCTGGGCAGCATCGCACCGAGGTACTCCGTACGGCGTGCAATATTGATGCGCCAGCCAGCCAGCCAGCCAGCCCGCCCGCCAGCACGGCAGTTCAGCTGAGGACCCGGGGCCGCGCCTTGCTTTGTACTCCGTAGACAGTGAGAATCTTGGGTGCGAGGAGACGGCCAACGTTGGAGCGTCTTTCCGCGTGGCAAGATCGTCTGGTTTGCCCGTCCTTGCCCGCCGCCGCCGGTCTTGTTTGAAACAAGAAACGAAGAGCAGTGACAAACAAGCAAACGCTGGCTTCGCGCCGTCTCCCCTCGGTGGCATTATAGCATAGGCCGTGGTTGTCCAAGTCCCTGCTTCCAAACCTGGTAGTACTTGGCCATTGGCACAGCCATCGCCATCGGCTCATACCGTCCTTCTTTTCCATGCCCGTCGCAAGTTCCTCCTGTCCTGGTCCCCGTCAATTCAGAGGGGGTGTCGTGGCTGGGGCTTGCGTGGCCGCCCAGGGTGTCGTTGCCAGGATTGGCGGAACAGCGTTGTATTCGGAGATGTGCATGGAGTATGTAGCAATATGAATTGATGATTCGTGGCTCCAGTTGGCTTCGGCGGGCGTTGGTGGCTGCCAGGTACCCGATCGGTTGGCCCAGAGGGCCAGTTAGTTAAATCTCTCCAACACCAGGCTCGAGTCGAGCCATTTTGTTCGAGAGGTTCTCCTCCATTCCCTGTCGAGTGTCTGGTCGCGAGCCATGTCGCCTCGGCTGAATATCCCTTCCAAGTCCAAGCCAGACACCAACCAACCTTTGATCCGACCTTCCGTGGCGCAGACACGGGCACCATTACTTGATACATCACCAAGCTCTCAGTCATCAACCCATCCCCGCCTGGAATGGGCTCTACCATAAGAGTCTCTAGGTGTCATCTCCAATCGTGTGTCTGTGAACAGCCCTCAACTGCCGTAGCAAACTGGCGCCCAAAGCAGCAAGGCCTTCGGTGTCTTGCTGTCTTACCCATTAGTCCTAGGTATTTACATGAAATACTAGCCAGCTTGTGCACACTGTGACACAGCGGCGCGATACAAGCTACCTGCGTTGCGGCGGTCCTCTTGGTACGTAGCGTTGATCTACTAGGCTCCATAGCTGCAGAAATCTTCGCCTTCCAATAGCCTGGGCTACAGATTGAAGCTAGATGGACTAACGGTCCCTGTTCCTGATGATCATTGCCAGAGCACGCATGCAAAAAGGTTCCAGACGCCATCAACCCCTGTGCCTAGCGGCCATGACCCAGAGCCGGAAGCCCGGATGAGGGCTCCAATGCCTGCTAGATCAGAGACATATCAGATGGTAACGGTCGTGTAAATCCAATGAGCTGCCCAGAGAGACACTTGGTTTCTGAAATTCTAGCCGTGTTCCACAACACCTGTCCCGACAGCCGAGTGGTTGGAGATACGACGAGGGAAGTCCGAAGGCCGGGCAACTAGTACCTGCCTAGGTAGATAGTTACATATGTACAGTATTGAGCTTCACATGGTAATGCGGAATGCCGGAGTAAGGACTTTTGGTAAAGAGGCCAGAGAGCACCGGGGACGCTGCAGAGACGCACAACAAAGATGCCGTTAGATTTGGTCTCGCGCATGATTCTGTCCCTCATGGCAAGTCCAGGAAGAATACTTTGGAGTGCTCCATACGGAGCACAAGCTGAACAGCGGCATTATGGTGGCGTTGGTGCCAGACCCTCGCTGCATGCTGTTCTCTCATAATTGTCTCATCCATCAGACGGTGCCAGACCATCAACCCGTTGTGAGGAAGCCATCATACTTTTGTTCATGTTAGTTGACGTGCCGAGAAACGAAAAAAAAAACTAAACGCCATGCCTCTAGTGAGCTGCGAGCAGACACGAAATTTTTGCAGTGCTGTGCCCGGTTGCAGCGATTTTTGAGTTTTTTTTTTTTTCTTTTTCGGCGAAGATGGGAAAACTTTGGAAACTTTGATCCACCAGCTCAGACTGAAGGGGTGCAAAAAACAGACCGGTAATCTTGTTCCCCCACCTGCAGCTGGAGACTCGCATTTGATGCAAGATAACCAAGCACCAGTGGACTAGGCGGGAGCCGATGCCTGCATGAGGCTTTTCTTAGCGCTGTAGTCAGCGCGTACATAATTGATGCTGCTACACCGTATCACAAAACGCTGTGAGCACTGTATTTGAAAGCATTAGAGAAGCCATTGTTCAGCGGCATGTCTGCTGAAAATTTTCAGCTTGGCTACGGAGCAGAGCTGAGAAAAAGCTCAAAGGCTCAAGTGCTCTTGCACCATTTGATGCCCCGACATTCAGGCTTCAACATTAGAGGCAATTGATTGGACAGGTCTTGGTGTCGCTGGGCCATGCCAACTCGAGCCTTCTTCCAGCCTTCCAGCACAAATAGACGGCAAACAAGTCAGCATGCAATCAAGGTTCATGTTAGTATTCGCTTTTGTTTGACACGCAACATGTTGTCGTGCTCGGGTAGTGTCGGAGCTCTTGTTCAGAGTGACAGCACCACAATCTATGAATGTCGACAGTATGTACCAAGAACGCGCCATCTGCAAGCGTAGAGGAGACAGGATAATCAATCGTTTCCCAAATTCCAATCTCGGCGCCTGGAAAATGGACAGAGGCCAGGAACATATCTCCACTGTGCCTAGAACACACGTTTCTGCAACAGGAGTAAGTTCGGAGTATTAGCATTGGGTTCAGCCAGGTTCAAAAGATGATCATATCAGAAGCACCGAGAAAATAGCAAAAGGTGGCCGTTTACAGATCATGGCTTACGCCATTTCTCCCTTCAGACGGTGATTCGAGCCATCTGCGGCGTCGCATAAGTGGTGTACTATGAGTTCCGATCTCGTCTAATACACATCACAGGAAGACAATTCCATTGTCATGCAGGAGTCCACATGCAGTACTGACAGGATGTAGGCACGGCAGAAATGTGCCATCCATCGATGGTCGATAGCTAGAATCCCATGTCTGCATATCTAGACGCCGGAAATTCCGAATGAAGCAACCGTTTGAAAGAAGCAGACTTGAGAATGAAGATGTACGCATTTCGCAGCGAGGGGTGCGTGCTTTTGTGAAGAGTAAGAGACCGTTTTGGGGGAGAGAGACGTACTGTATGAATCTTGATTACACACGGTCAATTTACACCGTCACCACTCGACTACATTTGCGTTTGCTGGACCGTGCATTCTCGACGTCGTCCTACATGTTTGAACGTCCAGCGATATCCAGATTCCAACGTGCCAGAAGGTATCACTTCGCAAACGGTTCACTGCGATTCAGGAAACCGACTTCTGAAAACGATGTTTTATTGCTCTACTTCTCACCTTCTTTTTCGTGCCATCGCTACGATGGGTGCTGTCTTTTCCGGTAAGACAAGTGACGTTTGGTTTGTCTCACCTCAAACGTCAAATCAGATCTGTATGATTCAGCCGTCAACAACTTAAAGGTTGACTAGAGATGCGTTCGGAGCTACCACAAATTATTCCCGCTTCTCTCTATTGCTGCCTAGTAGCTCGCGTGCAATGTTTCCTCATCTTGAAGGCCTTCCGTATGTCGCATTTGGACGAGCGACTAACTTTCAATCAGCATTCCAGTCTCGGACATGACAAGCGAGCAGAAAGTTTAATCTATCGGAGATATTCTCTTTTAGCATATCCGCCAAGCAGATGTCAGGGAATCTCCCGAGCCTTTAGCCGGAAACCAAACAACCTCCCGCTTTCATTGCCGCCATGGTTCCACAAAGTAGTGGCGGGAGGAACACGGGCAAGTTTAATGCCACTCCAGGCTGCCAGATGTTCCACGGTTGCCGGCTAGCGATGATTCGCCCAGGCTTGAGGACAGTTGACCGTTGATCATGGTCACCGAGAGGCTCGGTCCGATAGGGTACAAAGGGAAACCTCCAATTGACCAGATGGTTAACAGCTACGCAAGCTCATAATACGCCTCTTCGTGGAGCTATGATGTCTGGCTTTATGAGCCGCAGTATGTTGTGTAATTCTCACCTAGAAAGCATCTGATAGATCCAGGTCCTATTCCTTCCGCTATGCGAAGCCCCGAGGTATTCTGGGGGTCACGAAGCTGGTATATGACCAGTCTAGGCGTTTCCACTAGTGTGAAAGTTTTGCTCGTGTGAGTTCGAGGCCATTTTCAGCAATCATCACCAGTATTTCAATACGCCGTGGACGTACAACTTTTCTTCATCGTTTCTCCAAGATCAATTATGGCCGCACGGGGATTAAAGTTTTGCACAATCTAACTCATCTCCACCACACCAGCTGTCTCGAGGAAGGGATTCAATCCTGTTTCGTTTGTACTACACGGCATGTTGCTGGAATTATTGCATCGAAACAGTCTCAGCCGCATCGTTAGCGGCTCGTATTTGTGGTGTTGTGGTCTGGTAGCATCTTCGATTAAGCTTAGAGTACCCGTCAGATTCCTCCACCAGCCTTTGAGGACCTTGGCTCGAGGTACGCAAAATGCAGGTACAGGAATCGTTGAGATATGCGTCTACTAGCTTGTGGGACGAGCTTTCGGAGACTTTTCCGTGATGTCTCACTGCTCCCGAGAAGCTTGGTCCATTTCCGGCGAGCTGTTGTTAGCGGCATCGGGTCGCAAATAGCTGAGACAATGTCTCACACAACCTTCAACCTCCAAACTTGTCTGAAAGCGGGTTTTTATTCTACAACGTTGCTGTGAAAGCTGGTCTTGTAGTTCAAATCTTCGAGCGCATACACAGATAGGCTTTCATTAAAGCTATGATGAAATGTTTCTCTTCGCTTCCTCACGGGTACAAATATCACGGTAACCTCCCTCGCTCTCAACAGTTTTGTCTTGCCCGGATCCAACCAACTTCATCGACTCTCGCTCATAGCAACCAGCTGTCAACAACTTCACAAAAAAACGAAAAATGAGGTTCTCCCAGGTCTTGACCATTGCCTACTTGGCCGCCGGCAGCGCTGCCGATGAGCAGCAGCCCAGCCAGGCCATCAACGCTGCTGCTGAGTCGTGGATATGGAAACCTGTCAGCAAGCCGCATGAACCTAGCAAGCCGCCGGAATCTACCAGGCCGCATGAGACTACCAGGCCACATGAGACCAGTAGGCCACATGTGTCTACCAGGCCGCATGAGTCTACCAGGCCGCATGAGTCTAGCAAGAAGCGCGAGTCTACCAAACCGCATGAGTCCAGCAGGCCACATGTGTCTACCAGGACGCATGAGTCTAGCAAGAGGCGTGAGTCTACCAGGCCGCATGTGTCTACCAAGACGCACGAGTCTAGTAAGAGGCGTGAGTCTAGCAGGACGCATGAGTCCAGCAGGCCACATGTGTCTACTAAGACGCATGAGTCTACCAAGAGACGTGAGTCTACCAAGACGCATGAAACTAGCAAGCCGCATCGTACCAGCAAGACCACGGAGCGTGAGACCACGACAGAGCACAAGACCACGGAGACGGAGCACAAGACTAGGACAAAGCACGAGACCAGGACCAAGGAGCACAAGGCCACGGAGACCGAGACGAAGCGCAAGACCAGGACGGAACGTAAGACTAAGACGGAGCGCGAGACCGAGACGGAACGCAAGATCAAAACGGAGCACGAGACTAAGACCAAGGAGCACAAGGCCACGGAGACCGAAACGGAACGCAAGACCAGGACGGAGCGAGAGACCGAGACGGAACGCAAGACCAAGACAGAGCGCGAGACCAAGACCAAGGAGCATAAGGCTACAGAGACCGAGACAGAGCGTAAAACTAAGACAGAGCGCGAGACCAGGACCAAGGAGCATAAGGCCACAGAGACCGAGACGAAACGCAAGACTAGGGAACATAAGGCCACAGAGACCGAAACAGAGCGCGAGACCAGGACAAAGGAGCATAAAACCATAGAGACGGAGCGTAGGACCCATACCAAGGAGGAGCACAAGACCAAGGAGCACAAGACCAAGGAACACCATACTGCGGTCACCACCAAAGTCATTCCTACGGCTTTCACAACTTTCTGCCCGGTAAGTGCAGGTCCACAAACAAAACGCTTTTTTCTATAAGAGAGCAAGAAAGGTTGCGCGGCGGACCGCAGGCATTTGACAGCATTGGCTAACATGGCTTGATACAGGAACCCACTACCATCACCATTAATAAAGAGAAGTTCACTGTCGTTACTCCTACCACCCTCACCATCACCAACTGCCCTTGCACCGTTACCGAACCTATAATCACTCGCGTCGAAACCGAAGCTCCCTCCGCTCCGATCTTCACTGCCGCCGCCGACAAGGCCAACGCTGGTATTGGAGCTTTCGTTGCTGCCGGTTTCGCCGCCATGTTGCTCTAAGCGTATCTCACGCTGTCAAGTCAGCGCCTTTCTGTGCTCCAATCTTTAGTCAACCTAAAATAAGGAGTTTGGGAAAGCACTTTGAGCGGTTCTAAATCGATGGTACAAGGCGTCTTTCGGCGTTGGAAGGGAAGTGTTTCATTCCTTTTTCTCTTTCCGATGATGGAACAGAGTGGCTCTGAGCCTCCACTGCTGTCTACCTCCGAAGTAGACAAAAGCCTGGTGTTTATTTCGGGCTGTCCTTCCTTATATATATCTGCATCGAATTATGCCTGACTTTCGTTAATTCCTCTTCTCTAATTCCTGGGGGCCGGGATTGTGTTAAAACGCCGTGCCTCGCCTTGAGGCATGCGGGCTGAGATGGACCGCCTATCCAGTTTACCAGATAAGACTTTTTAGTATGGTTAGTTTTGGTTTTGGGGGAAAAAAATCTTGGGTATTTGGTAATTTATTATCTACTTGGGAACAGTCTCGTCCAAATATTTTGCCGGCCAGGTGTGATTGCTAGTACTATGTACTACTTTAGAACTTCATTGATGTTGTTGGAAGAAGCTACTGGCTAACTACCGGGTTCGCGTTTATACACGATTGGACAGCGACTTTGAGCTGACCAGCCGGGTCACTCACGCACAACTCCGTAACAGGCATCTGTCACTAGATATAAGGGGTAGCTAGTAACACACAACAGTATGTGGCGTGGCCACACCCATTTCTTGGTGCAACAGCATCATAACATGCCACATTGACGTAACTCGTAACAATCCCTACTTGTCCTACACAACGCCCACATACGCCCAGCGGAGCCAAGCACCGCGCGCTAACTATCCGAGCCAAACATGCCCGAAGCCTCCATCCGGGACCTAATCTCCCTCACCAGCGCCTTTGCCTCCTCCACCTCGACGCCGTCCTGACATAGTTCCGTGGCAAGCCTATTGGCAGTGGTATAGTCAGACGTGCGCATGGCGAATCTGGCGAGCCACATGCGTGCTTTGCTCGTAGCAGCCGTCACGCCCGTTCCCTCTCCTCCACCATCCGCACCCGCAGACCCGTCCTCCCTATCGGCGTAGTCCTCCGACGCGGGCGAGTCGGTATGGATCATGACTGAGGATTCGCCGAGATTATTAGCGTCAGCGGCTCCGCCTTCTTCCTGGGCCACGCAGAGCTCCATGTAGGCCTTGGCTTCCTCCTCCTCGCCGAGCTGGTCGTACATGGCGGCGATCTGGAGCAGAATCTCTGGGTCCATGTGTCCCGTCGCGCCGCGAGCACCGAGGAGATCGCCGCCACTGCCGAAGCTACTACCCACATCGTAGTAGGCGTCTGCGAGGAGTGCTCGTTTGAGCGCCTTGATGCCGTCGCGCTCGCGGCCCATCTTTTGGAGGCACGAGCCCACCGCCATCCACATCTTGCCGTCCCAGGGCCGCAGCCCGGCCGCCTTTTTGTAGTACCAGAGGGAGTAGGTGTGCATCTCGAGCATTTCGTACGTCTGGCCGAGGCCGTACCAGGCCCGGTAGTCGCGGCGGTTGACGTCGACCGCGCGGCGATACGACTCAATGGCCGCGTGGGTGTTTTTCAGCTCCACGTATTCGTGGCCCATGAGCGTCCAGGCTGATAGGCACGAGCGATCGAGGGTTAGCGCTCGTCTAAAGTACTGGACTGCCTTTTCGTGCATGGATAGGAGGGAGTAATAGTTGCCGATTACGACACACGATTCCGGACGGAACTTGTCGACGCTCGAGCAGAGGTGTGCTACAAAGGCCAGCTTTGGGCGCATGTTGAGGACGTAGAGGATGTTGGAGTAGTGGTCTAGGGAGTCGAGTCTGTGGGGATGCAGCGAGAGCAGCCGGCTGAAGTGGTGTTCGGCTGCCATGAGGTCTTTGGCGTGGTATGCTAGCAGGGCATTGCAGGTGAGGAGGAACGAGGACGTCGGGAATATTGATAGTAGCTGCGCGAGGGAGTTGGCGAGATTGGGTGTCTGTTGATATAGTTCGAGGGACGTGTGGAGATGAAACATGAATGATACGATGTTTTGAGGGCAGTGCCGTGCTATTTGATTTAACTGTGGATTGAAAATTATTAGTATGACATATGTATTAACAAGATAATGCCAACTTACTTCTTCGACCCTTGATATGATAGATGTCATTTCCAGCCAGCAACCCCAGTTCATGGGATATTTGTGAACGCTCCGGACAAAATAATCCATGGCCTGAGCGTCATTCTTCTCCTTTGCAAGAACCATGCCATATCTACATAGTCGTTAGTCCACGCACAGTATCTTCCAGCGACTCATCCTCCCCCTAACTCACAGATATTCCAACCACCCCTGACTACCCAGCACTTCATCGTCCGTCGTCGTCCTCTCCTTGAACCAAGCCGCCAAATACCTCCCCACCACCAGAAGCTGCTTATTCACCACAGTCCCCAGGTCCTGGGGGCCCATGACCATCTCAGACTCCTCATTCTTGCGCTTCTCCCCAGACATAAACTTGGCATACAGCGCAAGAAACAAGCTCTTCTGGCTGAGTCTCGGTAGCGGGGCTGCACCCGACGCCGGACTTTCCTCCACAGCTTTCGCCTTGCCCTTTGATCGCTGCGACGGTGTCAACACGGTAGTTTCAGATGGCGACGACAGAACAGACGATAGCAAAGACTCTGGGAGGAAAACCGCAGCGCATCGGTCGAACTCTTTACAGTCGAATAGAGACTTGGCCAGTAGATACTTGCTGAGTTCCTTGGTCTCGAGGGCAGCTTCCTCGGGGTCCGCGTTTGGTGTGAGTATTGGCGAGGTGTAATTAGAACCGTCCGCAGGGGTGGCATCATCGGCTGCGTCGGTTTCGGGGAGCGCATTGAGCAGTTCGGCAGCCCTGGGGTGGGCGGGAAGCGACGTTGTTAGCGGCACTCGTCGAGAGTCGATGTTATGGATTTGACAAACCATTTCGCCGATTGGTAAAGGCATCTCTCGGAGCACTTTACCGCAGCATCTTGGAGAGCACTTCGCAGCTGCGAGATCTCTTGCGCACTAAGCGCCATTGCTGGCGAAGGTGGCCGTCCAGATGGAATCGGAGTTGGTTACCGCATCAAAGATGCCCGAGGTAGAGGTGCTCTCCCACGAACGCGTAAACTTGCTCAGAGTTTGGCAAGTCAATTTCACGTCTTTTTGCTCTCGAACTTCGTGTGCAGTGTCGTCGAGTTGTGTCTTGCGTCGCCAAAGCGCGTGTATTGACTATGGTGGGCTGTGATTGTCGCGTAAATGACAAGCTGCTTGGAGATCCCAGATGATACAGTTCTCGCACTGTCCTCGTCACTGTCCGCCCAACAAGCCTTTCATACCATGTCAAGTCGTCAACGTACATGGTAGAGCAAATCAGACTCGTACCTTCAGCAACCTCGCTTGAACTGGCATGATCAAGTACTGCAGATTCTGCTTCGATAGCAAAATTCGCTCCCTTTTCAGGAATCACATTACAACGTCAATTACGAGAGTACTTTTGTACAGAGTATAAACGCAACCTAAACCGAACCGCCCGAGTACTCAAAGCAAAAACACACAAGGAAACCTAGTTGGACACAATTTCTCAGCCCATTCCTTTCTCGTTGCTATTGCCGCGAGCGGTTTCCATTCAGAATTCCACTCTGCCATCTCCCCCGCCATCGCGAACTATTTGCACAAGGTATCCAATCCCACTATTGCCCACGCGTTCCATATTTGACAGATTGAATGAAACCTGGCGGCAGTCCTTCCGTAACGCCAAAAGCAATCCCTTTATACATGCCAAAGCTCATCAACTCCTACAGCCAACTTGCTCACCTTGCCCGATTCACCAGCGGCTCAGGACGATTCAGTTGTGGGTTATGAGGCTCCCCATTATGCGGGCGACGTCGGCTAGATGTAGCTGGCATAGGAGGGGAATGGACATCACCAGCGTTGAATCGATTTGGCGAACTAGAGGTCTTGCTACGAGCACGAGATCCTGGAGATGGAGAGGGACGATGGGGCGATGGCGGCGGTTGCCCAGTAAGACCACCGTCATGTGAAGCAGGTAATCCACGTCGAGACATGTTTCTTCGGGGAATACCATCACGAGGCTCTCTCATTGCGCCACCTGTTGCGTAGCTAACTAGCGGCTGACCAGGAGCTTGCCTAACGCCAGCTGGGCCTTCGCGAAACCGTGGAGGCTCAGGAAAGTCTTTTGAGAAGCTGAGCAAAGGCGCAGGATGCTTCTCTGAGCGACTGCGCGTCGCCATGGCCCCAGTGTCAGCAGTCATTGGTCTGCGCTGTTGGTATGATGACGACGGTGGGTGGAAGGATTGACTGCGAATACGAGCTGAGTGCTCCGCAGCAGAGGGGAACCAAGACGTAATTTCAGGTCTCTTCTTTTCTTCCTCAGATTGCTTTTTGGCCTTCTCAGAAGCATCTGATAAGGAGTTGGAGATGCCACCGTTCAAAAGAGACGGGGCCTCGGTAAAGGGCCCATCTGGAGCAGTCTTGGACACCACAGAGGCAGCATCGCTCTGCTTGAGTTTAGCATCATAGGCATTGCCTAGCAAACCGCCTGCTGCAAATTCCGATTCAGCTCCCTTGGCAGTTTTAGAAAACCCGGCGTCCGCATGCATATTCTTCTTCACAGTTCCGGAGCGATTAACCGACGATTTCGACTTGACAGACATTGATCTTCTGGTTTTTGCTTCCTCGGGCGTGATGACAATCTTACTCATACGGAATGCATTGACATTCATGAGCGGCTCGCCCTCGTCGTCCTTTTGCAATGAAACAGTAGAAGCCCGTACGCTGGTATTACCGCTCCTGATGCTTTTCTTGGGGCTTTCACTGCTATTGCTTCTAGGGCCAAGCGCAATTTGCGGAACTCGACTCTTCTCCTGAAGATCTACCATTCGATTGACCAGATACCAGCTTCGCCAAGCGTGCACCTTTTCAAAAAATCGGGCTGCCTGCTGTGCATCATCCGTCGAGAAGTAGTGGACAAAGTTCTCGGTGTTGGCAAATACGACGGGCTTTTGCTGGCTCTTAATGGCATAGCAAAACTTGTGAGGCGGCCGAAGATGACGGCGCGTCTGACTCTCTCTCGGGGAGTAAATGTCAAAGTCGGTCATGTGGCATAAGACAATACTATCCTTGCTTGAGGCATTAGCATTCGGCGACTTGGCAGCGTAAATCTGTCCGTTTTCAAGAAGCGTCACCCAGCGCTGAGTCCATTTGCCAGTCTTTGACGAGTGATGCATTTGCATGGAAAACCCTTGGGGAGGCTCTGTGGTGAGAGGAGCAGCTTGCAAGTCCAGATCCTTGTCACGGTCTGGGGATTCGGACTTTATAACGAGCAGAGAATGTTGCTTGTCCTTGTCCCAAGAGTTCATGACGTCACGAACGCGCTCGTAGCGACGGAGGCGACGCTCAAGGCCAAGGGCAGAATAGCACTCTATTGTGACACATTTTGCTGGATCTATGTCATGTCTTGTCTGGTCCGCCGTGGCCCCGAGAATGTCAACAGGAGTCGTATCTGCTGTCACCAGCAGACTGAGGGTGGATGAAAAGCATCGTACAGTTATACGCTAAGTCGTGCGCTGTTAGCAGGGAACGTCATTCGCACGTACAAAATGAGCAGGCAAACGCGCCCGCGACAAAACAAAATAGGATTCTGTTTTGGGGCGACTTACTCGCTCTCCGCCGTTGCTAGCAGACACTGGCGCATCGGTTTGCGGAACAACACCCTTTCCTCCGGGCGCAATGAAACTCATCTTGAAGGCGGATAGACCAGGTAGACTGGGTGTTGCTGGTTCCCCAATACTGTCCCGGCTGGAATGGCTGGTGGCTGGTGAGAAGATGGCCGACACAATTGTGCTGGGTGTCCCAGGCTGGCTTGCACCAGTGGATCGTTTACCTCGCGAGAAGAAAATGAGTTTGTCAAGTAGTTGGCGCTTGGGCTTTGGCGGAGGTGCGACGAGGTGGGCTTGAAGTCGCGCAATGTCCAACTTCTTTTGTTCGGCAAGGATTCTATCAGTCTCAGCCTCAAGGCGCGCGACCTCATCAGCCAAGTGGTCGGTGTCCTTGTGGCTTCCTTGTTTGATGTCCGAAACGGCGCTGTCGTCCCTGGGCTCTTTGGGCTCGTCCTCAACCGCAGGCTCGTTTGCGCTCTCGGCCTTTGGCAGCGGTACCGAGTCTCCTCGGTCGTTACTGAGATGGCCGTGTTGTTGGCCCTCCTCTTGGCCCTCCTCTTGGCCCTTCCCTTGGCCCTCTGGATTGTCAACCTGGTTCTGGGATTGAGGACCCGCCGCCGTGCAGTCCCCGTCTGTGCCACCCACGTCCTTATTGGCTGGCTTGTTGATCTTGGAAAACGATTTCCAAGGTGGAATGCCTGAACTAAAAATGGGAGATTTTATATTCTCCAATATCTTGCGGCCAGACGGTGCGGAAATATTGATGGACCTAGGGCTCAGTATGCCTCTTGTGGGCGCCGGCGCGACAGGCGGGGGATCCTTAGACCCTGTTGCGTTGCCGTGATATGAAACGCTCTTGGAACGGGATCTAAGCGAGTTCAGACTATCGCTTTGTTCCAGCCCTGTGCGGATTGAATCGCTTTGAGGGATGTCGTCATCCCGAAATACACCGAAGTCACGCGGCGATGACACGCTCTTGCCGCGCAGACTGCGATACCGTGAATAGGTCTGAGTAGGTGGTACAGGAACCGCCTCGATCGGGCCCAGGTCCCGACCCATGGCGTCATGTGCCATTGTAAAACTATAAGTTTATTCTTCGCCCGCTGCCGATGCTTTCTGGGTCCAAGGCACCCTATTTCTTCGCTTGGGCCCTGTACATAAGCCTGCCTCACAGTATTGTCTATAGAGACCTGGCGGCTGTTGGTGATATGGGGATCAGAAACCAAGCCCCTTGTGTTGAGTTGATGGACGACTTTCCCTGACGTAGCAGGGCGACGGTAAGGTGTGGTGTCACAAATTGATCCCTGCCAGAGCTCTCCGCACGGCCACGATCTGGTCTTGTCCAATTGAATGCAGACCAGCGGCGACACAAGTTTTCGTATAAGTGACGCCAGGTGTCGTCAAATGTGTGGAAAGTTGCCCGTATTCTAGAGGGGGCAGCGACCGATTCGACGGCAGGAGGCCGGCGGAAAGCAGAACTCAAAGAAGCGGAAGAAATTAATAGATTAAGTGATTGATTAATTGAAAAATGTAAAGAACGAAAAGGATCCGTTATGTTATCCCCCAAACAAGATGCCACAGAAAGAGCAAGGAAGCAATGAGGGAATCCAAGATTAACGAGCGATACGGGAACGAGAACAAGCAGCGCTCCTAAAAAGAAAGGAGGGGAAGTAGAAGGGAAAAACAATAGAAGTGCAAGGTTGATCACGTTTCGTGACACTAAGCGAGTGGCATTTTGCGTGATGAGCCGAACCTGGGGAAACATGCCATTGCAACTTGACTTGTCCAACAGTCGACCTCGCACAGCGTCGCCTTGTGATCGCTGCCACGTTTTGCTTTCTCCGTACGGGCGTGCAGCCATCACAATTCTCTTTGCATGCCTCCTCTCCATCTGGCACATAACACTGTGTCGTATGTGTGCTGCGTTCCGCGCCATAACACGCGTCGTGTGCGGTTTTGTCCCTCCCGGACCGTGTGTGGCGACGACATTCCAGGACACTGTCTTGGCTGCCTATGGAGTGCTGCTTGGATGTCTTGGGGTCCAATTTACTCAATCGTGCCAATTTACATGTTGTGGGCCTCCTCGAGCGTCCAAAAGGTAAGACAAGAAGTCTGACGAGGCTCTGTCGTGTCTGTCCGCCGGTCTTCAGGCAGAAGAGTTCAGTCGCCGGGCTGTTGAAATTGAGACCACGTCAGTTGCAAGAGCTGGGGTCGGTCAAAGTTTCTCGGGCAGGCTTGAATTTGGCATTCAGTGTTTCACTGGTGCTTTTCCAGCGTGGTTTTTCAATCCTCGCTGGCGCTTGAGGTGCCTGCTAAACTTGGACTTGGTATTGCATACTTAAGTAAGAAATCCCTTCAATGTTGATCTGTCGTTCAGCGACGAGTAGTATGGACCAACCTGCGGAATTTATTAACCATGGCATCCCTCGGCAGACGCGGCCCGGTTCGGGCCCTGGGTAAACTAAGTCTTCAACCAGGCACTTCCTTCGGCCGAGTGTCGTGCAAATTGACTAACCGAAAACTGCCGAGTTTTGGGGGGCGAGTACATTCAGAACTCCCAGGCGGTGTCTTTAGATTCTGCTTTTCTTTTTTTATCCTTTCGCTGCAATGCGCCACTTGCCCCAGCCCAGGTACCCTGTCAGCCTGTCAGGCCAAATTTAACCTAGGACACAAATACTAACGAGATTATTGCGCCATGGTGTCGCCAGGTAACATGATTCCCGAGCTTTCGAGTAACGGTGGCGCGGAAGACCGGTTTAAATTCAAGATGAGTTGTGATACATGACGAGATCAGCGCCAACTCACCAAAAAGAAGCCATCATGTTCCACTATATATTCTATTCGTGACATCCGGGTGCATTCCTAAGCTCTCGTACCCATTCAGGGGGAGAGGGCATGGGTCTGGAAAATCAGTCAGCAGGACAGCTGCAAATCATACTCCAGGCTTCAATCTTCAGACGGATTCAGTTGTATCCTTTATTTCGGTTGTGTACTCCGTATGAGCGTTCTAGACCTCGCGGGCTCTCTAGGAGCAAAATTCAGCAAAGCGCGCTAGTTACATACCTGCCCGGCTTCCAAATACCAGCAATCATGGCTTGATATAGATTTGGCAGGCAAATTTTTCTTTATCTCTACTTGCTAAATGCTCGAATCTCTCGACGCCACCAATCCACAAAGTTGCACGTGGAAATGTCGATGCCCAAGTCTTGGAGTGCTTTCGTGCTGAGGTGACAATCATAAGGTCTTTGTACTGCAGCATTCGGATCATTTCCTTGCGTATTTGCCTCGATGTTTGAGGTATCCAGCCCCATTATCTGTCCAAATGATTGACAAATCTCGTACTTTGTCATTTTGTCCTCACTAGAGAATTGCAGGATGGATGGTAATGCCTTGCGATGGTCAGGCCCATTCGCGTCGAGATACTTCGCTGCTACATCTAAAAAAACTTCTTAGTTGCCATCTTCACGAATACGCGTTTCGGATCGTGAACAAGGTCATATAGCGCGCAGTTCAAATTTGCAGTATACTGTATCGTGCTATAGGGGTGGTAGGAATGAGGAGTACCTGAAACATACCTCGACATACACGTCCAATATCCTCGGTGTTAGTAGGATACCGAACAGCCCAGTGGTCCATCTTAATGTTGGCGCCTTCAGTCTGGGCTTTCCAGACAGAGTCCATCAAGACATTGACAGCACTCTCGGCGGGGGTCTCAGCGTGGCCGTACAGAACAGGGACGCGTAGGACTATCGCCGAACCAGGTTTCCCGACCTTCGCAGCCTCCTCCAGAATTGCCCGCTCTCCATCGAACTTTGTCTGTCCATACAGGTTTGTTGGTTTTGGCGTTGCATCAGCTTCGTAAGGGGCATCTCCTGGTATGCCAGGGAAGACGTAATCTGTGGAGATATATATGAGCAAGATATCCCTAGATAATGCTACCTGAGCAAGCCGTCGGCTGGCGGCAATATTAAGACTCCTGGCTCCATCGGGGTCTTTATCGACCCGGTCCGGAAATCGTTGAGCAGCAGCTACTTCATGGTCAATACAGGATCGTAGATTCGTGCATCATCTCCCTTCCTTACAATGGACAATGACGTGAGGTCTATTGAAGCCGTGGAGAAGAAAGTGTCAGCGCTGAGCAACAGGTGGGCTCTGCTGGGGAGAATATGGAGAATATTCGTACTGTGTCTCGTCAAGTACGGTGTTGAGCTCATTCAAATCTTCATTCTCGAGATTGACTTTGAGGATGTCAACACCGTCAGCTCGGGAATATCCTGTGCCTTTGACATTCCACTTGGGGCTCTGCCGAAATGCAGCTGTGATCTCGCGACCGAGTAGTCCAGTTGCGCCGGTCACAAGAGCAGTTCGCTGGCCGTTTGATGCCATAATGTCCAGAGCGTTCCGTATTGAGTTGTGAACCCAGAATTGCGGAGGATGTGACGGGTGTTTTCACTTTTAGCTGGTGGTGGTAGTGGGTTCCGCCCATGTAATATACATGGAGGGGTAGTTGGCTCCTTTTATCCATTGAGCAAAATCCTGTTTCATAGAAGTGGAAAAATCCGTAAGCTGGAAAAGAGATGCAGACCTTCAGATGCCTCGTTTCCATGCTTTAAAAAAGAATCCATAACTCCAACTGCAAGCCATTATCGTATTTATCCTTTTGCTCTCACTGTGTTGACTCAGCGACTTATATAGGGTAGCATCATACGCATCTCGTCGCTGCTACACTTATCCACTACCTACCTAGGTGCCTAGCGGGTGGCATTTAGTCAAAATGGGGCCCCTACCTAGTAGCCATCGAGCCGAATACTATAATATCGACTGTCAATGCTATAGTTTATCAGCATATACTGTCAAGACACCATGTTTGTTAACTGTAGGCACTAACCAGGCAGTGACGCATTAGTCGGCAAATACATTCTGCCACAGACTCTGTGGGCCTTCCTTGCTGACGCCACTGAGCACCTGCCTGAGGCACAAACAATGATCGTCAACTGGCGTGAGATAGCTTGATGTTTAGTGGATTTTCCATCAAGCACCCTTTCACTGCAAGTTAAACACCAACATCCCAACACAATGCCGTCGCCAAAGCGGAGAATAGACGCCGAGACGGCAGAGAAACTAGCCGCAGAAGAAGGCTTCATCACGGAAGAGGAAAGCGAGCAAGACGACGGATCAGAAGACGAAAGCGGCTCGTCCGAAGAAGAAAGCAGCAGTGAGGAAGAGCAAGAAGCGCCTAGAAGATTGATGATACGGCCGAAATTCGTGCCCAAAAGCCAACGGGGAAAAGAAGCACTCAACAAGGAAGGATCCGAAGAAGAAGCCCGTCTCGCCGAGGCGGCCGCCAAGCAGAAAGCCGCCGACGAGCTTGTCGAGGAGCAAATACGAAAGGACCTTGCTGCTCGCGCAGCCGGCAAGAAGCACTGGGACGACGACGAGAATTCCGACTCGGACGTCGACACTACAGATGGCCTCGACCCGGAAGCTGAAGAAGCGGCCTGGCGCGTGCGCGAGCTGAAGCGCCTCAAGCGTGCCAGACTAGCCATCGAGGAGCGCGAGCGGGAGCTGGCAGAGGTCGAGCGCAGACGAAACCTCACAGAGGAGGAGCGCAAGGCCGAAGACGAAGCGCACCTCGCCAAGCAGCGCGAAGAAAAGGAAAACAAGGGCAAGATGTCGTACATGCAGAAATACTACCACAAGGGCGCCTTCTTCCGGGAGGAGGCAGAAGCGGCTGGTCTCCTGCAGCGCGATATCATGGGGACCAGGATTGCGGATGACGTGCGGAACAGAGAGGCCCTGCCGGAGTACCTGCAACGGAGGGACATGACAAAACTGGGCAAGAAGGGTGCCACCAAGTACAGGGACATGCGGTCCGAGGATACCGGTCGCTGGGGAGAATTCAACGATAGGAGGGGCGGAAAGTTTGGCGGCGATGAGAGATTCCGGCCTGATGACGAGCGGTTCAAGCCCGACGAGAGGGACGCAAAGGGCGCCAATGCGATCCCCCTGGGCGACAAGGAGAGACGAAGAGACGACGGGAGAGGGGACACCTACAGACCGAGGGATAGGTCTCGGTCTCGGTCGCCGAGGAGGGAAGGCGACAGACGAAGGAAGAGGAGTACCTCAAGGCATACACATGACGGCGAGAAGCGACGGAGAGTGAGTCCATTATAGATGATGATACCCCTGAGAATTGTACAATATCAAGGCCTTGCGAGCCAAAAAAAAGCCTATTAATTTTTCTCCCACGCTCTGCATATCTCGTAGTACACCTATATCCGAACGATTTCTACCCTCGCCCTGTCGAATATCTTGTGGCTCTGCATCTCGTCCTCCCCAACAGCGGGTGGGTATAATGTCATCCTCGCAAATGTGCCCGCACCTCTGCGTTTCGACAATGGCCCAGGATTGATGGCTAACACGCTCTCGACGACCTAATTCGTTAGCCCTGCCCCTTGTTTCCTCACATGCCAAAGAAGAATAAAATGAAACCACACCAATATCCAACGAGATGACCACCCCCCTCAAAAAAAAAAAGAGGCTAAAGGAAGGGGAAAAAACAAAACATACCTTTGCAAAAGGCGGCAGGGAACTAGGAACCAGCATAACATCCGGCCTGACATTGACCATCTCCCCCAACTTCAGGTATCCGACATCCAAGACGGCGCCGGTCGCAAGGCCCTCCTCAGTCCCCGTCTTGGGCAGCCGCGTCCTCTCGGCGGCCGGGAACAGCGGGAAGTAGTGCCTCTGCTCAACCAGATACCGGACCAGCCTGGCCATCAGGTCGCCGCTCGTCTTGGCCAGCTCCTCGCTCCTCAGCTCGTACAGAATATCCTGCGTCGAGATACCCACGACCATTTCGTTCATGGACAGCGTCATTGGGTTGGACACAATCCTGACCGACTTTGGCAGATCCAGTTCCCTGCGGAGCACCGCGTCCTGCGGCCAGGAAACGTGCTTATCGAGGACATCCCGCACGGCGGGGACGAGAATGACGGTGAGGTGTGGGTTGGCAGAGCACGCGCGGGCGAGGGCCGGCGCGAAGAGGCACTTGAAGACGGTGGCCATGGTGGCCGTGTCCGGATCCTGGACAGCCTCGTCGGGGAGATCAAAGTCGCCCGTTGCGATGAGCGGGTGGTCAATGTCGAGGAACGGCCCAGCGAGGACCAGCGCGTCGGCATAGGAATCGGCTGCCCGGGAGCAGAGCGCATGGAGCGGCTCATAGTCGAGATTGTCGTCGGCCGTGTACGGGCCCGACGCGTACATGATGGTCAGCGGCGCGGGCTCCGCATCCGAGTCCATGGCGTCGGCGTGGCCCCTGAACTTTGCGCGGTGGGCCTCGAGAGCAGACGCCGTCGAGGCGGCATTGGGGAGGAGAGGGATCTCGAGGATTTCATGGACGACGAACTCGTTGCCCGTGGCGTTGTGGCCGCGCAGCGCGACGATTTGTCCCGGGAAGAAGCTCCACGTTCGGATCTTGTCCATCCGCAGAGGCACGCGGAGGCCCATTCCTGTCCGGCGGGATGTTTCCAGCACGAGGGATGCGGTGTTGAGTCTGCCCTCCATCGAGTCGGAGGCGATTCTGCCCACGGCGACGACCTCGGTGGTGCTTTGGCTGGCGGCGCTTCCAAACGCCGAGTCTTCTAGCTTGTGGTGGTCCTGTACCACCGTGATGAACTCGTCGATGCGGTCGTCTAGAATCTCACTTGCTTCGGAGAGCTTCATAGCCAGCGGCTTGTACGCCATCTTCTTGATATCGGACGCAGCAGTCAGCTTGATTCTCGGCTCGGCGAACGGCGCAATGGGCGCTTCAGCGGGTTGAAGATGGCCATTCAGCACCTCAACGACATCTCCTGGGTTCAAACGGTCCGCAAACGAAGTGCTCCTATTGTAAAATCAGCACGGAACCAATCATCCAAAACGAAAATAACATACGGCAGCCCATTCATAGCCTTTAACTGGTCATCCATCCTCGCCGGCGAACTGCCCACCTTCAAACCGTCCATCCTCTTCTTCAAGGCACTCCCTCCCACGCCACCGCTACGATTCAACCTCCCCGTCGCCGGCGTGCTGGGCACCAATCCGTCCAACATTCCAAACACGTCGCCGCCCGAGCTCGCTTTGGGTGTGGCACTCAACACCTTGCGCTCGTTGCGCACCTGAGTCGCGCGGTGGCTCTTTTCCAGCTCATCCTGTATGCTCTGCTTTAGGTTTCGTATTCTGGAAAGCGATAGACCGGCTTGCGCGTCCAAATCCATCTTTATGCAATAGGATTCCCATTTGAAAAAGAGGTCATCGACGGAGAGGTCGTGCAGGCGCAAGATGGACTGGATCTCGGTGATGATGTCTGGTTCGAGGGGGGAGTTGGGTGAGAAGCGGGTTTGGATGTCGGATTCTGACATGGTGGGCAGAGAGAGCAATCTGCTCTGGGCGAGTATCTCTGCTGCGAGGATCAATTGGTGCAAGGGGGGATATTTTGTCCAAGGTTAACGGCAACGTGATATTCGATTTGGAGTTTGAGGGTCCATGTCTGGCCGGCTTGATGGTGGGGTCAAGTTCAACATTGGGTCGGGTTACGCGACGCGTCAATTGTTAGCGTTCGCGTAAAGTGCCTAGCCACAGCCATCACTGGCGTCATGTTTGCTTGGCTGCTCGACGTCTAACATCCCTGCAAAGCTATAATGCGGCTTATGGTGCTCCGTATACTCCGTACACTCTGTGTAAATAATTATACCAGCTTTTGCAAGCGCATTACATGCGACTTAGATTATCAGCAAAGCCATAAGCTTGTTAGCTACCTCCTCAAGTACTCAGCGCATCTACTCTAGGGCGCTCTAGCATCTGTGATTCGTACCCGCCATTTTGGCTTCCATATATATATATGCAGAGGAACAGAACACAACCCAAACTCCAATCCTGATTACAATTCCAATTCCATACGTATGTGCCAATCACTGGTATCCTTTCACGCTCCATAATTCGCCTAAAAAGAAAAAAAAAAGAAAAAAAGAGAATATGCAAATGGAATAGTTTTAATAATGTTCATGTTCCACTAGTGTCCATGCCGCCAGTTGTATCAATATCCCACTGAGCCCATACACTAGAAGAGGCGTGATAGTCAAACGACATAGATCCATCTTTTGGAGGCGAGCTAGGCAGAACAGCATCTGTGCTGAGGAGGTTGCCAAAATCAATCATGCTGCCAGCATTACCGTCCAGCGCTGGGAGACTGCCCAGATCCAGGTCATCGCCCCCAAAGCCGTTGCCCTCTGAGAACATCTGGCTGATGGTACGGCTGATGGGGGTATCGAACACTTCGAAGCCCTCATGGTGGTTGCGAGGGCTGCGTCTTGGGCGGCCGCCTTCAGCTGACCGCGACGTCTTGGTAGGCGTTTCCTGAACAAGAACTTGGCTGGGCGATGCAATTGATCTAATAGATCGAATTGATCGAGAAATGCTTCTCGTAATCGGTCTGTGGCTTGGCGTGGGACGCGTAGGTGTTTTGAAGGGTTCATTAGGCGTTCCAGCCTTGGAGATTGGTGTTGGAGTTGATGGTCGAGCAACTGTCGGGTTCTTAAATACCGCTTCGAGATCGTCGTGATCATTGGATTCTCCATCTTGCCTTGTGCTTGTCATATTTTCCTTGCCAGCCCCAGAGCCTTTTGACAGACCCTCATCAGAAGTCTGCACGATGTTAATGTCGATTTCTTCGAGTGTTTTTGGCATTCCGTCTTTTCTGGGCGAGGGGAATAAGAGTCGTTTCGTGCTGCCCACTGCTTGATCAAACTCCACATCTACGGGGCTTTTTGCAGTGCCACTCCCCCTAGAATGAGTCGAGCCAGGGTTAGATTGCACTTCCTGCATGTCGAGACTCGCTGATGCCTCATGCGTGCCAATGTCCCGATCCGGTTGACTCTTGTGTAGATCACTGTGCTTGGGAGAAGATGGTTCGATGGGGCCGAGTGCATCAGTCGGGAGATAAGCCTCGGACGTGGGATTCACTCCTCCGTCATCCTTGCCACGAGACTTTTTGCTTTTACCGGTACCTCGCTTTCTGCGTTCTTGTCCCGTCCGCGAGAGATCCTTGTCCCACCTGTCTTGAGGACGGTGGCTTTTGCACTTAGTGAGCCAGATGCCACAAGGGTTACAAAGCAACCGCTCCTGCCACTTTGCTCTATCATCTGAAGATCCCAAACTCTTCTTAACAAGGCGGTGCACGGTAGGCTTTCCGTCTGCGTCTCGCTGCAGAATCTCGATTGCTGTAATTTTTCCAGGCTTCTCAGAGTATTCACAGTACTCAGGAATACCGTCATTTTCCTGTACCCAAATTTTGCGCCAGGTGGGCGTCTCAATAGCTCCGCAGTTGCTACAGTATGGAGGCATCTCTCCATTCATGATGGCCTCTTCTAGCCTCTGCTTGATGGCGTGCTTCTTTACAATGTTCTTGTTTGCCCTGGATGAAACGATTGGTGGAGATGAGGGTGCTGGGATAGCATCACTCTTGGCGAATGTAGAGTTTGTGTGTTCCATGCTTGTAGGAAGAGCGATAGGCACCACTGGGTCGCTCGCTGGAACCGGAAGAGTGAGGGGACCAGTCGAGGCTGCTCTCTTCAATGCTGAAGGAGCCGGTGGAGTCGGGAACTCATTCTCGGCAACTATGGATTGTGAAAGAGAAGATGGCCCAGCAGGTTCACTGGCTGGGATTGTTGGTAGGGCCAACGGCCCAGCAGACTGAGACCGACTCAACTGCCTGGGCGCCTTTGCCACGGCCAGCCCCTGCGTGGGTAGTTCCTCTTTTTCGACCTCTTTCTGGGTATTTTGTGGTTGTAACTGCTCGGCTGTAGGTTTAGGTGCAATGCTGACAAGATTGGAAGTTCGCCGGGCAGTCTCGTCCATTCCTGGTTCGGCTGTCAGCAGAGGGCTCGCTGCGTTCTCGACGGCGTCAGTCGTTGGCGGAGGAGTGGGAGCCATGCCTAGCGGAGAAGCAGGCTTTGTCTTTTTCTTCCTGGCTGCTGTCCGGCTTGGTGCCTTCTTCAATGGTGGTAGTGATTGAGTGTCACTAGCACATTCTTTTGCTGTCGCTGGGACCGGCTGAGGGGTATTGTAGCTGCAAATGTGAACGAGATCCTGTCCAGCTGGGCCATCCTGCATCTGGAAGACTTGAACTGGCACTCCGCTAGCATTCTTTGACTCGGTAGGTTTTCGAGCTGCAGCTCCAGCAACTGCTTCCGTCGGTGCGGGGATTGGCGTGTTGGCTTCATCACCAAAGAGTTCATCCAAGTCGTCAGTAGCAAAGCTAGCATCGCGAGGAAGCTCAGTCGGCGGCATAGGAGGAAGAACAGGACTTGAGGGAGGAGGGCTTGATCGAAGGAACGGAGTAGCTCGCTGTATGGGCGGTGATGAGCCAATATCTGCTGGGCTGTCTACCGAATAGTTTGGGGTGGGTGCGATGGACTCTGGTGACCGGTCGTCTTCTTGGCCAGGTGACAACGGTTGCCTAGATTCTGCAAATGAAGGGTTATTTGAAAATGTCTGTTGACTTAGAGTTGACTCTCGTCTCAGCTTGACCGGCCCGGGGCCTCTTCCTGGACCAGTGCGAAGAGGACCATCTGGAACTGGCGTAGGGGCTCGAGGAACTTCCTGTAAATGGTTGCTATTTCCTGAAGCACCCTCGGGGTTTGCCAAAATAGGTCGAAATGCGCGTAACGAGCCCGAGGTGCTAGCGGCAACTCTGAGAGACTCGGGGCCATTTGCAAAGAGGTTTGGTGCCGTTCTTTCAACCTGGGTCGTCTTAACCCTTTTCTTAGCAGGGCCGTCTTCTCCTTCTGTGCCATCTTCATACCCGGAAGTATTTCCCTCGACAGGGTTCTTTCGCGGTCTGCCTCGTGGACGGCCAGTGGGCGGTTTTCTTCTCGAAGCTCTGTTAGATGCCCTACTAGACGGTCTTGATGACGGTGCACCTCCGTCTGCCCGTTGCTCGCTTGGATCAACCGGGACGGGCGCTATTCTGTGAACGTCCTGGGTGGGCATCTGCTGTTGCTGAGCTGCTACTGGCGTAAAGGACTCTCGATTGCCCATCATGGAAGGTTGCTGGTGGTGGTGGTTGGGACCCTGGCCTTGTGATAACGCCGGCGAAGCAACTCTTGAGACGTGACCTGTCTGACCGATTTGCGGATTCGACTGAATAAATGTATTCCACTCCGAAGCACCCGTCGGAGTCATAGCACTCTCCATTGGTCTACTGTACTGTTGCATGTCGTTGCTATTGTTATGAGGGGGTGGTTTATTCGATCTCGGTGCGACGGATAGCCGTAATCTGACCTCGAGAGTCTCGCGATTGCCACCGCCAAAAACACCCAGCAGATTTTTGGTCACGCGGCCGGTGACCATCTTGGGCTGCTGCATCATCGATTCACCCTGCATAGCCTCGAGAGCCCATGAAAGCATGCCCTGGCCAACCAAGGGAAAATCGGGTTCTGAAAAGTCGACGGCGTAAACGGTGTAGTCATTCTCCTGGCCAGCAAGCTCGGGGCTGCACTCCGTGACGGCATGGATACATGACCTCAAGTCAACAACCCCAATTGAATTCGTCTCATCGATAGGAACCGTTTGGACCCGGAGAGGCTGGGGATATCTAGCCAAGCAGTTGACCTTTGCTTCCCTGTCGAAGGTGTAATGGACCTTAACTAGACACGAATCTGTTAGCTGGTTACAGTCATAGACAGGACCGGGAACAAAGGCGCTTGACATACGGCCCATTGGTCTGATTTGAACGCCATTTTCATCAACTTCCGCCGGAGGAGCTTGAGGAGCCTGGGCAGGCAGATGCTGCTGTTGATACTGACGTTGTTGCTGTTGAGCATACTGGCCGTTCCAAGGGTCGCCCCCCCTCGGCAAGATAGGAACAGGCGACGCCATGGCTAAGGCAACCCCGTGTGACGGCGTGTGTATCAATCGTTGCGATTCTCAAATACACACGATAGGAAGCTTTAGCAGGCGAGTTATGCAGGAAACAAGTAACAAGGAAGCAAACACAAAAAAAAAAAAAAAGGTACAAGAAAAGAGATCTGGAGATCTGAATGTGGAGTGGAGGTTTGTTGGCGAGTGATAATTGCACGATTAATCAAATTGGGGTGGCGGTGTCATGTTCGTGACCTGAACGCGCCTATGGAGCTGTTCTGGCTCTTGTCGCGTTGAGGCGGACGTGAGACCGTGAGAGAGTGGATCCTCGTTAAAGCTGCCGCTTTGGAACACCCGTAGCTGCAGCTGCGCGACAGGGGAGTAGGGGGAAAGGGTTAGCCACGGGGTGCAAATGCAGGCTAAAAATGGATAAAAGGTGTAAGAGGCAATAATAATAATAATTGAAAAAAGCAGCAATTGCCAAAGGTTGAGGAGTAACAAAGAAAGCAAATCCAGGACGTGGTTTAGCGGAGACAACAGTTGCCTAACAAAGATGTTGTCGTTTGGCAGCCACACCAAGTCAGCGCGTGTGCCACAGCAAACCAACCCGACTCTAGACAGGCAATATGCCCACCGTTGGCCGTTTCAGTTCTAAAAAAAAAAGGATGAAGGCTCGGTATAGGGCTGCAAGTGGTGAGTAGCCCTGTCTGGGGATATCTGTGAGCTCTCCGGAAATGCAGCTTCAATGGCCCAGTATCTGAGACAGGTAAACGCGGCAGCACGTGACGAATCTGTCAGACGCCTTCAAGCGTGGGCCGCAACTCGACGTTGCGTTTGCTGCGGCTCGCAGCTGGAGAGGCGCCGACTGGAAGCCCCACCTCCCAGTCTGGTGCCCGCTGTGTCCCGGACCCACGGGTGTCGCGGCTCCGAAGGGCGTTCAATGTTGCTTGGTGGCTATAAGTGGCAACCCGGCTCCTGGCATCTCGCTGCAGAACAAAGAGAGCAGGGCAGTCTTCCTCATACATCGAGGCCCGACCCCGGACTTAAGTTGCGCGCTCCGTCTGGCCTGGCAACTGGTCCTCGATTCAAGTCGACTCTGGTCTTGGCTGATGGGTGAGGAATTTCCGAGATTTCGTTTGTCGTCTGTCGTCGGGGACCCGGGACTTGGTCGTGTCATTCGTTTGAGGCGAGCTATCTCATCCTTTGACTCCAGGTCCTTCCCATCATGTTCTATTCCATGTTTCCTCGGCCACGAAACCGGGTGCCCCCATGCCTTTTATACTCGTCCGCCATACCGGGCCCATGAAGCCATCATCCATCCATCCCCTTCAGACGCTTCCCATACAGGAGCACACAGAATGCAGCGTCCTCCCCCATCATTTTCCCACGCAATCCTTCCCCGCTTTTGCCATCCTCTCCATGACCTGTTCATCACCCACCCACCTGCCACTCGTCTTGGTGTTGAAGCTCTTGTGTCTCCCCTGGGCCCTCTTTTCTCATACTATCCTGCTTTTCTTCCGTACAGTCACAGTGAAGCCATTCCATTAGGCTGCCATCCCGGGCCCCTCACCCACCCTCCATTGGCCCGCACACATCCTGACGCCCGTTGCGCCATCCACTTAAGTTGAAGATGAGCCTGAGGTTATTCCGCTCCGTAAACGTCCCCTCGTCGACGCTTGCGATGTTGTTTCCGCAACCGTGGCCACCATTCGCGTCCCCACATTTTTCCTTCTCCGTGTAGGGAAGTGCCTTCATTTGCATCCATTCCCGCCCCGTGGTTCAGTTGATGATGTGCCTCAATGCAAATAAAATGTAACGGCGACACCCAGGGATTGTCGTGCGCTCAATATTGCAGTTTATATATCATTCATGTTTTTACACGGCGGATCGTCACGCTCTCCCCGAGACATATCCTACCCTCTATGTAGAACCTGTCTAAAACATCCCATCTGTCCTCTACAATCGGCTGCCTGCCGATGCATCCTCATTCACCCACTTGACTTTGCCCTGGGCATCGACCGTGGTCTTGCGACTAATGATCTCGTTGACAACGTCTGCAATACCCTGGCGCCCGTTCCTTGATGCAACAATGGTCTTGGTCAACTCCTGAGGCGTGTAGCTACCACCGCTGATGGCAGCCTTGATTTCCTTTTCCGTGGGCACACCGAGACCCTGGTAGGGGTATTCGGAGTACGTACGGTCTGTGAACAGCTCCAGAGACTGCGTCTTCTCGAAGTCGAAGAAGGGCTGTGAGACGTTCTCGCTGGCGGGGATGGCCTCCAGTGACTCAGGCTGCCACTTGGGCTTCTCTTTGCGGACCAACAATGCTGTGACGCCCTCGGTGAAATCGGGGTGTTGCATGAATTTGCTGGCAATCTGATGCTCCTTGTTGAACGTCTCGGCAATGTCCCACTTGCCACCAACTCGCATCTGCCTGAGAGTCACATGCACTGCCGTCGGCGATCGCTTGTTCAACGTGGCTAACTGCTTCTGGGCCCAGTCCGCAGTCTCCCCCTTCTCTGCCTTCAAGGCAGCAATAATGTCGGAAACATTGTTCTTGCTGAAGCATCGATCAACGGCCTGGCGGACCGCGCCGCCCAGCTGCATTGGCTGGTCGTAAGGCAAGCCAGTGCAAAACTCCTCCAAAGTGTCATTGATAATTGCAAGCCTCTTGGGCAAAGGGTCATCGTCTCTGAATCGCAGTTCGGCAAGGCGGGCCTCGAGGTCGGGCAGGCTGGTAGAGTGAAGGTAGTGAGTGGCGATGCCAGAGTAGAAGACGTTTGGACCAGTGAGACGCTCGCTGGTAAGAGCTAGATAAGTGCCAACAGCTCCATTCATCCTCGGCAGGAAAAAGGAGGCTCCAACATCGGGGAAGAAACCGATCGTTGTTTCAGGCATGGCAAAAACTGTCTTCTCAGTCGCAATTCGGAAAGGGGCGTGAATGCTGAGGCCAACACCGCCGCCCATAGTGATGCCATCCATGAAGGCAATATACGGCTTCGCATATGTGGCAATGTAGTGATCCAGTTTGTATTCAAGGCCAAAGTAGTCGGCCGACCTTTTCCATCCATCGGCACCCTCCTGGTTGTACTCAGCAAGCGCGGCAACATCACCGCCAGCGCAAAGGGCCTTCTCGCCGGCTCCCTTCATCACCACAATGTTGGCCATGTCGCTCTTTTCCCACTCGACCAGGCGGGGCACAATCTTGCGAATCATGGAGGCATTGAGCGAATTGAGCTTCTTGGGTCGGTTGAGCATAACGCTGCGAAGACCGTATTTGCTCTCGAAAACGACATCATTAGGTTCGTCGCCGGGGAGTTCCTTGATGGTGGTGGCCTCGGTGGAAAGCTAGTAAAGCAGTAGATTAGCAAGACATCGTTCCCGATGGACATTAGGGTTCTCCCGGCAAATGGTCAGAGTAGACGTACGGGTCGAGCGCCCCAGGAGCTCAGGACTTTAGCTTGGTGTGTCATGTTGAGACTGCTTCTAAAGCTCCAACTGCTTGCAGCATTGGCGGCCGAACCAGCTCGCACCGCAATTGCTCGGAAAGACATTTAGATGGAGTGTAATGGACGGTATCACGGGGCGCTCCCTTGTGATAAAAAGTGCGCATCGATTGCCGCGGCAAAGATAGTTGTGCCGGGAGTGCGGATTGGAGGGTGCTTAAGCTGACCAGACCGGGCCAAAACGTCACGGCAATTCGCATTCTCCATCAAAACCTGAGAATGTTTGGTAGCCCGAGAAGTGGCTGCCGTCGCTTGCCGCCTTTGCGCCTTGTCCACGGAGTACGTGCCTAGGCACCTGGGGCTCGGGCGGCGCAGCCCGGGTTTGCAGCAGACACCAATGAGCCAGTCAGATGCAGGTTGGGCCCACTGGCCCACGTCTGCTGCATAGGCCAATCAGAATCACCCACTTGCTCATGTCTCTCCAACTTTTCGTCGAGACTTTTGGGTACTGCGATCGCGCGTTGTAGCTGCCATATCCCAGCAACACACACAAATACCTTCAAGATGGCAGATCCCAAGATTCAGTACGCTCTACTACATCCCATTCCGTCCATCTGACCGGCATTGCTTACGCTATTATAGGGAGCTGCTGAACAAGCCGCGCAACGAGCTCACGTATGCATCCATCCTTCTGTTCACTTCCCCCTCCCCTCTCATCACCCACCGATGAATATACCCGGGACCGCTCGCTCGTCATCTAACCAGGTTCAAATATAGTGAATACGAAATCGCAGAGCTCGAAGAGCACGAATTCACCTCGGGCCCCCTTTCGATCCTCCAGACCGCCGTCAAGTCGCACACCCAGGTCCTCATCTCTATCCGCAACAACCGCAAGCTCCTTGCCCGCGTCAAGGCGTTCGACAGACATTGCAACATGGTTTTGGAGAATGTAAAGGAGATGTGGGACGAGACGCCACGATTAGCAGATGGAAAGAAGGGACGACCTGTGAACAAGGATCGATTCATTAGCAAGATGTGAGCATGCCCACCAGCCCTTTGACTTTGGATGTGCGAAAATGCATGCCCTCCAGAGGGAGCAAATGTCCAGCTGACATGAGACGTTTAGGTTCCTGCGAGGAGACAGCGTTATCCTGGTATTGCTGAGCTAAAAGGGTCACGACGGTTGATTTTACGGCATGGTTTTATTTTGGTTGTTAATGACATTACGCGGCTACCTTTGGCCTGTGGGATTGTGTGGGTGATGTACCGGTCGGCTTGCGACATTTATTTCACGTTATTTCACGGGAATGGACGATAGGCGTTGAAGAAGAAAAAACAATCCAGTTACACACAACTATGCGTTGGCCTTATTGCTTTGGTGCTTGTATCTACCTCCAGTGCCGCTGTCGGAAGATGCTGAGGTTGGCGCGGTGCTGGATATTTGGTGTGATGTCTACCTAACGGAAGATCAGGTTGCCAGAGACAGAGCATCGGGTTAGCCCTTGCGCTTAGAGAGGCTGCATTTCCAAGTGACCTGGTGCTTCTTTATAACCCGCAGCTTAACCAGCCGACTTCGGTGTCAGTAGCCGTAGCGGTCAACAATTACACTCTTGATAAACGGGAATAGCCCCCCATCAATTGCAAGCCGCACGAAGACGCACAAGTCAAATTATGCAGCAGGCTAATTTCGCCGTCGGCAAGGGACTGTCATCTAGCAGGGCCGAATAGTAGCATCACGGGAAGCCAAAGTGCGTTCACATCTTACCGAGTGGGAAAAGTGTTGCCCTCCTCCACAATGACAAGATAGCGTATCGTATCATGATTGTACTTCGGTGCTGCTGCTCCAGAGCAAGTCAATAACTTACACGTTAATAAAAACAAAACCCGTTGATAAGATTCATGATGACTCAGCTTTTTGTTGCGCCATAGACACGTCACAATATAAGAATAATTTGTGACGCATGTTGTAACTAGCACGGCTCATGACCGCCCCACGTCCATGGCGCAGTGGACAAGTGGGGAGTTGGCAACCCCATGTTTCTAGCGTGGCGAAGTTGAGAGTTGAAGCCTGTCGAGAGGACCGAGTTTAGATTTACACGAGCCAATGAGCCGGTAAATGAAGTTTAGAGGTACGCATCAGAGGTGCAGTAACCTGTTACTCGTTATTGTCCCGCCAGTGAGCCGACAGTTGCCCGTCGTCCATCTCCATCGCACGAAGAGAGGGAACTACTAACTTGCTCTTTTTTTTTCGTTCTTGTTTCTATTTTTTCTTATAATATAGATAGATAGACCTAGTCTAGTAGTAGTTCCTCTTCTGTCTGTGAGTGTTTTTTGTTTATTTGTATTTTGTTTTGAGTTTCTCAGCCAGCTGTTGGCTGCTGCTGCTGCTGACCCGTACGTACGGTACATACATATTATATGTATGTATGTCCATGCATGCATGTCCAGCTGTATTCTTCCTGTCAGTCAGTCAGTGAGTACCTGCTGCCGCCCGCTTGGTAGTTGTTGAGAGTCTAGCTAGTAGCTAACAATCACTCTCTGTCTGGTATACTGACTGACTGGTAGTTGTATACGAACGAACTTGCGGTATTAACAGCTACAGCATAATTATTAATGCACGTACGTGCGCCCCGATGACCTGTGCCATTCATTATCCTCCCTCTCGAGTAGAGCGAGCGAGGCATACGCGTGTCATGCATGCAATCATTGATTGATACGTCGACAGTTTGGGCGCGCAGTCTAGCTAGCCTGCGCCGTTTGCACAATACAATTAAGTGACGACGACGCTCTTTTCTCTCTCCTCCTCTCACCCACTGGAGCACATGATTCAACCAGACGAGAAAGCTAGCTAGCTTCACCTACTTGATTAACATTTTCCCCAGCCGGCACGTCACTCACTACTACCCACACAACACGGACGGAGTATAGAGGCCAACATGTTTGCTTTGACTTAATAGCACGATATCACAATCTGTACAAATACAATCCTCCTCGCCGCCCTTCCCATCAAACCTTCTCCCACTCCTCATCCACCCTCCCAGCCAACCCGCCAAAGAAACAAGCCAGCCCAAACGCCCCCGGATCGGGAACCTGCTCAAAGCCCTTGCCGCCCACGTACACCGTCCTCCCCAAACTAGCCTGCATGCCCTTTGTATCATCAGCCGCCTTCGCCGCAGCCTCCGCGGCCTTCTTCACGTCCCCCGTCTTGCCGAGGACTTCAACGAACGGATACAGTGCATCCACAAGGGTTCTGTCCCCGGGCCGAGCAGGTGTATACTTGGACAGCGCGCCGCAGGATTGCTCAAGGGCCTTGGCCCACGAAGAAGGCGTCAGTTCGCCGGAGGGAAGGGAGCGAAGCGCGTGAGCAAGCGCGTTGAGGAAGATGGCGTAGAGGGCGCCGGATGTGCCGTCCATGGTGGACTCCACGACGGGAATAATGGATGTCAGTGTCAGGACGGGGTCGTCGGTGAGGGTAGTTTGGTTCATGTGCTTCAAGACAGCTGAGAGAGAGTTAGCGATGCCCATCGATCGTTGTGCCCGTATGCGGAACTCGTCAGACGTACCCTCTGCTCCTCTCTTCAACCCAATGCCGCAGTCCCCATCCCCGACGACGGTATCATACCGCGTGACTTCTGGCTCAGCGGCAATGACCCTCTCCAGAGCCAATTCCAGCCTCTCCTTGACGATGCTCTTGTCCATCCTCAGCCCGCTGGGCTTGGCTTGCTCACCTTGACCCCTCTCCTCCGTGCGCGTGGCCGTGTTCTTCGCCTCCCACGTCTCCTTGCGGATCGGTGCCGACCACCCCGTCACTTCTGCGCCAGCATCAAGCAGCTCAATCATCCCGGGGCCGCCGATATCCGTATTGACCACGTTGAGCAGCGAGATGCTGAATCCTAACCCGTTCAAACTGGTCATAAATGTACCCGTTACGATGCGAACAGGGTGGATTCCATATTTGGAGTCCAGCTGCGTCACAACTTCCGTCGTAATGCCGCCCATTTCCAAGACGGACACGCCTCCCAAATTGTTGATCATCAACACGACCTCATTGGAGTTGACGTTGAGGAACGCGCGGTCCTTGTCGCCGGAATCAAGCAGTTGGGCAAGCATCCTGCCCACCAACCGAGGCAGATCGAGCTTCGCCCTCTCGGAGCCAGGCTCGTTGTGAATGCCCATGCCGATCTCTGCCTCCCCCCGTGCCAGCTTGTCGTCCTGGGCATCGACCGCCCTCCCCGGCACGTGAACGTGCTCCAAACTCGCCCCGACGCTGACGGTATTCTCGGCCGTCAACCTCGCCACCTTGGCGACGTCGCTCAGAGACCGGCCCCTTGCTGCCAAAGCACCCGCGATCTTCAGCACGAGCACCGTTCCCGCGATACCCCTTCTCCCCACCTTGCCTGCCTTTGCTCTGCCGACGCCCACGTCATCGCCCACCACCACCATTTCGACGTCTAACCCGCTGGCCTTGGCCTTCTCGACAGCCACGCCAAAGTTGAGCACATCGCCTGTGTAGTTCATTACCACCACCAACACACCCTGGGAGGTATCCACGCGGGAGGTGATGCCCGTACGGACCTGTTCCGCGGATGGGCTGGCGAATATGGTACCTGCCACTGCGGCGGAAAGCATGCCGGGACCGACCATGGCTGCGAAGGAGGGCTCATGGCCGGATCCGCCGCCGGAAATGATTGATACTTGGGGAGTTGCATGGCTTGGGCGGCGGTAGATGATTTTGGAGGCTGGGTCGAGAGCGACGTTGGGGTTGGTAAGGGTCAGACTGTGGAGGGCGTTGTTGACGAGCTGCGTTGGGTCGTTGATGAAGTGTTTGGACGACATGGTGAAGGTGTTGGTGGCTGATGAATTTCCAGAAAGTATGGCCCTGGGGTGTAAGTAGCTTGGCTTCGTTGATTAACGATGCGAGCGCAGAGATCGATGTGACGACAAGAGGAATTATAACAAACACGAGTTAATTTGTCCCAAGAAGTAGATATTCCATTGATAATAGAATCACCCACTTGCTCTTGAACAATCCGGCAGGATGATATCAAGTGGCGCAAGTGAAATGACGAGCGGGGTCACAGTCGTCCGTCGTCCGTCTGCATTGAGTTGTGAACCCGCCCTGCACGGGGAATGCAGATACCGACGTGCATATGCAAGGTCGTGGTGGGGAAGAATCCTTGGACTGATGCTGGCGGCCTGAAGTGCCAAATTCCCGAAAGTCTAGAGGAAGCCACAGATGCGGATCCTGGATGGCTTCGCTCCAGGTCGCGAGGTGTTGCCTCGCCCGCCAATGTAGGATACGCAGCCCCATACATCCAAATCATTCTATTGCTAACCGTTCGAAGACTTATATGCTCCGCTGTCTTGATGCAATACTCGAATCGAATCTAACTGACATAGAAGACGCCATGCTGGTTGTAAACCTGTGGCCTTTCTGGCCTCCTCTTATGGAGCCAGTCTCCCAATGGCAACAACTGTTTGCTTGCCCTTCTCATTCCAATTCCAATAAACGCCGTTCCATACAAAACCCAAGAATCATGGATGGTATCCCCACCTGCTGAACTATAAAAAAGAAACAGCTCCAGCTGAATTAAAGACAAAGCAAAAGGCCAACACCCCAGAGGTATCTCCTATCTAAACTCCAGGAGCATAAATGCAGTTCCGCCAAGGGCACCTACAATGAATAGCATTGTGATAACACCTGCGCCTGCCTTGTCCGCCGTCGTCAAAGGCTTCAGCACGGTCGGATCTTCAGTGCCACCACTGCCGGCTGATGGGTTGCCTTTGGATGTACCACCATTGTTTTGCGTCACCGGAGGCGTTGACTTTCGCACGAGGTTATACATGACTGCATCTAAAGCATTCATCTGCTCACCAACACCGACCATTCCATCGAACCTGCCCTGCGGGATCCAGCTGAAGCCGCATGCAGTCCCCGTCTGACCCTTGAAATTTGGCGGCGCTGTTGACCCGGTGCAGGTAGATGCAGCGACCGCGCCGGCCTTTTCAAGCAATGGTTTGATGGTGTCATAGGTATAAGGAACCAGTTGGCTCGTGGCCGCAAGCCAGCGAAGGAGGTAGCCCTTGAAACTCTGTTGGTCGTTGTTGCATACTTTGTTGAACTCGCAAAACTGCTCGTAAACGACACCGTCTTTGAAGAACTTCTCTGAAGCATGCTTCAAAATGCCATCAACTGCCTTCTTCCACTTGTCATCCGACGTAGCATTGTACATGGCCGCGGCACCATGGAGGAAAATGCCCGCGTTATAGGACCACTCGAGCATATCGATTCTTGAACAAGTCCCGTCCGGGTCGATACTGATACCATCATGCACTCCGTAGTCACTGGTGATCAGGTTGATGGATTGTTGCCACTCAAAAATTTTGGTTGCCCATTCGCCGTAGGTACTGTTGCCCGTATAACGATGCAGTCGAGACGCTATGTTGAAGAAGCATCCGTTTGAGATGGAGTTTTTGTAGTTCCAGCCATTGTTGAATTGGAAAATTTGCCATCTCATGCCGCCCTTGCAGTCGGCTGGATCCCATCGCAGAACGTATTGGTTGAACACGGCCTGTGCCAGGGCAAGCCACTGGGCTTGATCGCTGGGAGGGTCGGGGAATTTGTTCTCGGCGGCAGACATGGCCGCCATGGCCCAAAAGCCTTGATCGTCGTTTCCTTCGGTTCTTGTCTGATTCTTGGGCATAAAATCCTTCGTGTCGCCGGCTTGGTGCAGCAGAGCCTGCATTGTGGCGTCATTATAAGAGCTGTCCCCCGTGAGATGCCAATAGTCAATGATGGTCCCAAACATGGCCCCTGCCTCCCACCCTGCTTGGTGTTAGCGTCATGTTGGCGCGTGGTCGGAACGAGGAGTCGTTCTCACAATAGTATGGATCAGGCAAGTTTCCTGGTGTATCGCCCGTATTGTTTCCGGTATAATATTTCATTAAGCCGTAGGCGATTGTCCCGGCTGTGCTCTTGATGGAGGCTAAACGTCACGAGTAATTAGACCACTGTCCACGAAGGAATCTATCGAGGGGCTCGCCAAAGCTAACCCACCTTCATCTTGAATTTGGACATCAAGACCATTGACGGGAGTGCCCACGAGGACAAGCGACAATGCCGCTGCTGACACGAAGCCTCTCATGCTGCTATAGCGGCGCAAGAGCAAGCCCAAGAATGTAAATATGTAGAGAATGAACTGAAGAATAGGACTCGTTGGTGGAGCCTGTAGCGTCTAGAGTCAACGAGAGAGAAAAAATGTTGATACAAGCCCAGCTTGCATTAGTCTAATCGTGATTGCGGGATATTAATCAAGAACAAAATCGACCCCAAACTTGAAACTGGCGTCGGGCGTGAGATTTTCGATATATGTCGGCAAAATGCAGGCAGGAAGAAAAGCAAGGAGGTTGTCAAATCCCCTGCACCATCGGTATAGGAGTCGAGAAAGACAAACACAAAGCGCGAGCGAAATCGAATGTTGAGCGAGCGAAAATGAAGTCGGCAGCTACCGTACCAGGCGACTCCTCCACGTAAGCTGCTGCTTACTAGTCGAAGAAGGAGGTATGGGACGCCGAGAGAGTGAAGAGGGACAAAAGACGGAGGAGGTGAAGAGTGGGAAATGAACGGTAATGGATGGCTATGACATGGTTGCAGGGAGTGACGGTGGTCAGCAGTCGGACCCTGCTCACTTCTCAGGAGACATCCATGGGGATTGTGGGTTTGGGATGCTACTTGGTCACTGCTCCGTGAAAATCCCGGTCGGGGCAAAACACGACTTCCGTGCCGTTCTTGGAGAGGCTTGGTGCCATGGATCATCTTCGTCTGAACTCGTCTCCCAAGCCACGCTGTTGTCTGGCTTTACCGCTGTCATCTCGTAGAACGGCTCAAAGAATGCAGCGTTGATCCTTCTCAAGCCCTCTGATCTGTGACACTCGTCCGCAGAGCCGTGCATGTCTCCCGAATGAGGCTGTGTCTGTTGGCCCCATGCCATTGGACGCCTGAAACGACTTGGTGGCGTTAAGTAGCGGGCTATGTTACAGAAGGATCTGAGAGGCGATTCTACTGTTCTCCTGCTCTCCGTGATGAAAAGAATCAATGGCGGCGGAGTGGTCTGGCTACAACTGAACAGCCACAGCTCATCAGTCTAGTCCGTCGCGCCCCTGGGATTGGGCCTCGTATTCCTTCATCCCTGGTGTGTACTGGTGGCAGATTTGGTATGCGGTGCCCCTGGCAGATGTCGATGCGCCTTGACGGCAGCACGCTAGTTGGTCTTGGCACTTCCCCCTTTGAATGTTGGCCCTGTGGAGGAGTGGCCATCTTAAGGAACCACCAGACCAGAGAGACAAAAGGGGCTCAGGGACAACTCGGGAAGGACCCACCCAACATTGAACCTACCAACCACCAAAAGCCAAACTTTCATTAAAAGACTTGTTGCCAGCTTGGAGAAGTCTGAATTGAATTGATGATCCATTCTCACCAATCGCTATATGCAATAGTCAGGCAGCTGCAGCACCTATTCAAAAGCCCCGCGCGGCCCCAATCGATATCAGCCTGCGAGCTATACAGCCAGGTCAGACGGCCAGGCCAGACATCGGGCTTGAAGAAGCCTGATAGATTGTCATGACTGCTTCCCCAGTTCAATACGAGCTTATGGAAGCCTCGATCAAATGACACGGTCAGGCAGCTTCAATCAATGGGGCTTGTACGCTTGTGGAAGCATGTACCTGCAGTGGGTAGCGGGATTGATGTTGTTGATAACTAGGGCCATGACTTCAGGAATATTTGAAGGTTCGGTGCCCCTTGCAGGCCTCTCACAACAGATGTCGCGAGATGTGCGCCTAGGCGATAACAAGCAGGGAGTGTTGGCGCGAGGATTTTCTCTCAGATAAATCCAGATGGCAGGCTCATCACCATCGACAACAGGGCACGCGACAACGGGTTTTCTAGGTTTCAATCTTGGCAAGCTTTCGTGCCGCGAAAAGCCGCCTTAAAGCTAGAAAACTTGGCGAGGGGCGGATATTCCGTCCATGTATCCCAGTCGAATAGTTGCAATACTCACGCCACACCCACAATGATTCTGATTGATAACATGGGCAAGCAGTTGGAACACAACAATGCCGAGCGATTTTCACCTTGACAGCTTGTGATGACGAATACAGATTTATTTCCTTGCAGGAGGACTGCAGTCGAATATGCAACCTATCAATAGACGCTATCTGATGACGATGTGTCGCAAACTGCGGCTACTTGAGCTATATTTTACGATAAGCAGTCTTTCAGCTATATTGAAATAGGCTTCATAAAAAGGCACCAGATTTTGCTTCCAAACTCCCGAATCTCAGCTGCCATCAGTTTACCGGCATCACCCTGTTAGTGCAAAGGGTGACATGGACCCTAAAATAGGCATTCCTGGAACCCCTACCTACTATTGTTCTACAACCCAAATGACGTCGTTGCAGTTATGTAAGATGCATCGTTCAGGAGACTTTCTAAGCTACGCAACGGATCCATGGCAATTTCACGAGTCTCGGTCTACGACGTCTCCTTTAGTGTGGTAACTACCTAAGGTGCTAAACTAGGACTAGACGAGTCTCATCATCAAGAACGGCCGCGGAGAATGACGGAGTTTTACGGCTTCGCTGAACGCTGAGTATCCCAAGAAAGTGTGCATGCGCCATGTTGACAAATATTGTAAGGGGATTCTTGTTATCGCATGGAACTTCAATGACTGCATCTTTGGTGTACCTCATTACATCACATCCCTTTAAAGAACTATCCCTTAATTTTCGATAAGAAAACTGGTGAGGTCCAAGTCATGGCCCGATAACAGACGACATTCGAGCAGTGCTGTATCTACTACGGCTCTGTTCAAGTTGGTTGTTCGGGTCAGTGCGGGAGGCCGCCTGGCCACTAGCAAGAATTGAATCATGCTGGTTTCAATGTTGTTTAAAGAACTCTGTATTGACAAAAGCGGGCGCTCAATCACGACATGCCAAGAGTTCCGGATCAGGGGTCTGTGTGGCGATGCATTCAGCCCAGCCAGGCGATACGATCTCTCAACCTTACAGGTGAAGACATACCCTGACGATAGTATCTCCAGGGCGAATAATATGACAGACTGGGTTTTGTTGCCTTGTTTTGTTCCTAATGACTTGGCACTTTCTCGCTCGGCAAGAGGAAAATGTATTTGCAGACGAGACAAGGCAGGTCGTCATATTACTGTGGGCTATTTTTTTTTTTAAAAGTGAATAGTATTCTCGACCGTTGAACCCGCTCGTTGTAGCGACGCACAAGCATCGATGCTCCGTCTTGCCTAGTCTTAAGAAGCGCTGGCTCTGTTCATTGTCTAGTCGGGCTTCGTTCGGCACGTCCCCTACTCTCACGATAGTTTCTGCACTGGGATTTGGGGAAATGTTTATTTCCGGCTGCTGAGTTGAGACAAGGGGATGTCATTATTGAACTACCTTGACCATGGCTTCCTTTCCGCCAAGTATGTACACTGAACAGTCCGCTCACACTTTTGGTTAGCTCACATGCTTTCACAGCCATGACGCATAGCTACTGCGCAGCGATGTGGTGGATAACAAAATGGACGAAGTCGTTGATATCCGAGTTCAAAGAATTAGCGAGGACAAACATGAATCGTTTGTAGATGCCGTCGTGCACTGTAAGCGACAATCAATGGAGAAACTGACGTCCCGCAGCAGCTCACTTATTACATCCACGAGAATCATGTGGATACAACAAATCACACCACCACAATTTATATTTTGGAGACGTGATACAAGACTTACTTGCTGGCAGAAGACGAGCGGCTTTATTTGGTGCGGTGCATTGACTTGACCTCCACAATTGTTGCGAGTAAATGATTCCCATGTCTTTCAACGTCTTGGCTCCCGCGAGCCAGACTTTGCGATCCAAAAACATCGTCTTCCACGGTATCGAGTAAATAATACATATCGGAGAGCGCTATGTGTGACCATCAGGGTTGTCATCCTAGACGAGACTTGAACGTCAGCGGAGATGATGAATGGGAATCTATCCAGACTAAGCTATCCGACGACCACCTCCAGAACAGCCCAATAGACATGTCATATCGACAAAGTCAACAAATTTATTTGCATTGATCTCCACCCCCCAGCTGTCCGCGGTCACGCTCCTGCAGGGAATTAAAAGCTCCCAAGTCAATATAAGGGCACCGTGGATTTCATACGAGGCCGCACAAGAATCTTTTGAAAGGTCGTATTGCCCTTATAGTGATCCTCCCTGCCAAGGAGAATAGACAGCCGCGAACAAGCAGAATGGTGCCGTCGCCTCAACCATCCCTGCCCACTCGGTTGTAAACCGGGCCTGCGCTGCGGGCAGATGGGATCATGGCTCAAATCCGGCGCACCAAAGCAAGGATTGGCTTAATGCAAAGAACGGAGGCAATGCCGAAATGAGGCTCTGGAAACGGCTCTAGCCACAGCAAAAAAAGGCAGCCTTCTAAAAATGAACACGAAGAGTGGGTTGACTAGTGGCTCAAGTCCCGAAATAGGAACTAAGCTCTCCCGGGGCAAACAAGTGTTTCAATATAAGCCAAGATTAAAGAAGAGACAAATAGGGACATATAGACTAGTGGTGTTACTGAAAAGAAAGAAAAAGAAAAGTGTCGAAAAAAGAGAAGACCGACTCGAAAATCATGGCTGACGAGCCCAGCGCCATCGACCGCCATGGGGATCTCAGACTCAAAGTCGGCAGTCCGCAGCAGGCGGGAGACACCCTTTGCCAGAGCGTCGAGTTCCTCGTCTGCTCGCGCGCTTTGGCCCGAGCATCCCCGGTTTTCGATCGTATGCTATACGGGGCTTTCGCCGAGGCCGGTCACAACCAAGAGAGCAGCGAGGGCTGGACGGTCGAGCTGAAGGAGGACAAGCCCGCTGCCATGGAGGTGTTCCTGAACGTTGCCCATGCCAACTTTTCCCGCGTCCCGCACGTCCTCTCCGTGGACGGGCTGTACGACGTGGCCGTACTGACGCACTATTACGACGCAACGCGGCTGCTGGCCCCATGGGTCGGCAGCTGGATGGCGTCCATTGTCGAGATGACGCGAGATGCAAACGTCATCATGCCAAAGATGCTGTGGATATCGTGGGAGTTTGGACGCAAGGAGGACTTCATCGCCGTCGCGCGCCGGATGCTGATGGAGTCAAAGACGCCGTGGGCCATGGAGCCGGATTCGGGGGATGATGCCGTGCAGACTCCTCCGCACATTGTTGGTAAGAAGAGCCCCCTGGACATGAAGGCATTGCCTGGAGCAAAAGGAAGTGACGTCAAGTACGGAGGGCTGACATGCCAGCCGCTGCCACACAGAGCGCATAAACACTCTCCGAGTCCAGACGATCCAGGAGCTGCTCGACATAGTCAAGGATCTGGTCGCCAAGCTCATGGTGGTGGACGAAGAGCCAAGGTGGTGCCGCCACGCGACATATCTGGGACACCACCGGTGCGAGTCGATGCTGCTCGGTTCCATCACGTTTTGTCTGGCGAGGGCGGGACTCTGGCCGCTGCCCGAGGCTGTCGACGTCGAGCTCAGCCTGTTTGACCTGTACCGAGTACTGGCCACTTTGGTTATTCACGATATCGGAAAGACAAACGAGAAGCCGGCGGTGGATCACCAGGACTGCAATCCCAGTCCCCAGCTGTTGAACCAGGTTCAGATGGTCATGGGGCAGATACCCAGTCCGCTGACGGATTTCCATGTCAAGCATCTAGAGGAGCAGGCCCAGAGGTTAAAACACGGAGCTCCGACATAGAGCCGCTGGGATGTGTACGAAGTGGTGGTGAAGTTTTGGTATGGTGGCTTTCTTTGTCTTGACCTCGGCGTCTTACATTGAGGCCACTGAGGTGCAGATATGACTGCGACTACTACCGACGGGCAAGGAGTTGAAGAAAAGCGGCATTATGATTTATACCGTAATATGGCAATGTAGCAATCTTCAAATCAAGTTGCCTCCATGTTCCAACCCATTAATTCGAAATTCGTTGGGTGGCACTCCAAGTCTAAATCAGCTTAGCTTGACCCAAACTGGCAATAGAGGTGCAGTGTATCGAGGCGAATTGCTCGGCGGGCATACTCTTTTCGCTAGGTGCGCTTATCCCCTTATTATTTATTGTATTTAAACTCTCTAATATGCTTTTACATATTAAGGTAATTTATAGTAAAATATATTATTTACTTATTATAAAGTTAATACTAATATCTTATAATATAAAACCTGATAGCCTTGAGGTATCTGGTAGGGCTTGAGCGCACCTACATGTAGCAAAAAGAGTGACCCCGCCGATCAATTCATCTCAAGCGTCTCTCCTCCCCCCTCCTCGCTGCACGTGGTCACTTCATAACCAAGCAGCAGACAGTCAACCCCAATGCACACAGGCGCGGAGCAGCGACCTAGGGACATGATTGCGACGTTGCACCACCTCCGCCACATGAACATGCTGGGAGCTCCAATGAGCAATATAATCAGACGCGGCCCCGTGAGCCGATGAAATGCTGGATTGCAGTGTCACCCTTCCTCAAGGCACCGGGCGCATCACGCAACTTCGCCATGAAAGTGTTTACCATCTTTGGAGTGCTGATTGGCCTTGTGGTCGCCCAAGAGACGGGCAACCATCCAGAATGGCAGCGATGGTGTGGTAAGGCCTATCAGCCGCAGTAAGTAGTGCCGTTTCATCATTTCACCGTCTCGTCAATGGGCCCTAATTTGTACTCGAAGGCATCCCAGCTTTGAACCTGGAGGCCAGACCGTCGAGCCGGACAAGCTCCCCGGCGGCCCGGCTCTCGATATCCAGTTCAAGCCCCGGTACAGCATCTATCTGGAAAGCGAGAAGCAGGCGGAATTCGTTGTCAACGCGGGCATTTCCAAGTGGCACGGCCAGCCGTGGCCAAGCCTGAGCACTCCCGATGCGGCCCCTCGGGTCGTCTTCACAATTAACCTCGTATCCAACAATGACCTTCTTGTGTCGGACAGCGTCAATGTCAGCACCACCGGCAACGTCTTTGCTTTCAATCTGAGCAATCTCCAACCCAGCCTTGATCCATACGAGGTCGTCCTCTTTGGGGCAACGGAAGACGGCGCCTCCAACGTCACTGCCACAAGTGAACTCATGTTTCTTCCGGAAAAGAGCAAAGGCAGCGTAGCGAAGTTGGACAACCTGAATGGTGGCTTTTTGTTCCGCAGCCCGGCCACCGGGAACAACTTTGAGCCATTCCTCCCCTATGGGTACTACGCCTCTTGCGACAGATTCCTCTGCGACAAGGACTACATCCAAAAGGTCAAGGCGTACAAGGACCTGGGGCTGAACAGCATGGTGTCGTTGACGACGGTGCAAAACTCGCGCGCGACATACGAATACATGGATACCCTGGACCTGCGCTACATGTATGACTTGAGAGGCTCGTATAAGAACCTGACGGCGGTTGAGGAGCAGGTTTCTGTGATTCGGGATTTCGATGGCCTCTATTCGTACTGGGGCGCGGATGAGTATGTCACCGGTGTCGCAATCGCAAGTTGCGCCGCAGAGAGTCATGATGATAGGCTAACAGCGTCTCCAGGCCCGACGGCCACCAAGATCCCTTTGATCTCCTCCCCGAGGCGCGCCGTCTCATCCGCCAGCTTGACCCCTATCACCCCGTCTCCGTCACCCTCAACTGCCAAAACTTCTACTACAAGGAGTATACGGCGGGCGCCGACTTTGTCATGGAGGACGCGTATCCCATAGCCATCAACAGCACCTTTAGCAAATGGGGCACGCCTTGCAACACAACCTACGGCGACTGCGGATGCGACAACTGCCAGGGCAACGTGCAGGATGTGCCGAACCGCCTAGATGACCTGCTTCAGTACGAGCACTGGCTGGGGCTCTGGCCAAAGACGAAGGCGCACAACCCGCAGGCTTTCCACGGCGAGGACTACTGGTTCAGAGACCCAACGAATGAGGAGGAAGTCGCCATGAACGCTCTGGGGTTCAACCACGATGCCAAGGTGATTGCCTCGTGGGTGTGGCCGTTTAGCGATTCTCTCGGCCGGATCATGGGCAAGTTTGGATCGGCAGTCGCAAATCAACCCGCGAGGGACTTGATCGTCACGGGGAAAGCGAAACGCGTACACGTCGAGGGCCACCGTGTTGTTGACGCAGCGTACTGGGCTGGCGAGACGCAGGTGCTGGTATCGGTCGTGAACGGCGGTTATGAGGCCATCGACGGTGAGGTTTCAATCCCCCTGCCCAAGCTCTTTGCGCTCCAGACCAAGGATGCTATTGTCTGGGGCAACGGTACGTGGGCACTGGGCGATGGAGAGGTCCGTCTATCCAAGCAGAGCGCCATGGCGACGAATATGGTCATCCTGGGTGTGGGCAAGGGAAAGAGCAAAAAGTAGACGCCTCATGTGCAGAGTGGTTTTGTCGCTACTATATAGAAGTTAGATTCCATCAAGTAGCCTGAACCCAAAACTGAAAACGGCCACAAAAAAAAAAACACGGCGCTACCCCTCTCGCACAACCACATCATCATCCATCAAACTCATTGTTTCGGGATCCCGCTCCCGTCCCTGTTCATCCTCTGCCACTGGCTCTTCAGCTCGGCGCTATCCGCGCTGACAAGGGTATTCCTCCAGTTCCTCTCGCCCTCCATCTCGGCACACCTGACGACGCCGGCGCCCAGCATGACGGGCGTGCAGTTGGCGTAGATGGTCTCGTACGAGTGCGCCGGCACGACAAAGGTCTCGTGAAAGATGCCAATGTGGTCCGGCCGCACGGCGTTGTACCAGTCCCACGCGCGGCGGTGCATCTCCTCGTGCGCGAAGCGGTGGACGCTCTCGACATCGCGGAAGAAGTAGCTGGCCATGAGGGTGTCGGCGGCGCCGGGCCGCGAGCCGACCCAGTCGGCGACGCTGATGAGCCCCAGCTCGTCGCGGCGCTGCAGCAGGGCGTGTTTCATGTCGGCGAACATGTCGGCGATTTCCTTGCCGTGCGGGCACAGCGGGCCCCGGGGGTGGTTGAACTGGGCGCCGATGTTGAAGGCGACGAGGGGCCGGGACGAGGGCGACGAGCCGAAGGCGCCGGAGGGCCCGGGGAGGAGGGCGGTGGTCCGGCCGGGGACCACGGCGGTCACGTAGGACGGGGGCGGGGCGGGGCGCGGGAGGAACAGGTCCGCGAGTTGGGTGGTGGTGATGGCGAGGGCGAGCGTGGCGATGGGCACGGCGGCGTAGCGGCCGGGGAAGAGGGTGCATATGAGGAGCTGGGCGGCGGCTGTGAGGAAGATTTTCTGGCGCTGCGCGAGGAGAGACCTGAGGAGGAGCTGTGTGGGTTTTTGGGCGTCAGTGGTGGTGATGGTGCTGGAGGTGGTGGTGAGACTTACAATGGTGAGAGGGATTGGTTTCTCGACGGGCGGAGGGCCGACGGGCGGTAGCTTGGGTTTGAACTCGCCCATTGCGAAGTCGATGGCGACGGTATAAGTTGGTTTTTTTTTTTTTTGGACTTGGACTTGGACTTGGACGGCAAGATGGAAAGCGGTCGAGTGTAAATTCTGTCCCGCAATCTTTAGCGGTGCTGTGCTGCGCTGTTGGTCAGTGAAAACGACAAAGGACAGGCGAGGCCGACGCCTTAAGTATTTTCAGCCCATGGCCGCCTCTGAGACATGGCGTGGCACTGCATCGAAAAGAGAAAGCCAGGCAGGGGAACGGGCAGGAAGCCTCGGTGTTCTACTTGGACCGTGGGAGGCGGCCATCTGCAGATGCGAGGACGTGCTGTTGGGCCGGGGCCTCGCATTCGCTTCTCGGCCCCGCGATGCGAAAACATGGGGCGGGTGCTTGGAAACGAGAGCGAGAATGGCCACCCGGCAAACTATCCGATTGCGAGGGAGGGCTGATCTGAACAGGACATGGACCGGGAGGGGCTTCAGTGTCCCCGATCCTTACCCATGGCGACGTACATACTACTTATGTATGCACTCTGTGCTTCATTAGCGAGCATTGATGGTCTATATAGCATGGTCATATATTTTGCCTAGCAAGAGGTGCATTAAGATGCCACCGTACATATTACTACAATACAACTTGAACATGCGAGGTTCAATACTCTGCATCTGCCCCTGTAATCCGGCGGTAATACTTCAAATGTCTGGTTGGTACGGAGTACCCCGCCCCGGGTTTTAACTGGCATCAATGCATGTGCCAACATTTGAACATTCCACCCAGCCACCATCCTTGCTCTCCTCACGCCTACATAATGCCCTCGGTCGACTTTCCATGGCTACTTATTTTTAGAGAACATTGAATCCGATGCACTCTCGACGCCAGACACGGGCCGCAACAACACGCTCCCGTGGCTGGTGACCCAACAGTATCTGCTTCACGGCACTGCAGCCCGAAAGGCACCTCGTGACGCGGCGCATTGCATCGAACAACGCGACAAGGCGAATGATTCCGCGCCATGGGCGTTACACTTGCACTCGCTCAACCCGCCTCGCATTTCAAAACAAAACATGCAAGTCATTCGTCATTTATCATCACATCATATCAAATCCAGCACAACCCCCACCCCAAATCCCCCAAACCTTGCACAAATCCTCAACATCTTCATCTTGCCTCCTCCTCCGCCAACCCTCTCGCGCCCCGACGTAGATGAGCCAAATCTACACCCCCATCCTAGATACAGCTTACACAAGACCTTCCAGATCTGCCTCGCGGCAACCACGCACTTAAACCACGCTATCCAATCCCTCCAACCGCCCACGACCGCGGCCCTCTGCCTCACCGCGCCGCAGACGGAATCCATGCCTTGCACCCACGACTCCGCAAAGCTGCTGCTCTCCCGCTGGTGCCACCTCAGACGCTGTATTAGAATACCAATGTTGATCATGTCCCGGATGATTTGCTCCCTGCTGCCAGTCACCTTGTCTCTGTCGCCGTCGTGTTTTCCTTGTTCGCCTGCGGCTCGTCCGCCGACGCCGTGGGTGCCATGAGGGACTTTTCCCACTCGTCGAGCAGGTTGTTGGCCGTGCGTTTGATGTTGCTGGGCGACAGCCGGTTGACCATGTTGGGGAGCATCTCCTCGAGTTTGGTTGGGGATAGGATGGGGGTTTGCAAGTTTTTTGGTTTCCTACGTCTTGGTCAGCCGTCTTTTATTCTGTAGAGGTTCAGCTTTTGCTTTTTTCCCTTTTTTTGCCAAAAAAGAAAGAAAAATTAACAAAGCAGTAAAGGAAAGAAAAAGCTTACACTGGTGTTGTGTGCTCTTCGTACTCGGGAATACTCTGAATGTCATCCATCGGTCCGCCATGTACAGTCGAGCCGCTCCATCGCGTACTCTTGGCCGTCGCGGGAGACTCCCAATTCGCCCAGTCCGTGTCGTCCATGGAGTCAAAGCCCAGCGGCGTCCAGGAAAAATGCTTGCTCTTTGCGGGTCGCGACTTTTCCGGTGACACGTCCCTGCCGCTGCTATTAGGCGTTGGGGGAGCCGTCACGGGGGACGACGCGTCTAAACGGCTCGCTATTCTCTGGCCTGTCTGGCCATTTTTGGACCGAGCCTGATCTGAGGGCCCTGAATGGTTCATCGACCCAGTATGATGTTGCCCGGGACTCTGACCCTGTCCATTGATAGGCTCATCACCAATTGTAATTTGTCGAATATCCTCCACAAACGCCTTGAAACCGAGCCTGACGTCTTGCATGAACTGCGAGCCAGCGGGTGGACTCTGCTGTGTTCGGGGCTGCCATGAGGCTCTCTTTGCTAGCATCGGGTTCGCAGCCTGAGTTGCTCTCTGGTCAATTGGGGACGGCCGGGCATCTGCCCCGATCTTGTCCTCCAAGACTGAAAATTCGGAATTGGTCCTTGCTGGCGAGAGAAGTGACAATGTACGAGTATGGCGTCCCCTAAAGGCCGTTCTTCGGCTCTGCGTAGGTGTGCCCTGGTTTTGAAGCAGGAGGTTCCTGCGGTCCATGTCGACACTGCGTCTGGGCGACTGCACGCCTCCGTCTGCAGTTGGGGTAAAGACTCTGCTGGTGGAATCATAGAGGCTAGTGTCTAGTTTGTGAAGAGAGTCCATCAAGGAGAACTGCCTCTTGAGCGCTGTGAGTTCAGATTCTTCACGGGCCAACGCCTCTCTCAGCTCCAGCACCCTGCGCTCCTTTGCGGCGATTGCTGTTATGAATTCATTCACGTTGTTAGGCGACGGCAGAGCTGAGTGCTCCTGTGGCGTCGGCGGTACCGAGGACGGTGTAGATGCGGTTGCTGCGGGCGTAGGTCTCGAAGGATCGCTGGTTGGCAGAGCAATTGGTAAAGTGAGCGACAGTCTGTTTGGGATGCGACTAGTAGACTCGGTGCGTGAATGCCGCTTGGGTGAAGACGGCGCTGCCATGTTGCCCACGGGCAATGGCGGCGGCGGCATGCTGCTGCTGTCAAGACTTCGATGCTTGTTGGCTTTGCTCGTGCGAGGACCCGGTGTTGTCGAGGTGAGGGCGTTTGCTGCGGTCAGGGGTGATGACGATGATGCGGATTCAGGGGCAGAAGCAAAGGTCGAAGTGGTGGCCGCGCCGATGGTGCTGCTCAGGACCGAGGCCTCAATTGGCGTGCGGTCCGCCGCAGACGAGCGACGGCGAATCTCTGAATGCGAGGCCATGGCCAGATGCCTCTTGGAAATCCTGGAAATGCTATGAAACGAGTGACGAGTGCTCTGGCGTGCGTGAGGCCGGCGACGCTGGGTCGGGATCTGGATGGAGAAAGGAGGGGATGCGGCACGGTGATGGCCAGCAACTGCTCTGCGGCGCCGCACGGAACCAGCTCTTGAGGCGAGCGCTAGGACAAGTTGACGCTGGTTTAGACGGCGATGATATTCATCGAAAAGAGCGAGGCAGCGGTCGAGGGCGCAAATCGAAAGCAGAAATGCAGTCATGAGTGAGGGTGTGAAGCGAAGCAAGACCAGACGAGGTAGAGACGGCCTTGGTTGCTCATTCTGGCCCGGCCACTCAAAACCTGCGCAGGGACCAATTGACCAATTGACCACCCGAAACCCGTCGACTACTTTTTTCTTATTTTTATTAGCAGTGGGATTCGAGATGGGCGCAGTCTCAATTGACCAGCATCATTGGGCCGATGGTCGTCTGGGCGCCGAGGCAACCAGGGGTCACAACGTCACAAGTGAGCAAAACCCAAATTTGCGTGGAACCGGGCGCTAGGAGCGACGCTGCAGGCGAAAGAAGCTCCAGGATTGTCCGTCCGGGGTTTGTGTCAAAGTGCGTCCAAGTGTTTTTTGAAGCTGCGAGACGAGACGATGAGACGGACGGCGAGCCGCAATTATGATGTTCAATGTATGGCTGAGGTGCCGGGTCGATCAACACGCGAGGGAAGAAAGGGCCTGCCTGTCAACCTTGTTTCCGGGCCCCGCGTGTTTCGTGTCCAGGAACAGTGACAGGTCTTGTGTTGATGCTTTGTTTGGAACAGACAAACCAGCGAGGCACAAGGGCTGATGTCTCGGAGGCGGGCGACCGCCTTTTGTTTATCCCTCAACCACGGCCACATGTTCAGGCAACAACACGCCATCGCATGCATCATACCAGGTGCATATTATCTATGGCTACGATTACTATTCCCTGCCGTGCTCAACGCAAAGGGTCGTCCGTTATCCACAAGCATGTCCATCTCGCATCGTCAACACGCTCCACGCGTCGTTGACCCCAACAACCGGCGGATCTGGGTGGATCGCTGTCCGTCTTTAGCACGCCTTTATTCGAATAAAGGCTCGTCAGTGGTTTGTGGTCGCAGCCGCAGCGCACATGCATCTCCATGCCGCGTCGTCAATGCTCCATGCCAGGCCAGTCCTAGCGCTCACAATAGCGTCAAGTCAGGTCTGGTACGGAGTACACATGTGCAAGCTGGCACTGGGCCGTTGTGAGGCCCGCAAGCTTCTCTCCAACTCTCCATCGCTCCACACTCGTTATTGATCCTCCTCCGAGGTGGACCAGAGTTTTTTGTTGTTTTTTGACTGGCCCATCGGGCGGGGAGTCGCAGGAACCCCAATTTCCTTCTGAAATTAAAGTAGCCAATCACATGTCTGTGCCTTAATGCAAGTCTGCCAGGGTCCAACGTGGAGGAGCATCTCGGGGTTCTTGCATTGTTGTTGGACTGGAATGAAGTGACCTCATCACGAGGCGGAATCTAGGTCGATTATTAACAGTCATATATATCTTGCCATGGACACTAAATCACAATGCTCTTCATACTATCCGAGAAGGAGTCAACAAAGCATGGCAACAACGGAGTCTTGCGATACTATGAGCTTACTTTTCCCAAGTCCTGCGCCCAGATGTTGTTTTGAAATGCATCATCAGCCTGACATGGCAAACTGACAGTAGAGGCATTGGGGTACCAGGCATGTTGGGCAAATCAAGTCCAACTCGACCGACCACCAACTTCCAGAACAATTACAAACACCTTGCCAAGCTTTTGAACGCCATTTGAGGTTGACGGATCGCATTACCCCTTACTCGCCGAAACTGTTGAATTATTTCCTCTTGGATGCTGGCGGTTGCCCGGGCTCTAATCATTTCCACAGCACCGTTTGGTGCTGCTTGTTGAATGATTTGAAACCACAATCCGCATTCTTTGTTTGCACTGCACTACTCCGTACATGGCATAAATATTCGAGGCCGATTTGTCAACCATCAAATAAGACGAAAGGGCCCTACTCACCAACAGACACTGAGGACATTATTTCCTACATCCGCCCCTGTGAGACATCTTGGGCATGCTGGGTACCTCGGCGGCGGGGCAGACTGGAACACCGTACTCATCACCATGCTCATGTTTACTTTCATCCTCTGCGAAAGCTGGTAGACCACGAGGCATCAAAGGGATACGAGGATGCTGCCTGGTCTGTTGTTGTGTGACATGAGATTTTGTGTGCCAACTTCGCCGACACTCGGGAGCACGCAACCCAGCTAGGCAGGCCTGCGAAGCTCGCAAGAACTTTTGAACTTGAGTTCGGAGTCTAAGAATAGTCTAGGGGTTGTTTACAGTAAAGTGAACAAGTCGTGACTGTAGGAGAGAGCATGATTTCGGTGTTACAGCCGCATCCGCTGATGTATAGAGGTCGAGCCCTGCCGTAGTTTAAGCGACCAGACACGCTTTCAACCAACATGAATAGCTTCAATGGGTAGTACCATGGACAGCGACAGGTCCAGGAGCAAATCGACTGTTGGAAACTCATGGATATTGGACAAGGATGACATTTAGTAGATCAAGAACCAGTAGTATGAACAATGATATTGTGCAACCATTGAATTATCTGACGCCCACCTGCGTCCGCTTCAGACGCCCACCTAAAATACTATGTGATCATGTGATGTCGCGTCTCAGGCGGCGCCCGGATCCGCCTCTTGATGGAGCCGAATCGCACAAATCGCGTCTCAAGAGCTTCATCTCGCGACACCACGATTCTCAGGCAACCCTGCTTGCTCAGCGGAGAGAATGGACGCATGAGCCGCAAATCACATTGCACTAACCCAAGGGCACTGGGCCTTTGTTGCCTACGTCGGTGCCATTCGCTCTGACAGTGATACACGCACCACAACCGACAGCGGTTATCGTCTAATAATAAATAGGGCCTCTATTCCGCCATCGTTCGCTGATATTTTAATTTCTTGGATACTATTTTTCCTGCCTTCTGTCTTTGAATCTCTTCAATTAGTTCTTTCGAAATGTTCAGTGCAGCTTCAAATCAAAATGCCGATTCCCTTCGTCCTCGTGTGTGACTTGCTAGACGAGTGCCACCGGCTTTGCATCGCGAACAAACCCAACACACAGGCTGTGGTCGATTGGTTTGCACGGCATCGCGGCCGGCTCGACGCGCATGATACAGACCTGGCTGCCTTGCTCTCTACTCTGCTACCTGAAAAACGGACAGACCGAGTTTACTGTATCAAAGCGCCAACTTTGGAGAAGATTATCGGGAGAGCTTTGATGCTTGGATCGTCCCGAATCGCCGAGCTTGCCTTGTACAAACAACCTGGACAGTGCACCGACCTTGCAGATTGTGCTGAACGCATTCTTAATACTACTGTAGGTTCTAACTCTGATGGATTTCCGTGCTTGGGACGCTTGCTTATGTGGCACAGCCCAACCCTACTTGCAATGAAAAACTGCGAGTCAGCGTGGAAGAAATCGATGAGGTTTTGCACAGCTTGGCATCCAGAATCAAATGGAGCTCCCCATCTATTCGGAAGTCCCAGGCCGCCCTGACTCCACGTGGTAGATGCGATCTGGAGGATGTCTATCGTCGTCTCACTGCGTGCGAGGCGAAGTGGTTTACAAGACTTGTTCTGAAGGACTACCAACCACTTATTTTGGATTCTCAACTTGTGTACCGCTGCTGCGATTCAACCCTGCCCCTGATCCTCAAAGCGCAGGACGACTTTGCAACTGCTATCCAAACACTACAATCGGCCAAGGGCAACATGCTCCCCAATTCCACAAGGAGCACCTCACGGAGGGATCAGATTCTTGCGGTGATTAAACCAAAATTGGGAGTCAAAGTAGGGAGACAAAATTGGTTCAAGGGCCGCAGTATCAAGCATTGCCTGGATATGGGACATGGACGCATGAGCGTTGAGCAAAAGATTGACGGGGAGTATTGCCAAATACATGTTGATCTAACGAGTGGGAAACCCCGAGTCCAGATTTTCTCCAAGAGCGGCAAAGACAGCACTGAGGATAGACACAAACTACATGGGTGAGCAAGGGGATAGCGCCTCGATAGTACCGGCTACGGCTAACTCGGGGCAGAGTGATTATCAAATCTCTTGGTCTCGGCACGTCAACTTGCAATGTGCGGAAAAGATGTATTCTCGAAGGAGAACTGGTTGTGCATAATGATGTGGTGCGTATGTCAGTCGAGTGAATCAACTTGTTCCCTAACCATTGCCAGGAAAATAAGATTCTACCGTTTCATAAAATCAGGAACCATGTAACACGACGAGGTCGGCTCATGGATGTGGACCTGGATTCACCGTGTGTTTGTTATTATACATAATCATTGAATTGGACTAACTCAGCTAGGCCACGCTCGTACGAGAACTTGATGATTGTGTACTACGACATTCTCCTCTACGATGATCAATCGTTGCTAGGCGTTCGCCACTCGGAAAGATTCAAAATCCTACAAAAGACAATCAACTGTGAGAGAGGCCGGGCAGAATTGGTGAAACGAACTCTTGTCGACTTCCACCGACCGACTGCAGCATCAGAGCTGCGAAAGGCATTCGCTAGTGTCATCACTGACAAAGGGGAAGGTTTGGTACTCAAGCCAGACGACCCTTACTTTAACTTTCAAGCCAATGATGGTCGGAATTCGGGTCTATGCATCAAGCTCAAAAAAGAATACATTGGCAACTTCGGCGACGTGGGAGACTTCGCTGTTGTCGGCGCAGGCTTCAACCCTACAAAGGCAAAATCTTACCGCATACCCAATCTTCAATGGACCATTTTTTATGTGGGCTGCTTGAACAACAAGGAAGAAGTCAAACGGTGGAATGCCAAGCCAGAGTTTACCGTCGTCAGTGCTGTGGAGCTTACAGAACCGCTTCTCAAGACCTTCATATCTCACTGCAACCCTGTATCGGTACCATTACACAAGAACGATGCGACAAAGTTGCATATCCCAAAGGGCATCGAGGCCCACGCCGCTTTGACTGCGGTATTTCAAAATCCTTCAGTATTCGACTTAAGGTGCTTCAGCTTTGACAAACCGGGGAATATGGGCTTTTGGACGCTAAGATTCCCTGCCGTGTCCAAGATTCACTTTGACAGGGACTATTCGGACGCAGTCACGTTTGATGAACTGCAAGATATGGCCAAAGTTGCAAGGGCAACACCGGACCTGGAAGATAGTCAAGAGAACCTCCAATGGATTGCGAAGTTGGAGGGGGCCGATCCTAGAGGGCGTGCGGTTGATGCTGTCAGTCAACTGACAGCCACAACAATTCCCACCCCTTCACCTTGCAGCTCTAGACCACCTTTGTCACCAATAATGCAGCGACAAAAAAGCAGAAGTCCGGAAGTCGTGAGGGCCTTTCGGATAAGTCAAAAATCAGCTGATATGCCAACTGCCTCGCTCACCACGCCTCCTCCTTCTTCTCCGGCAGAAGAAGAGGCCCGAAAACCCAAAAGGGGGAGCAAACGAAAGTGCCCTACATCGTTTTCGCCTACCGCAGCGCCGGCACTACAAACGCATCTCTTAATGACGACCCGGTTGTCACCAATAGCGGCAACCAAGAAGTTGCGCAAACCTTTGAATGATGTTGATGCTAATGTCCTGCAGCAGTCTGCAACACCGAACTCGTCGTTTGCTGAAGACGGTGTGACAGATCACTGCGTTGGGTTAACCAAATCCCCACCACTGATACATGAAACGCAAGAGAATGAAGCCCTTGGTACACCTGATGAAGGGAATAATCCTACAAAGAGTGATATTAGGTGTACGCCAATAACTATTTCTTCCGACGAAACATCTCAGGCGACAGACATATCACCTAAAGTCAAAAATGGGTGCAAGTTTGCTGCAGAAGAGTGCCATCTATTCAAGCACACGATCCTGCTTGCTTCAAGGGCCCTTGGACCCTCATCGGAGCGGACCACTTTGTTAGATGACCACGGTGCATCTGAGTTTGCAACATCATTAGACGACTGGTTGCAAGAAAATAATTATGGTGCTACGTTGGGTAACAAGTCTCCACGGATAATTATCCTGGTCGATACTGTGGACAAGGCCAGCGAGACCAAACTTGTGCTGGCTGAAATTGAACGAGCTCGAAAGGAATTACCCCGAAAAACGCGTGGTTGGATAGCTGTATATGATTGGCGAATGTTGGAGCACCTCAAGGTCATGGAAGACCAGAACACAAAGAAGAAGTACTATGATGGGTTTCATGACCCGTGGCGGAGGTGGTACTGTGGAATTGTATAGGCCGTTGGAAAGGAGTCTTGGAGATGCATCGAATACACTCGACTAGATAGATGGGGGCAACCAGGATACCCAAATATTATACATTGGAAACGATTACGCTAGATGTACCTGCATGTCAGTCCTTTTTGTCTTCGTACAATGTCCCATAGGTCTCTCTCAACCTCATGAGCAAGTGTTCGCCTGCCGTCAAGACCTTTCTCTCGGCATACGGATTCTTCACCACACCGTCCTCGACGAAGCCCCTCACGCGCTCACTCGGCACGGGCTCCAGCAAGACATCGTCCATGGGGTGGCAAAAGAAGGCAATCGAGTATCGCGGGTCAGTGCTGCTCTCTCCCTCCACCCCTTCCGCCCGGTTCGTAGGAAACACCACTCTATGAACGGTACTTCTAAAGAGCCCATTGGTCCAGTACGACAACAGGTCGCCAATGTTGATCAAGATGGGAGGGCTGGGATCGTTTTCAGTACCTGGCGGTGAGACGGGGACAGGAGCCCACGTGCCGTCCTTTTTGAGGATTTCAAGACCAGCCTGGCCCCTGAGGCGGAAGAGAAGCGTGATGGAACCGTAGTCGGAGTGGGCGCCTGCACGAACATCGTCGACGGTGTGGGACGTGCTCGACGGCGGAGGGTAGCGCAGGAAGCGGAGGATGGTGCCGCTCCCAGCGGGGGATTTGAAGTGTGCCGATGAGAAGAAGTCGTTCACCTATTCTGTCAGTGGGTGATTTATGAGGCAAAAGGGGGGCAAACAAAGAATGAGACGTACTTGGAGACCCTGGCCTAGGAGGGCGAGGATTCTGAGACACAGGGTGCGGCAGAGGTCGGCAAAGGCGGAGAAACGGGCCTCGTCGGCGGCAACGGTGGGCGGTATAGGCTGCTGGGCTTTGTTGTTTATGAACTCGCCAAAGTTGAAGGCTCTGCGGTTCAGGTTAGACCGGGGTGGACGACGGTCTGGGGGGTTGTGAATGCGCGGTGGCTCACTCTTTGAAGTCTCCCACCTTGTGGTTTTTAGCAGGTGCTCCGCGTACATTGCTAGATGATGAAGGGGATTGATGGGGAGGTGAGTACCTTTTGGTTCTGGGGGTCCAGTGTCTCGGCGTGCATGCTTGTCCATCCTCGATTGTTGGTTTGGATGGAGCACGCCTGCTTTTCGTCTAGAGGTGCGCTGAACAGCTTTTCGGACTTGATGGACCTTTGTTAGCATCTACGAGTCTCCCAGGGAGCGTGGGATTTAGGGGGCCTCTGGGGGTGCAAGTGTGCAAGTACCAGGGCAAATGCGTCGTCGATGCTCGCTGCGGGTATGTCGTGGCCGAGGTTCTGGATGTAGATGAAGCCGTGGTCGGCGGCGGCGTCGACTAGTTGTTTTGATACTTCTGCTTGAGGACCGGAGAGGTCGATGATGGGTATGTCTGCGGATGCGGGAGACATTGCTGCGGATTTTGGGTCTGGTATTTGCGTGGTTGTTGGTGGTGAAGATGGATCGGAATGTTGGAGATGTGGAGGTGGGGGGTGACGTTGTGAAGAGGAGTATTGGATACGGAGTATGAATGAATCAATTGATGCCACTCAGGAACTACTTGCAGATACTAGGGAGTTATTTGCCCATTGAATGTTGATACTTGTGATGATACAGAGCGTGATAGCCAGGTACCTGATTTGGTCAAATCAATTGATACTTTTTGCTTCAATGTTCCCACCAGGTCTATGGCCCCCCCACTGCTAAGTAGGTACTCGGTACTAGGTACGGAGTACTTTAGACAATTACGGAGTTGCCTCTGCCTGAACAGAGACAAGACAAGAGAGACTGGCCGCCTCATACGCGCGGGAGACAAAAAAGTGAACAAGCCAGGCCTTTATGTTTTCAGAACCAGCACAGGGATTTTTGTTCATTTTAGCGTGTTCTCTAAGCAGTGCCGCTTTGACCATGCGCAGCAGCTCTATGGGCGGCAGTGCTGGACTATAGCTTGAAGCCCAACTCGGCTGCAGCAAGAGCGGCAAGGGCACTAAGCCCCACACGCCGACTAGCGTTCAGACAAAGGGCAGTTGCATGTTGGCGTAGCCGCCATCTTAAAACCTACACAGTCCTGCGCAGTCTGTGTTCAATGTTTGTTCAAATGCTTCATATACCCGCAACTTGGGCCTTGGCTGTTTCTTGGAATTTCTTCTTGACTTTATAACTGCGTCGGCCCAGCCGCAATCAAGCATCCAGCATCCAGCACCAACCACCAATCACCAACCACCAACCCTCAACCCTCAACCGACCAACCCTCAACCTGCGAGGCGGCGTCTCAGGCACAGTCGGCCCCTCCCACACTCTTTTTCTGGCCGCCGAGGAACAGGCGCCAAGCAGCGCAGCCCGCCTTTGCCTTTTGGTCCCCTTCAGAAATCCACAACTCGCACCCAACCTAACCCCTTCGACGACACCGGCGCAACCACCAACTCCATACCGCGAGATCCTATAGTCGAACAGCTAATTTCGTTTCCTTCGAATACGGGCGCTCTTGTCGCCGCCGGGTTTATTCAGGATGCCGTGTGAGTGATGCATGCTCCCCCGTGTGCGAGTGCCAGTGTTCGGTTTGCCCTGGCCACATCTGATGATGTGCTGTTGGGGCTGGGAGCTTGCAACAGTCATTGTGGTGATGGCCTCATTGTGCTTCGCGCCGCGCCAGTGAGGGCAACGGGGGTGTCGAGATCGACCATGACAGCTTCCATGTTATCCGTCCTCTCTGGCGGACTGCCTAGCAACGTCGCCTGTCTTGCAATTGCACCTCTTCCTCGACCCTTTGGGCGCACACGTGCTTTCCTCGTGTCGCGTGGCAGGCTCGTCGGTCAGCCTGTCCATCCACGACGCTCTCGACAACTCAACCTCACACTTGCCATTATTGCTTCTCTGCCGAAAACACGAACTAACCGTACCCTTTTTTCCAGTTCTCATTGAGGATACCTGGATCAACAACCAGGCATAGTAAGTTCGCACTGCTCGTCCAATCTGCCCCTCCACCTCTGCCTTCTGCACACCGTTTGCACTAGCCACTGGCTGTTCGAAAGGTAAACGTGGTTGCTGACGATTTCTGACCAATTCAGCTCGGTCGACCTCTCTGAACTCGAAGACTGCTCCATTGCCGTCGATGCGACGTACTATCTGAGCCAGCTTCTCGACACCTCGCCGGCTCACGAACCTCTGCTCTCGGCCCTCGGCGGTCTGACTGGCATCCAGACTCACATCAACGAGAACCTCGATCTTTGGAATAAGAATCGTATTCTTCCGTTCTTCATCTTTGATGGACAGTCCATCACCGGTCAAGACGAAGTCGGCCTTAAGCGCCGGCGGGCCGCAAACAAAAAGACGGACGAGGCATGGGATCTGTACTCGAGATCGGAAGCTGAGAAAGCCGTTTCGACCTTTGGGGCCAATGCAGGTATGGCGGTCCTAAACTTATCTGTTGGAGCTTGAGAGAATTAATCATGTCTGGTTACTCAGGTGCTTACATTATCCAAAACTTGTACCCGTTATTGCAAGGAATTCTCAAAAAGCGAGGTCTTCATTTTCTTGTACCTCCTTACAATGCATGCGCTCAGGTACGCTTTGTCATAAATACCATGATGCCGAGAGGTCATGATTCAAGAAAACTGACAATGGCACAGCTAGCCTACTTTGAGATGATCGACTCTGAGCAATGTGCCGGCGTCATGGGCCCTCAAGAACTGCTTCTCTACCCCATCAGGGATGTCATTATTCGCTCTCTCGATTTTGAAGCAAACAAGGTCACGGCCATTTCCAAGAAGAAGATAATGCGCATACTTAGTGTAACGGAGCCCATGTTCATTGACGCCTTGCTCATGACTGGAACCTCCTTTCTTCCCACGTTTCCCCCTTTGCTGGATACCTCGATGTACACCAATCAATTCACCATAATGGACGCCGTCAATATGCTAAGGACCTCTGACAAGGCTGTGGCCAGTGCCTGCGCCTCCTTCAACGACATCCTGCAAGCTCAAGATGCCAACTGGCTGGACAAGTACAGGAAGGCACGGCTGGCTGTTCATCACTTTATTTACATTGCCGAAAACGGTGAGGTCGTTGTCAACGACTTCGAGCGTCTCACCAAGGATAACCACGAATACCTCGGCCTCCAGCTGCCTGAGGAGCTCTTCCATTATCTCAACACGGGACTCATTGGCGCACGCAATCTGAACAGTATAACGCATGGTCAGATCGTAGTGCAGCCAACCTTGGACGGCGTTGTGTCTGACGAGTACAAGAAACTCATCACCACGAAGCTGGTCCCAATTAAGGAACAGGCTCTTGGCCTAATAATCCCTCGCGTCCATCGTGGTATTGGACACAAAGACATCACTTTGCGTGTTTGGTTCGATCCAAAGTTCTCCCACACAATTAATCATCGTGCACAGCAGCCGCCTCCTTCGCAACAGGTTGGTTCTTGGGATGTTAAGGAGAGCGATATACGCAGTGTCTTCCCCGCTGGTTTTGCAGGCCCCATCTATCTGGAAGTCCTGGCCCTCGCTAACTCCGAGTTCGTCGCAAAGACTATTGCCAAGGAAAGCAAAATCAGAGGAATCGATAGCTTGGAAATGGTCACATCTGTTTCCATTTGGCGATTTCTTCACCTGAGGGGCTATGTCAGCGACTCCCATACGCTGACCAAATGGGGGAATGCATTGGCGACCACCTTGTTGGCTCTCAAAGATGCCGCCGAGAATCGCCCCGAGGAGGTCCCTGGACTTGATGAGGCGGCCCTGCTTGCTTTTGAGTTGGTTCGACATGGCATACTGGGAGCCAAGCATCAAGAAAATATTGCCGGCTTGCCTCGCAGGGGAACCGACGAAGACAAAACTAGCTTGGTGCTGATTAGCCAATGTGCAACACTGTTGAAGTTGCGCCACCAAGTGTATGGCTACACAGGGCCTCTTAACAAGAGTCTGTTGGCATTCCGCTCTCAGTCATCGGCCGTTCGCGAGGTGGATCGCGATCTGATAGAAGCTATCGTGGCGTCCATGTTCATCTATGGACAGAGTAGGAGAGATAGAGAGGACTATCTAGAGATAAGTCAAAGGTAGAACAAGCGGCCCCTGAGATTCTCTAACTTGTACAGTTACTGACTGCGCTTCTCTAGGCTCCCATTTCTGCAAGAGCCGGACATCGGATTGGGAATTGCTGTGCGGACGTTCTTTGACGAGGATGACGCTTCTCATAGCAAGGAGAAGCGAAATGAACGATTGGAGGAGTTCCCAAAGACTTTTGTGCCGTTTGCTGAGGCCTTGACGGATGACTTCCGGATCTGTGTGGATTTCTTCAATGCTCTGAATCAAGGCATGCAGACTCTTGGCACCGACGAGTTGCCTGCGGCGGATAGAACAGCTTGGAGCAACGCTCAAGCCTACATGGATGCTCGACCTTTCTGATCGAGCTTTGATCACCACACATTGTCGACATCCAATGTCGTTTGAGACATGGTTATTGCTACTATTGCAAGGCGCATGGATTTTACATTTAGAGTCATGGTTATCCAAACAGCGAAACATCATCATTTTCATGTTTTCCGAATATGATGTCCAGCCCATTGGACACAAAAGTACTCGAGACATTTATCCAGTGGCTTATGCAACACCACTGAGCTAGGCGACAATGTGAGGGAGCTGAACAAGAGTCTCTCGCTAGGATGAAGTTGCATTGTACAGAAAGGATGGCCTTGGCAGCAAGGAGACCTATCGCGAGGGAAGTTGAGAAGCAGTGTCGAAAAACACAGCCAAGCGGCATGGCGGAAGTGTGTACGACGCTTGGTACAGGAATCAGCAGATGTAAGCCGACATGGGCTTCAATGATGGCATGTGAAGGGAGCGACGAAGCGCTGTGGTGTGGAAGTCAGGGCAATATTTGATAGGACTGTTTGCAGTCGATTATACCATGTCAGCCCTAAAGAACCAAAATACTTTTTCTTAAGATACGTGCGCGTGTGTGACACTGTGTCTGGTCTGGTAGGTTGCGATGCAATCTACGTCTTGAGGTATGAAACACTACATGGTATTGACAAGATTCATTGGCTAATTCAGTCGCGCGTAAAAGGAAAATTGATGTACAAGATTTCCCCGCTATACTCTTCATCATGCATACCCAGTACGTGAGGAAACACTCCTCAACTCTGTACCATGCACTCTCCATTCCGTCTATATATAGCTGGCGGGGAGACAAGAATCACTTGTCTTTTCCACCCCTACTGCTCTTTTCAGCATCCATGTCCTTGGCATCGTATGCCTTTGGTTCAGATGCGCCGTTTATGGAAGCACCGTGCCCAATCTTGCCTCCTTCATCATCAGCAGCAACCCCATCCGACCCTTTCGGCTGTGCTGGTCTCCTGGCAAATTTCTCATCGCCCGGCAACTCACACATGGGCCCCACGAACCTCGCGACGCCCGGCCCCGGCAGCTCAGACACTCGACCCCCCGCTGCGGTGGAATCGTCACCGGGGGGTGAAGGGCGAGGCGTCCCGTCCAGTTCGCTTCCCGGGCCAAGCGAGAGTGCAAAGGGGGAGGGCGTCGCATCCAACTCGGGCTTATTCATACCCGGAAAGCCGCTCCCCTGCTCGGATGCCGCCTCGGCTCGGGTCTTGCTGCGGTTCCTTCGGCGGTAGAATATAAATGCCGCCAGCGCTAGGGCGATGAAGATGAGGGGGACGGCGGTTCCGATGGCCGCCTTTGCCGCGGTGCTCAGGCCGGCCTGCGCGTCGCCGTCGCGAGACGCGCTCGAGGTTGTTGACGGGCCGGACGGGCTCGATGCGGCGGCGCCGATGGTGGTGCTGGTATCGTTTCCCTGGATGAGAACCACCTGCGGCGCGTAGACAAACGGCCACATCTTGCTGGATATGACAAAGGTGCTGGTTGTTCGGGTCTTTATGGGTGTTTCCGCACAGCCCTGGGTCATGTCTCCGGTCATGGTGGCCGAGAGCGACGGCGTCGAAATACACGTGTACGGGGCGTAGCACCGGTAGCCGCTGCACCATGTGAGCTCCCCTCCCCCTTTTTTCCCCTTTTTCCCGTCTGTACTCTTGGGATTTGTTGAACTCTGGCAAACGGGACTCACATTGGACAGCAGCCGTACCCTGTCTGCCCCTTGGACAGGAGGCTCCACGTCGACACGGTGGCGTACGACGTCGAGGTCGGGAAGGCGGTCGGGTAGGCGGTCGGGAGCGACTCGGTGGCCCCGGGGGGGCTGTAGACCATGGTGCAGCCGGTCGCGTAGCCCGACGGGCAGAGGAGCCCCGGGGAGTAGAAGGGCCACACGGCGTTGGGGCCCATCCAGTCCTTGATGTTGTCGTACGCGGGGCCGTAGCGCTGCGGGTAGCACGACGAGATGAGATGGAGGGTGCCGTGGTACGTGGTCGGGCACTCGTACCCGCGGTTCCAACGGACGAGGGTCGACGTCTCCGTCGTCTGTGGTAGGTCTTCGTACATGCCGAGCGTGAGGGCGTCGCAGTTCTCTGGGGGCACGAATGTCGTTGTCAGGGGGCCGAGGTTGAGCGTGAGCCCGGGTTTGACCGTGGACGTGGACGTGGGCGTCGGCGTCGGGTCGTCCTCGCTGCCGGTGGCCATGGTGGTTTGGAGGTTGTTTTTGATTATGGTATGTTGGGTAGTTGGGACGATGGCATCATGAGGGGGCTTTGGGGGGAATTAGGCGAGGGAGAGGGGGGAAACGAAAGAGAGAGAAAAAATACAGAAAGGGGCGAAAGGATGCGGGTTGTTGGAGGACATGGTCTGTGTAAGTGTCTTTGGTGGGTGTAGTAATTTGAAGATGCGGCCAACGCGGGTAGCAGTGGGCTTTCTCTGGTCGGTGCTTTTAGTTTGAAGACGGCTGATTGTCTTTCTTTTCCTGGTCTGATGGGCGTGTTGGTGGCTGAAGCGCCTTGGTCTGGTACTTTGAGGGTTGTTGGTCGATGCGCTGCAGATTTGGGCTGTTTTCTGATACGTGTGGCGACGGGATGGTGGGGAGAAGCTGAGGATGCTTTTTGCTTTTTGCTGTTTGTTTGTTTCTGCTCGGGGAAGTGTGAGGAGTGCAAGGTATTGGTTCGTGAGTGGTAGATGGCGGTGGTTGGAGTTGTCTGTATGAGGGAACTGGAGAGATGTGGTTATGGAGTTGGCTCGTGAAATGATTGGCTCTCTTGAGTCGTTGCTGGGTTGAGCTTGGGAATAGTCTGAGTTGTTGCTTGTGCGAGACATGTTTGTCGTGCAACTTGAACTGCGCCCGGCAAAAAGGGATATTGCGCTCTGATAATGTGGATTCTACAACTGGTTGTTTCACCATGTTGATTTGCTATTCTATGTTGTACCCGTGGATGGGTTCTTCCCGGCCGACACGGTGCCGTGTTGTATTCAAAATGGGATGGAGTCAACTTGGCCATGTACAAATGCGCCCCCACGCGGATTTAAAGAAAATAACAAGCTGACTGCTCTCACAGCTGCAGTTCGAATCGTTTCAAATTATGTTATGCCACGTACTTTTGCGGAAATCCAAACTACCCCGTCCTGACGGCGGACCATATATCCTGATTCCTCACGAGCAAAGTCAACCTGATAGTCGCCATGCCCTTCTCTCCCCCCTTTTCGTCAAAGAAACTAAAAGAAATCTCATCCAGATGGCAACACAACAGCACCCACTCGGCAGACTCAGCAATACAGCCCGCCGTTCTGGTCAATGGCAGTAAACCCAGACACGCCATCAGGATCCGGCTTGGTGCCAGCGTCGTCGAGGAAGGTCAGCGGCGAGTCCCCGCCCACCTGCGGGTTATTCGCGTCGCTCAGCGGCTGGAACCCGCTGCTCTTGGCCTCGTCGTAGTCGAGCGTCACGTTGCTCGGCAGGTTGGGGCTGCTGTACAGCGTGCAAGACCGCCGGCCGCCGTCGCCGGGCATGAAGGTGTGCTTCCAGACCCAGTTGTTGCAGCTGGCCGGCTGCGAGAGGCACTTCGCCGCGCAGTCGCAGGCGGTCCGGAAGCCGTCCCGGAAGAAGAAGTGCAGCTCCGTCACGACGCCCGTCATGTCGATGCCCCGGTAGTACCGGACGCAGCCGCCGCCCGCGCCCGCCGGCACCTGCAGCCTCGGGAAGCGCTGCTTGCTGACTTGGTCCCCGCAGATGGCCCAGCCGGCGTAGCCGTTGCCGCCGGGGAAGACGATGCTGCCGTCTGTGTTGTCGCGTTCGTGGGGGGTGTTGCCGGGAGCGGCGAGGGCCGTGGCGAAAAGTAGGGGGGGGATGAGGACTTGGGCGAGGAGCATTTTCATTCTTGTCTTTTCAAGAGACGGAAGATTTAGTGTTAGTGTTTGTGTCTGGTTTTTAAACTTTGTACGGTTCCTTTGGGCTGGATGGCAAAGTGCTGGTTTTCCATGATGCCGTTGACGACTTATATGCGCCTCCGGCTTCGGGACAAAGCCATGAGGTCGGCGCGTCGAGTCGTCCCGCGGCCGATTCTGCCATTTTAGACATGATTCAAACGCCTTGCGGGGAGGTGTAGTTTATTTCATGGTGGTAACGTACGTATTGCTCGTGGTGGCGGCAGGATTCACGGTTGACTTGCGTCGTCCATGTCTAGATCGACAACGGACGAATGGCAGGCGGCATGCCGAGAAGCTGGATAAGATATCTCACGTCCGGATTCAAAGTGCAACAATTCGACATGTCGACCACGGGAGCCATGCACGTCCGTCCATGACGGAGTGCTCATGGTGGTTTCTCGTGTTGCCCTGAGGCGGTGGCGTCAACCGCGCTGGGCTCGGTCGACATTTGCATCAATCGTGTTCGGCTGGATCCGGCAGTTGCCGCTGATACACGGCCATTTGGTGTTCCAATGCTCCAAGGTTGTAATATCAAGCCCCGTGTCCACGGTGGCGTTGGCAACGGTTGAGGGTGCCTGGCTAACGGCAGCAAGTGGACATGGACGGGTGTAACGGCAAGGCAGGTGGCTTATACAACTCTGAAGACGGCGTGGCTGTTATTCTGCCAATACCAATGCGTAGAGTCGTCTACCCATAGGGTCTGTTGTTGATTGTGACTCCTTACTTTGCTGCCATGGCACCCTGGTGGTTGGATATACTACGGAACTGTTTGCCGGGAGAATTCGCAAGCCAGTGAGGCATCTTGCCATCCATCGTGCGATGCTGCTCAAACTTCTTTTTCAAAGAGATGTAGCAATTCAGTTACCAGTGCCATCGTGAAGATGCCACGGAGCGTTGACAAGTGCCATCCGCCATACGACTTGGCGTAGTTTGGTCGGCCAACGTGCCATCCGTCACTGGAACGACCAAATTCAATCTTCTTGTTCTTGTTCAACCTCTCTTGTCTCTCTTTTGCTTATTTTATTCATGCATTGTTATTCCCGCCTCTTTTCGACGCCCCCATGGCATGGCATGGCATGGCAGGACACAACCCACGCCGAATTGTCAAATGCAAATAAATAAACACCAAGACGAACTACCATTCTATCCATTACCAACCTAGCTGAGAAGGGAAATTCCCCTAGTTCCACAAAAAGGCAAAACCGCAAGCCCCCGAACCCCCGTTTCAGAACTCTTCTCCCTGACACAAATCGTGGCGCCCAGAACCCTCGCAGGGGCAAGGGGCTTAAGTTAAGCTTGCTTCAAAACGACAATCAAATCACCTGCACGACACAAGCACAGAGGGGAATACGCGGTGGAAAAGTGAATTTCTTCGTTTTTTTCAACTTTGGCTAGGGAAAAAAAAAACGCCCAAGACACGACTTTCAATCGCGCTGGATGGTATTACTAAAAAAAGAGAATTAAATGCAAGAAAAAAGATTTTGGGAATACCCTCAAGCTATATATAGACAGCTTGAGCTAACAGCCTGCGCAAAGCAGTGCCGGCGAAAAATGCACTTTTTTTTTCGCAACATGAAGATTTGCTCTCTTGACTCGAACGATGCCTGCCAGCCCGAATTTCTCTCTCATGTTTTTGAAGCCAATTAAAAAAAGTGCTCGCATTCATCCCGCTCTCACAAGGCCAGAATCATGGGTCCAGCAACAGTGATGTCGTCCGTCAAGGCGCCATTCAGCGGTGCGCTGCTCGACAGCGACAGGTACGTCACGCCCGCGACGCCCTGGGGGATCTCGCACCCCGCGGATTCAGAGAACGGGGTGAAGGCAGTGCCGCCGGGAACCACGCCGCCGGACGTGAAGGCGCAGTGCGTAGCTGCAGAGCCACCGCTCGCGGCGGCGACGCGGACGGTAGATCCGACCTTCATGGCGCTCGCCTCTCCTGATTGTGCCGCCTCCATGGTCAACGCGGGGAAAGGGGTGACGGCGAGGTTGGATCCCTGGGGGCAGGACTTGATGAACGGGGCGGCGATGGAGAAGACGGACCGGAGGCTGAGCGGCGCGTCAAAGGCTTGCGGGACGGCGACCTGGCCGAGCAGCACCCTCAGAGAGCTCTGGTGTCGCGACTCGATGGTGACGATTGACGCGGCGGCCGACAGGATGGCAGGGTCCTTGATGCGCTTCGCAAGCCCCAGGTAGCCCGACACGCCGACGTTTTCGAACAGCGCGCCCAGGGTGGCCATGCCCTTGGCATCGTTCACGTTGAATTCGTACTGGCATGGCTGCACGGGCTGCACGCCGGCTTGGGCCAGTGTGGACTGGAGGAACGAGACGTGTTCTTGCTCCGTCTGGCCGATTCTCTTGAGGTCCTCGATCTGCTCTGACTTGAGGCCAAGCGCGGCAAAGTCTGAGTCAGGGAATTTGGCGAAGCCCTCGCGGTAGTATGCTTCCTCAAGATGCTCCAGCGTCAAGGCGCTACCAAGAGATTCGGAATTAGCCTCTAGCCCCAACGACGACTTGACTGTCCAAGGGTGGAGTAATACGGTGCGGGCTTACATTTGCAAAATATCCAAATCGTTCAATTCAGTTTCAGGCACTTCCGTGGTCGGGACAGTCCCATTTTGAGCCTGTCTTACAACCAGATTACCCCGGCGGGCGGCAGGCAACGCCGAGCCCGTGGCGGCTAATAAAGCCAAAGCGGCAACTTTCAATGAAGGCATCGTCTCGAAGTTTGTGTAAGGATTGTACTATGATATTATAAAATATGTCGTCGGTAGGGGCCAGCCGCCAGGGAATGAATAGATATTAAGTGTATATACGAAATTGTCAGGCCAGCTGTCGTCAAAAAGAAGCAGAAAAAGAACGTGGACAAACAAGAGACCACAGGCGGCCAGGACAAGTTTTGATGGTCGAAGGAAGTGAATGTATACTACTCTGCCTCGATAGATGGAAACAAGAAGCGGAAAATAAGACGTGATGGGCACGGGGAACCCAAATGTTATTATAATTCTTGGGCCCCGACCCGTCACTTGCCCCTTTCAGCATTGCATAGTCTGTTCGCGGCTCCTGGAGATGCCGAAGATGGGCATTTCGACATTTGTTTCAACACGGCCTTGTGTCGTCCGTGGCTCCAGAGTCCGGACGGACACGTCTGCCACGCAACTCGGTTTGGCCTTGGGAGCGAACGGGCCAGGAGATTTCCGTGCCGCTGCTAGAGCTAGGTAGGGTCCATTGCGGGACAGACACAGAGACGCTTCGTTTCGACGGAAGCCGCATCCCTGCTCGGTATGTGGTCTGGCCGGGTGGATGAAGGATGCAAAAAGGCGCAACTTGGTGCACGGCGCAGTGTGCGTGAGCCAGGCCAATGTCGCCGGCCCGTCCATCGTCCGAAACCGAAACCGTCGTGACACACCTCCGGCCCCCGAGCCCTCCAGCGTTAGCCTCCTCCAATGTCAACTGGTGTGGGCTACAAACTACTTACCTAGGTAGTTACTACTGCCAGCAGCATTCTGTACAGCACACCGACAGCTTACTACATACCTAGGTACATACAACGCACCAGACAGCACACAGCTCTCCATGTCACCCCTCGCATGTGCACATTGCCAGGCCCGAAGCCTCCGAGTGAGCCTTGGGACAAGGCCCAGTCAATGGCAACGTACATATTGATTGTCGTGGACCAATCACTGTCCTGTGCATCTCATTTGTCATCCCCAGAGCGCGCATGATTCTCCGGCCGATCATGCTGTACACCCAACACGAGGCGTCGGCCAGCACACACGCCTGGCGCCTTATTCATTCATCTCAACTCGTCGTACCTTGGCACTCCCCAAAAGGTGATCTACATTTCACACGATTCCTCCCCCAATATATGTGTCATCTGTTCGCAACAATCAGATCCCGCTCGGATGACTTACTCTTTGCCATGTTTATCTTTCCTCTCCAGTCTCCCGGTAATCATTCACGTGAAGCATAATAAATTTGTCACGCTTGGCCTCGATGCTTGCTGAGCCATACGCCCAAGGCAAATGTCCAAATGTCTTTCTTTTGCTACTTCACTTTTGTCCCCACGCTGCCATACTTGTTCTCCTCCTTGTGACGCTACCTGTCTGCTCAATGACACCCATCTACTATTTGTATCATGTTATGTACCACACACATCAGTAGCTGTCGACGGACCCTCCGTAAAGCGCAACAAAATTACACCACACTTCCTTTGGGCTGCTATCTCTCCCGTCTCTTCTCCATCTCCCATCATACTTGATTGTGCGTATTATTGGTTCAATCTGGTTACTTGGCTGGCTTATGGCCTGTCCAGCTTCCTCCTCTCCATTTACAAAGCATATGGGTTCAGTGAGCGGATCGTCAGACACCTATTGCACACAATGTTAGTCATATTGATTGTTCAAACACATGATTCTCATTTCATCAGTGTCACTTACGGCGGGCTCTTGCTGAGATCCGTCTTCAAGATGATGGGCACCCGAGTCATCTCCGTTACGTCCTGAATATAGTCGCCGCCCTCCTCTCTCAACTTGAACAACTTCAAGTACTTCTCTTTATTTGTCAACCGGGTCTCCACGGCATCGGTGACAGGAACCTTCGAGTCCGAACGGGTCCGGTGAAGCTTACCGGCGTTCGAGGCAGAGCGAGCGGGAGATCCTGGCACGCTCTGTGTCGGACGCTCGGCAAGGGACGCTCCAGCCATGGCTTCTGTAAGATCAGAAGTGTTGTCTTCGTCGTCGTCGTCAAACAGAGCATCAACATCGTCAGTCGAGATGGTGCCAGTGATCGTCTGCTTGCGCGCCGCTTCCTCGCGCTCCTTCTTGACTCTCTCGGCTTCCTCTGCCTGACGGGCGGCGGCCATGGCATTGGTCATTCTTTGAGAAGCGGCGGCCTTGGGACGCTCATCCTCAGGAACGTAGGCAGAACTAGGCACGCCCTTCTCCCAGTACAGCTCGAGAACTCGCTTCTCCTTTCTGAACTCGGCCTTCTTCAATGGCAGCTGATCGCAGTGTACACGCTTCTCAAAGCCCCATTCGGGAATAAGCACGTCAAAGGCCGACTCATACACGCACAAAACAATGCCCTCTGAAATAAGGTCTCCGTTAGCCTCTTGTCGCTTTTTGTCCATAGTGCGGCATGACTCGATATGGATGCTCTGGTCTTGTGCGTTCTGGGCAGACTCCTTCTTAGTGTTGCATGACTCAACAGTCTTAGCCAGGCTTTCCACATCATCAGCAAATTCAATCTTGCCTTCTGATAAAACAGCCTCGAGCTGACGGTGAACAATGATATCAGCATAACGGCGAGTTGGGCTTGTGAAATGAGTGTAAAGTGGGAGGTTAAGAGAGTAGTGTGGCCATATTTGCTTAGGAGTCTTGCTCGCAATGAAGTACTTGGCACGGTGCATAGCTTTAAGTACCACAGTTTCCATGCCCTTGCGAAGATCAGTGTCGTCAACCTTGAAGAGACTGTTCTGAAGAGCACCACTCCCAGAGGCGTCAATGTCATAGCCCAAAGCATTCATGCGATCGACAAAGGTTTGCAGGCGGCGGGGGTTGGGGGAGGCCTGGCGGCGGAGAAGAGCCTTTTCAGGCAAACCCTCAGCAAGGCGTTGAGCCACGTAGCTGTTGACTTTGTGCATGAGCTCCTCGACAAGCTCCAAGGCTTGCGTTGAGTCGAAAATGTTGTCTTGAACGGGATTGTTCTCGTCGTCAAGCTGCTGGAACAGTCGCAAAGGAGCAATCGGTTCGCCGCCCGCTCCAAGGCGTGCCTCGCGGAACTTTTGGGCGACAGCCTGGAGGATCTGGACAGTATTGACAGGGACGACCTCATTCTTGAATTCGGAAGAGTTCTCCAGAGCCTGATCTATATCTTTCAAGCTAAGCTTGCCCGAACTTTTGATGATACTCTTCCCAGCCCAACTGTCTCCCTCCGCAACTGATCCATTATTAGGGTTGACATTAAAAACAACAGAGGTGGTAAAGCGTTCCTGGTCAGGTCCTAGGGAACAAACTTCGCTGGATAGCTTCGGGGGCAGAAGAGCGCAGAAACGGTTGATGAGCTGGACAGAGGTTCCACGCTTCTTGGCCTCGCGGTCGACAAGTGAGTTGGGCTTGACGAAGTGAGTAACATCAGGTACATGTATACCAACTTCAATCTTGCCATCGGGGCGGGACTTGACGTGGATGGCATTTCCAAGTTCGGCACTACCGTTGAAGTCAACAGTAAATACCTTTTCGTTTCTGTAGTCACGACGAGCTGCGAGTTCGGATTCTTCCTCCTTGGCCACAGACCAATCCTGGAGGCCGACGCTACGCAGGACAGCATCGGAGAACTCGTCAGAGGAGAAATTATTGTCACGAAGCAAGGCATCGGTCTCCACCTTAAGTTCACCCATGCGGCCAAGTTGCTCAACAAGGGTGCCGAATGGATGTAGTGACGTAATGGGCCAACGCTTGATGCAAGCGACAAAGATGCGATCGGCGTAGTCTTGATGCTTCTCGACGAAGTCTCGAGGAGCCTGCTCCGTAGGGATAGCAATAAGTGGTACCCGCTTGTCCGTAGGCTTGAACCAAACAATCTTGGGTTTCTCCTGCTGTCGTGAATCATTATGGCGATTGTTGCCACCATCTCTGGCAGCGCGTTCGGCTTCTTGCTTCTCCTTGGTAGCCTGGCTGCTAGGACGTAGCAGGCCGAGGGTGCCCGAGAACATCTGTCCAGCAACACGTTCAATGACAGCCACAACATGGCCAGCGTAGAGTGGCTTCTGCTCGTCGCTAATCTCTTCCTCCTCAACAAGTAGCAAACTCTGGCCTTCAACCTCCACATCATCGTTCTTCTTCTGCGTGGGTCGTTGGCGCAAACTACCGCGTCGTCGAATACCGCCTTCGGCGGCATTGTTATCTTCATTATTACCAGAGTCTCGGTTACCCTGGTTGGTGGAGCCGGAGCGAGTATCCGTGATATCCTTGCGCTTCTTCTTCTCTTCCTTTTCCTTCTTCTGAGACCAAACCTCATCAACATCCAGAAGCTCGATAGCGACGAGGTCGCCTTCCAAGGCGCGATTCCGATCCTTGCTACCACAGATAAATATATCAGCATCTAGCAAGCCATCTTGCGTAGTCACGTAGGCATCGCTACGGTTTTTCTTGTTAACACGAAGAATACCAGCGACGAGCTGTCCATCCCCGAGAAGGGCAGGAAGGGAGGCTTGAGGAAGGTAAGGAGTAAAGAGTGTCTTTCGTTGCTGCTGCTGTTGCTGCTGACCACCGAGCTGGCCAGCGTGTTGCGAAGTCTGAAGGCCCTGGAACTGTTGGCCACTCATCTGAGCAGCCTGCAGGGCCTGCAGCTGGCTCAACTGGATAGGGTTGAGTTGCTGCCCGTACATCTGGGGAATCATCATTTGGCCGGGCAGCTGCATAAGTTGGGGTTGGTTGGGGTTGTACTGGAAGGCCCCAATTGACGATACAGACTGGTTGATAGAGCCACGAGGCCTATGGCCCGGCTGGAAGGAAGAAGTTTGACCAGTATTGCCAGCCTGGTCTAGATTCTGCCCCTGAGTACGCCAATTGCCTTCAAAGTTTCGTGATCCAGAGCGGGCATGACCACCACCGCGTCGCCCATCGCCATCACCGCCGAGACTGAAAGCACTGCTACGGAGACCGGAGCCTCCGCGGCCGTTGACAGCCATGCTCTGGCTTCGTCCATGGCCACCACGACCTCTGTTAGAGCCTTGGGCAACCGATATGTCCAGGTTGGATGGTGCAACGGGTTTGTTCTCGTCGTCGGGTTTGTCAGAAGTCGGGGCGGGGGCAGCGGGGAACTGGAAACCGCTTGTGGTGCGTTTCTGCTGTGCGATCTCAGCAGCTTTCTTTGCATCAGCCAAGGCAAGCGAGTGTCGTCGCTGATGACCCCCGCCAGAGCCTCCCCTGCCCCCTCGACCGCCGGTATTTTCTCGGTTGTGTGCTGGAGGAGCTTCGAAGTTACCAAAGTTGGAGCCGGAAGCACCAGAAGACGGTGCGGGCGGAGGACCCATGCCCATGTTAGGCATTGCCGACTGATTACGGCGATGTGAGTGTGGTTGGCTCGGTGGGGCCATGTTTTGCTGTCCCATTTGGTTGGGAAACTGGAAAGCATTGCCCATGGGCTGCAAAGGATTGAATGCGCCATTATGACCAAGGGATTGGCCAGGAGGTATCATGCCCATGTTGACATACTGTTGATGGGTCGCCTGGATCTGCTGTTGCTGCTGCTGCAACAGTTCAATCTGCTGTTGAATCGCCAACTGTTCCACTGCGTTGGGGGAGATGTTAGTGACGTTCAGAGTAATAACGAATTGCGAAGAGGCGCCAGCCTATATCCGCTACCACCAGACCAGGCATGGACATGTGAAACACAACATCTGGCCTTGGTCACAGTGATACCTTGGCGTTGATGGCAGATTACTGAAACCTTTCGAAAAAAAGAAACAAGTGTTCAATTCGAGGTGACTCGGGGCGACTTACTTCCAGGGTTGGCAAACATGCTCATCAATGGAGTCAGCTCCGAGGGGCTTCGCCGATGGGCAATGTGCAGTCTTCTCCCAGCTGGACCAGGGACACCACCAGTCGGCTGCTGTTGGGCCGACTGTTGCTGCTGCGGCTGTTGTTGCTGTTGCTGCGGCTCCATGATGGACAATCAGAGACGAACAGCACACAGTTGGATTGGGGGTCTCTGGAGGCACGTCGAGTGCGGCCAACGCGGTGCAATGCAATGCAGTGCAGTGCAATGGCGTGGCAAGAAAGTTGGTGACTGTTGTATTTGTTGTATTCGCTGTGGGTATTGAGATCTTGTCGGGACGAGACGGAAAGTCTTGAAGCGATGATGATGATCGGTAGAATAGGTACTGAACCGTTGGGTGGTCGATTGGAAGCTGGCTTAGAGACAGTAGCGAGCAAGGCCCCGAAGCTTAGGCTGGTACGAAGAGGATGTACGTGGTTGCCAAAAGGAGGGTGGGATTGCGGCTGGATTGCAAAAAGCGAGCTCGTTCAGAGCCAAGGAGCGTGCAATGCGGTGATGATGGTGAAGCTGCGGAAAGGAAGGCAGAGATGGGATGGATGGAATGAAGAGAGGGGGGAAGCCCAGCTCCGCGAGACTATGAGTGAGGATGGTGGTGAGTGATGGATGGAGTGATGGGAGGAGACGGAGAGCCGAGCCGAGTTGGACGTGATGGCAGTTTTCTGGGACCCGAGTCAACTGGTGCTCGCCAACTGGCTTGGCTGGGGACGGGGACTGGGGACTGAAGCTGAAGCTTGGGCGCACCTGGGGGTGTCGGGGACATGGAGGGGCAACATAGACGGTCCATGTCGATTGATGGCTGTCGAATGGTCATCTTGCCAGGTCTGTCCTGTAGCTGGGCCAACTTGACGGTACAGGCGCCTATGTACAGTGCCTGGCCCTTCAGTGTTCACATAATGTTGGGCTTGCCGACTGGAGATTCGGGCGCTATTACAGTGGGCTTCGAGTGCGTGTCCGGTCTGGGTGCGGTTGACGTCTCAATTCATTGATTGATCAATTTAGTCAACTGTCCTGGGGAACTCGACACAGACACACCATGTACATAGAGTCTGGTGCTGCTGACTGGCCTCCATGATTGCGCAATTGGCCACCTGGACCCGGCTTCTACTCGCTCATCATCTGCCAATTGAACGTGCATCAGACATGTAAAATACTTACGAGCCTCAGGTAACTACCTGATTACTGCATTCGCGGTTTGTACGGAGTATTCCGTGCATTTGGCCATCGGTTTAAGCTTCCGGTCGGCGGCAGCCTTCAAGCGCTATTGCCAACATTGAGCAACATCGACGTGGCGCCGGCAAGTTTTCTGGTGGCACCCTGCGGCCCTACGTCGTGATTCGAAAGTCTCAATGCTGTCAAGTCCAACATGGAACAGTTGAAGTGCCGGCGGATCCCCTTCAAACAGCCGCAAGTTATGTAGGTCCTCAGTACGGGGCACCGAGTAGCTCAGTGAAGCATTGACCGAATTGTCAACGAAACCCACCAGACCTCAAATGTTCATATTCCCAACACCAGACCCCTTCCGCCGTGGCAAGCGTCTAATGCTGGTGCGTGCATGTCCACATTCTCTCTGCGGCAGCAGCGAGACATCTTTGGATAGGGTCGAGCTGTTCTCTGGCCAGATTTGCTGTCCCTGGCCTCAACGACGCTACTCGCCGTGATGCAGCCCTAGGCCCAAACCCCTGCTCGGGCTGGATCCTTGCCCGCGGAACAAGGCGCTTGCCACGGTGACACCTTGTTGTCGTATTGGATGCTAGGGCATTTGAGGACGCCGGCTCCAGTCCGCTCTACAAAGAGTAATTTGTTTACTACTTTTGTCTCTTCGGGTATGCTTTTGTTCACTGTGGCGCCAAACAGCCCGGTATCAGGTTGCACATGTGGGCATCCAATATTCGTCGTCCGGCTTTATGTTCGCCCAAGAGGAATACGCCCCTGTCTCTACGCTGATCCTCCTCCGTGTAACGAGGCACCCTCGCTGCTGGGAGCTTCAATGTTGGGTGCGTCCAGATGTCGGCTCTACCTGCACAATACGACTGCATCCTCCGCACTTGCCAGGATATCTTATCATACTTACTCAAGTAAGTAAGTACCTACAAGTAGATAAGTAGTCCGAAGGCTACGAGGGAGATCACTGGTATCTCTGGATAGTACTCCGTGCTTCAGAATGAGCTGCTCCCTTCTGTGAACCGTTTCTAGAACCAACCGATACTCCCTAGAACCGTTGATCGACTGAAACAGCGGGGCGACTCAATCTTGACATCATCCATTGCCAGGCAAGAAATTGACCGCGCAGTTGTGCTGGGAGATTACTCCATTCTTTTCACACACAGCCTGTGGATATCATCAACCGTCGCTTGACCATTCACCGTTGACCGTTTCTTGATAAGGCCACATCAGCTCTCTACAAAACACCAATGCGAAACAGCCCAACTCGCACCAACTTTTGTTGTCACAGCATCACGCCTTCGAAGACATGACTCTGGCCACGGTGGGAACATGCTGATGGCCGGACTCATACACCGGCGTCGTTTGAAACGGACTGAAGCACTCGCGCTCAGCAGTGCAATGCGGTTGAATTACGAATCCTGGTTGCTGAGGCCGCCTGTTGACAATTGAGTGACTTGCCTTCTTCTCTTGCCCTGTTAGTTCTCCTACCCTAAAGTCAAGTCAGATGGTTCTATTCCAGCAAACATCTGATGAATGTACTTGGTAGATCCACAATATTTGAGCGCCATTACATCGTGCCGGGTTTTTATTTTTGCGGGTCCGGTATCAACACATGGTACGGAGTACGTACCACCCTATCGACATGCCACTAGTATCAAGAAGAAATAAAGATTCCAATTGACCCTACCTGAGTATCCTAAGTATCTAGTAGGTAATATCAACAGATGCGCAGACGTTCCATCCCGACAACCTAGGAGAATTGCAATCTCTGCGCACATGACGACTTGGAGCCGGAGTCTTCTTTTCCAAATATAAACAAACACATTTGTTCCCGAACCACGTTCATTTCTCCAATGCAGCAACGATAGCACGGCCCTCTTCACCCTGTCCGATATCCCACAAACACAATGGCAAACTCCTCTCCGCTGAGGAGGAGTCAATTGCTATCAAGTCCAGACCGACCGTATCTGTCCAACTTCCTCCTAGATAGCAGAAACAACGAATTGAGCCATCGCGATGCGCTCGCAGCGGCTCAAGCCGAGCACGATCGGGTCAGGGAAGCCGCTATCAGAGTATACGAATTGCACGAACTTAAAGAAGAGCACAACCGTATACTGGAACAAGGACGCAGGGAGCAAGAGAGACTAAAGGCCGAGGCTGCGATCGCCGCAGAAGAGAGGAGACTGCAAGAACTCAAAGCGAAATCAATACCCAAGCCGCCGCCCCCGCCGCCTGAGCCAGCCAAGCCGGTCGAGAAGCCGGCTGGTGAGGAGAAGCCAGTATCCGTGGTATCCGAACCCCCAGAGGCGAAGGGATCCGAGCCGCTGGCACAAACGCAAGCGAAAACCCAGCCTTCAGCACCAGCGCCGCAGCAAAATGGCTTGTTCTCCAACTTGGGCAAACCCGTACCAAGCAGTCCTTTCGCAGCTGCTGGCCAGCAAACCAAATCTCAACAGCCATCTGTTTTGGACCAGAACAGAACATCGCCGCCGGAAGCGAAAACGTCTCAATCACAACAGCCCGTTGCACCGAGTCAGACACCGCAATTGCCAAGGTCGCCTGTTGATCCCCTCTCGGATCAATATATTCGAATTCACCAGGCCCTGAAACAACTGCGGAAGGACATTGTGGCAGCGTCAAAGGTGGCAGGTTCACCACTCAAAGGAAAAGTTGGCACTATCCGCCGAGAGATTCGCGTGTCTATTGGACAACTGACTGGCGGAAAGGGGGCCAACGTATCATCGGTAAGTAACCAGAGCTGGCTACTCGCAGTGTGGAGAATCTTTCTGGCTAACTATTCACAGACAACTAAAATCATGTCTCTCTTGAGACAATCATTAGACGGTCAACTACCCAGCCCCCCAGTCGTTGTTGGTCAATTTGTAGCTATTCCGCGGGAGCCCTCAACGCAGGACGTCCCAAACAACGGCGCAGAACTTCCCTCACTATTCATTTACCTTATGAATATCTGCGCCAAGGGCATTATTAGCCAGTTCATCAACGAAGGAGGAGCAAATCCCAAAGCCGCTGATCCCATTGGCGTATTCACCGCTCAAGTTTTCTCTCACAAGGACTTTTCATGGCGAGGCCAGTCCTTGATCGATATCCTCGTGGCTAAATTCAGAGTCGTGTGCCCCGTTCTATTCGGATCAAGAGGAAACGAGAAAACAGAAAAGGGTAGACAGGCACTGGGATGGAAGAAAGATGGTCCTTCATGGATCCCAGAGCAAGCCCATAACAATAGGATGGCCGGTCTCGGTGCCGGCTTTGCATCTATTTCTCTTCGCGACTTTAGCAAGGCTTCCAAGACGAACCCCTATCCCCCGACCCACTACTGGAAGGCGTTTGCCAGTATTGTCAACTGCCCGACCGCCCAAATCTCCAATACGCAACTCGTCGTTCTGCGGTCGATGATTGACGGCCATGAATCCCGATTCATAAACTTTTATGGAAACGCCGCCATAGCTGCATTGCAGTTAGCGTTGGTAGAGTTTCCAAAGCGAGCGCCTGCAAATTCGCCTGCGGCGGGTTCCTTGCGTGCGTTGGCGGATATCCTCCGCTCAGATAGTGGATTGGCGTTGGCATAGGCTGGAAATGAGTATACTAAACGCACATCAAGTGCCAGGGAATTGAGCAGATAGAAGGTGACGAACCGATTGCATATGGTGGCGTTTTAAGATTTAGATGGTTACGGGAGCGACATCTAGAGCTGATAGCAATATAAAGATGAGTTCTAGTGCTACATAATCTCATAATGATTCCGAATTCCGGCACGCAAAAACCCATTGCAGCATGATATTTCCCGCCGTGAAACTCCGTGGTCAAGCCTGTATATATATAATAGGAAAAAAAAATCGCTCATTCTTGTAGGGCCACGCTCTGTCAACCCCTCCCCCTGGGGTATTCTACAAAATCAACAAGAGAACCAACAGCAGGATCAAGACAAATATCAAGACGGCAATGCAGCAGCTACTCCACCGATCCTCACCCTTCCTCACGACATGCTGCAGTTTGCGCATGCCCATCTGCAGCGTCCCGCTCACCCTGTCGACCGTGTCGTCAACCACATCCAGCAACTCCCTCTGCTCCTCCAGCTCCCTCCCCATATCGTCCGCCTGGCGTCTCAAGTTGCCTACTGTCTGAAACACCTCGTCCAGGTGCTGGTCCTGCTCGCGCATCATCTCCATCTGCTGCTGCTGCTCAAACTCGGCGTACGTGTCGCCGTCGCCGTCGCCGTCGCCGACGGCAAACGAGTCCGGGTCGGGGAGGTGTTCTCTGGCGGCGGGCTGGTGGTCGATCTTCTTGTGCAGCTCCTCGCGCATGTCTTCGATTTCGCCGCCCACCTCTGAGACGAGGCGCTTGCGCCGTGAGACTTCGGCGGACGAGATGCCATACTGGGAGGGGTTGGACTCGATGGCCTGGACAGAGGCGACCAGGTCCGAGAGGTCTTCGGCGAGCGTGGAGAGGGCGGCCTCGAGGTCGGTTCGGGCGGAGGCCAGTTCGGGGGAGGAGGGCGTCGTGGTGAGGGACCGGATGCGGAGGTAGGATGCGAACAGCGGGCGGGTTGACTGGAGCTGGGTGAGGACGTCCCTGGTGTTGTGAGCTTCGTTTCGGGGGCTATTTTAGGCCCGTGGATGTGGCGGTAGGCTTACTGCTGGACGTGGAGGAAAGGATCCTCCTCGTTGGTAGAAGACATCATTTTCGGGGGACGGCCGGACGGGCGATTCATTCACTTCGTTGCTTGGCGGTTTGCGGGTTGTGCGATTGACGTGCGGGTGCGGTCTGGTTGAGCTTGCTTGGATGTGGTGGTAAAATGCTGCCTGGTTACTAGCTGGTGATGTGGTCGCTGGAGTTGAACTTGGGATGACGTTGGCGGCAGGCCCCTGCTTCGCATTGGCATGTGGAGATGCGGTTGCACTCCTGCATCTGTTCTCGGCAAATGCAATGACATGTAGCTAATGCATGGGCAGAAAGAGGTGAATAGCTCGAGATAAAAATGGCGCAAATAATTTAATGCGATCAACGGTCAAGCACATGGTCTTTTTTCCCACTCTTTTCCATCGTAAACATTGTTGACTCTATGTAGCCAAAGGACTCGGGCATGTCAAAGTCGTCACAGCCTTGAGTACATACATGTTCACGATCAAAACTCCAGCTCGTCGCTGGGCACACGAATGGAGCCATCTGCAACCTTACCGGCTTCCCCGATAATATCGACCCCCTGATCAGTGTACTCTATAATGCCCACAAGATGATGCCATGACTCTTTATACGAGTGTGACTGCGTGGCCGATGATGCTGGCACATCAACATAACGCTTTACAAATTGGGGCAACAACTGGGAGATGACAAATGGAGTGTTCCTGGCAATGTTTTGTTTTAAAATATGAGCAAGTTGTATAAAGTAGCGTCAGTGTGGTAGCGCTCTGGATAACCAACATACGAGGTGCTTACTCAATTCCATGACGAGTGATACAATAAATGGCGATGAATGATGGAAAGCTATATTTGTGTCAAGTGTTGCATGTACTAGGATATGCCTTGAGGGCATCTCACAGTATCATGTAAGCCTTCTCATGCGCTTTGCGAGGAAAAAATTTCAGTACTATGCAATATACAGCCCTACCCTATGAGATATCTGCCAGCACGCTGCAGTACACATGTATCGTCTATGATATGCTATGATTCAATAAGCAAGCGCAATCACTGACGTCCTAATTGCCTGGTGAATAAACTCTCGACACCGCTCGGACTAACAGCAACCGTATTAACAACCGCCGCACATTTCGCGTTGGAGGACTGCCGGCAAACGACTGCTATGGGCCTCATAGAACTTGGGGGAATGGGTTATGGACGATAATAGGACATGGGAGGGTAGGAATGTTCGGGGCTACTTTCTTTTGTCCTAACCACCTTCAATGACCAGTGAGATAGATCTAGGCATCTGATGAAGGTGTTGCTCGAGGAGAGATGGGATAGAACCATCGTCGGTGCTATGGATGGTTGCCGCAACCGATCTGGAGCAAATTTCTAGGCATGAAGTGAAGTGCAAGCAGTGACAGAAGCATTGGGTTTAGTGGGAAAGAGCTGTTTTAGGTATCAATGAGTTGTTGACGTGCCGGAGGAGACAGAATCGGCTCGGGCCTGCTGAAGTGGATAGTGATGGTATGCGAGTGTATTGTTAACATATACTCGATGCTGAATATACATATTTCCCTACACACTGCGTTTAGAGACCTTTACGCGGCCAGAGCAAAATACCCATTTCGCAGATGAGCCTGGCAATTTGGAGGTAATGTGTTTCCCTACCAGTCTTGCATTCATGTATCTGGTGGTTTAGAGAGCGGAAAATGATGATGGCCATTATCGAATTGTAACAAGCAGATCTATGCCCACAGCTGCTTTTTTTAATAACAAGAATGCCCAGACGCCAGACTATGAGGTCTATATACAATGCTCCACGCTATGAATCACTCTCGTCGTCATCGGAACCTGAACTCTCATGATCCCCATTCACTTGGGCTGTAGGTATCCGCGATATTTCAAACACGACACCGCCATTGCGTACACCACCCTTGAATACCTTCCATCTTCCGAAACGGTGTTCCTGTGCCACTGCAGCAACCACACAAAGCCCATCTTTGCCACGGTCACCACGTTCAAAAACAGCAATATCGTTGATCAGTCCGGGTATAGGACGGCGCGACTCCGCGGTACCATTGCTGCTAGGAGCATCTTTAACAGACTCGTTGTCATAGTCGTCAGCGAAGTCACCAAGCACGCCAATCTGCTCAATTTTCTTCTTGTCCTCAGTAAGCCTCCATACACGAACGTGCCCGTCCCAGCTACCGCTCAGAATAATGTCTGAGTATGGAATTGTCTTGAGGGCTGTGATCCAACGTGGAGTAGGTGCGGGAACGACCCTTTTCGGGTCAGGATTGACTTCTGCTGAGGCGTCGAGGGGATTTATAGCCGGGTCTAAGCCGTGTGCAAGGGGCTCGATGTAAACGGGCTTCTTCTTGGTTACGCTCCAGAGTGCAATGGCACCGTTGTCGCTTCCAGTGACAAAGAGGTCTTCGTCGATCATGGCGACACGATCCATGCTTCCTTCGTGGAGCAGCGATCGCGGGTCAATATCCTGGGGAACATTTTTCTTGTCGACCGCTCCGCCACGGAAAACAAGTTGCGTCTCCTCCATGACTTTCCATAAACGGGCCGTTCTATCTCTTGCGCCGACGGAGACACAGCGCTCCTGGGCAAGGGCGTCAATGTCAACGACATGGTCTTGATGCCCGAAGAGCGTTTCTATGTAGGCTAATTCGTCTAGACTCCATACTTTGACAGTTCGGTCTCTCGATGACGAATACAACTGATTAGTGCCGCGACGAAATGCCAGTCCTGTGATGGCGTCTCTATGATGTGTAAGGACTTTGATCGGTTTCAGCGTATCGGCTTCATAGACAATCAATTTCTTGTCCTCGCCACCCGTCACGACATATTTGCCATCCGGGGAGGCTGCCACTGCCATAATTTGACCCGTGTGTCTCTTGTAATTCTTGTCCTTGCTTTTGCTCTTGTTGCCCTTAATCCATGCCTCCAATTGGGGTCGTTTTCTTGGTGGTGCAGGCGGTTTCTTGGGTTTTCTTTTTGTTGTCTGAGGAAATTGATATTGAGGAAGATCTTGAGTTCTCCATTTGTGTAGAACAAGATCTTTTGTCGCAGTGTACACGAAAGGTGCGCATACAGCGATGGATGTGACTGAGTTGGTATTAGTGCGGAAAAAGGTTTGCGATGCTTTATTGAATGCCAATTGCGTAGCCAATTGGCGGTAGACCCTGCCTTTGGCCTCGGCTACATCTTCTTGAAGCCGTTCAGCAATCAGATCTCGGTCAATATCCGCAGCATCGAACCCAGCTTCATCAACGTGCCCCTTGATATTTTCGAGATAGCGCTCAGCAAGACGGAGTCTTTTCTCGGCCGCGGTTTCGCCTTCATCGTCCGAGCTCTGACGGTCCTCTACACCCTCATCGTCACCGGGGTTTGAGGCGCTGTTGTAGCTTTCATCATCGTCGGAGTCGCTACCAGAGATCGATTCATCTCGGTCGACTCTCCGCTTAGAAATCGCGGCACCAGCCCTGGTGGAGGACTTGGCAGTGGATGGTTTTGCAGCAGCAATTCTTTTCTTTGGCGCTTCTGGAGCAGCAGCTCGCTTTCGCTTTTTCTGCGAGCCAGGGATTGTAAAAAAAGACGACATTGTCGCTCGCCTGGTGAATTCGAGCGATCTGACTTGCCGTCCCGCCTTCGTCTGTGATTTTCTGTGCAGGGTCTCTACGGCCAGAGAAAAAAAGTTCGAGGTGGATAGACAGAAAACCGAAGACCCCATTATTTATGGGTACCGCAGCCAATCATGAGACATTTGCGGTGAATAGTGCCTCCGGGAGCCGGGCGGTGGGGCATGGCACAATCAATAGGCGGTCTCCAAGACAGGCCATCCATTGACGCGCAGCGCTACAGCCTAGCGGGTCAATGGGACATCTCGCGGCGTGAGCTCGTTGCTTCCAAGCAAGCTACATCTAACCTCCATTCACTCATCACTATACCTCCTCTCCTCCGCAACAACCTACACCAGAAACACCAGAAATAGTGGCAACATGTACGCATTATCCGTCCACAGCTGATCTTTAGGATTGAGTGTCTAACATCATGGTATAGGGAGGTTCTGTTGGGCATTACGGGCAAAGACTTCACCATCATTGCCGCTTCTAAGGCAGCGATGCGTGGCGCAACGATCCTCAAAGCGGACGACGACAAGACAAGAGCGCTGAACAAGCACACCCTGATGGCATTTTCAGGAGAGGCTGGAGATACAGGTACGATGACTTGAAACTCTTTCCACGGAGTCTCCAGAAGCTGGCATATGACGGACAAACAAAGCCAAATGCTGACAAGCTTTGCAGTGCAATTCGCGGAGTACATCCAAAGAAATGCTCAGCTCTATTCGATGCGAAACGAGACCGACTTGTCGCCCTCAGGACTGGCACACTTTGTTCGTGGAGAGCTGGCTACGAGCTTGCGATCGCGCCACCCTTACAACGTCAACCTGCTGATGGGAGGAGTTAATCCCATTACGGGAAAGCCTCACTTGTACTGGCTGGATTATTTGGCGTCCCTAGCCGAGGTTCCTTATGCCGCTCATGGTTATGCGCAGTATGTATATCATTAACAGGAAACCTGTTCTCAACATTCTCGTTGAGCATCTTCCATTATTTGCTAACGTCGATCTCTGCGAAGATACTACTGCCTGTCTATCCTGGACAAGCATCACCATCCTGACATTACTCTTGGCCAGGGCATCAAGCTTCTAACGATGTGCACGGATGAGCTGAAGCGACGGTTACCGATTGATTTCAAGGGCATGGTGGTCAAGGCAATCAAGGCAGACGGGATTGTAGACATAGTATTGGATGATGACAAAGTTGTGAAGAGCGCTTAGAGATGGGACGAAAGGCGGAACCTGTACTAATATCACGACAACCGGCTTTAGAGGCTGACAAATAAGACGATGTCTTCTAGACACCACGTACGTGGCCCTCAGATGTTAATGTAGGCCACTACCAATATGCTCTGCAGAACAGGTGAACTGAGGATGATGTGTGTACTACTTGCCTTGGATCTAGTGGGTTACATTGCGTTGTCACAAGTATTGAGGCTTACAAAGATGATTAACTATTGCCTTTAGGCATGTACGGCTGTATACCCGGCAAGTCCACTGGTGGAGTATTTATCTTTTGCTGCGCACAGTGGGATCGTTGTCAGTTCTGTGACGCAGTGGTTTGGAGTAGTATAAACAAGGTGGCAATTAGGCAACAGGCTGAACTGCAAGAACATGGACGACAAAAAGTCAACCGGTGTAGTAGTCCTGTCAACATTGAAGTTAATTTGGTGCCTAGCCCGTAGCACGTGCCAACGTCATTGAGGTGTCAAGGTGGACGGGCTACGGCGTTACGCCACCCAAAAGGATTCTGATGATCCTGGCGGCGTGGCGAGGGCAAAGTTGCCAATATTGGGCCCAGAAATTGCCAAAGTCTGGGAGTCAATGGTCGGAAACTTCTCGGTTGAAAAGGTCAACCGAATATGGCGCTACAATGTCCTAAACTGATGACAGATATTGCCCCAAACCTGCTCGTTTCAGATCATCTTGGGCGTTCTCTTCGTTGCAAAGCTGAGGCATTGTGAACGTCAGCTCCCTACGCGCAAACCGTTTCTTCTAAGTACCTAGGAGGCACTGTAATGTAACTGGGCGAAACGCCTGTGTGAGCGACAGTTAAAACGTCGAAAGGAAGAAGTATTAGATTAGAAGGACTCGAATCGCGGACGTGGAATCAGCAAAAAAAAAAAGGTGCCACGATCTGGTGGCAGACTGCTTCTTCACGCACGTGAGCTGGGCTTGAGCATCCCATCTCCCATCCCATCAGATGGTCGAGGGTTTGTCATGACGTTAATACCGCCGGCGTTTGTGCCACAATGGTATTCCGTGGAAGCAAGTACCTCTGAGGTAAAAGTCTGAGTCGTGGCCAACCCTATTTGTAGGCGGACTGGCCGTCCTATACTTGCGGGGTACCCAGGTACTTAAGTAGCTAAGGCGCCGGTTGGTCGGGGTTGCCTTGCCATAGATCCTGTCAATGATGGTTTGCTTCCGCCGGATTACCATGACGGCGCCTAACGTGGAGACGAGGGTTGCGACTATCTGGTCATAGCCTTTGGACGGCGCTCTCTCCAGCGATCTATCAACGAGGCTTGCAAGAAGAGCGACGAGAAACTGGCGAGTTTCTGAAGCTTGGCTTTGACTTTTACACAAAACGGCTGCTAAAGCCAAGGGCGGTCTCCGTACCGAGTACGGAGTAGATCTTGCGATCACTACGGAGTACTCGACAAAAGCCTCTAGGTACTTAGTACCTGGGTACTTCAGTACGCGACGATCGCAGCGTCAAATTTCTAGTGTCTCGTTGGCTAGCGCCTGGGCCTGGGGGCTGCCGCAATGCTCTGTTAGTGGCTGCCACCAGCTGATCTGGAGCCCCGAGGTGCGCAGTTGCGTCTTGTAAGTGGTCCAGTCGGTGTGCCAGCAAAAGAGGCAGAGTAAAAAAAAATTTGACCCTCCTCGATTGGGCACTAGCCTCTTTGTGGTGGCCACCCGCGAACCGATTTTTTCCCCTTCCCTTTTTCGCCTCCAACGTCTCGCTCGTCCCTTTTCCTTTCCTCCCACAAACTCAGACCTCTTTACCACAAAACCTGTCATCTCCCCTCCTCTCATCCTCTCTCATCATCTAAGGTCATTGTCGAGACCGTCTGTCTTTCCTTTGAAGATTCTGTTTGCTTCTTCGAGGGATCGTGCAAGCACCCGCTGTTTTTCTTTATAATATATCCGGGGAAGAAACCCAGGAGCACAGGCCCTTCCTTTCTTTCTCTTCTGTCACATCGTTTATAGTACGACTCGGCAGACACGCGGTTCTGATTTCACTCTTTCGTCTTTTTGCGAGGGTGATTCTCCCTACTACGACCGATTTCTTGTCTCGTTTTTCGCATCTTTTGTCAGATACGAAGAGCATATTTTGCGAAGTCCACGCTACGACGAACCGAAGAACCCGATACAACAACTCACTCTTCACTTTCAACATGGCGGAACAACTTAACATGGGCGGCTTGAGCCTTGGCGATGGCCAACAGCCTCAACGCTCGTACATCCCGCCCCATATGCGAAACCGTCCTTCTGCACCCCCGCCCCCCGCTGCTGCTCCCATGAACGGCGGTGCCCCCAACGGTGCTCCCAATGGCCTCAGCAATAGCTCTTGGGCTGGGTAAGTCTTGTCCTTTGCTCTCTTTTTGTATACCTACAATCGCACAATGGCTAACGTGAAATCGACAGCAACAACACTAACTATGCTGGTCGCCAGCAGAACAACTATGGACCTGACGGCGGTGCCCCCCCTACTTTCCAGAGTAACCGTCGCGGCGGTTGGGGTGGCCGTGGAGGTGGTTACTCAGGTGGCCACGATGGTCACTCTGGCGGTGGTGGCTACACAGCCCGAGGCTCTGGCGATGGCCAGTGGCGCGATGGAAAGCACATTCCCGGACCGGCTAACCCCCGTCTGGAGCGTGATCTCTTTGGCACAGCAGACGATCCTTCCAAGCAGCATACCGGTATCAACTTCGAGAAGTACGACGATATCCCCGTTGAGGCGTCTGGCCACGATGTCCCTGAGGCCGTGCTCCAGTTCACCACCCCCCCTCTGGACGAACACCTCTGCCGCAACATTGAGCTGGCTCACTACAAGGTTCCCACCCCTGTCCAGAAGTACTCTATCCCTATCGTCATGGGCGGACGCGATCTCATGGCTTGTGCTCAGACTGGTTCTGGCAAGACTGGTGGTTTCCTCTTCCCCATACTTTCCCAGGCGTTCATTAATGGCCCTTCGCCCGTGCCAGCCAATGCTGCTGGCCAGTTTGGCCGTCAGCGCAAGGCCTACCCCACCTCATTGATCCTTGCTCCCACCCGTGAGCTGGTTTCTCAAATCTATGACGAAGCCCGCAAATTTGCCTACCGATCCTGGGTCCGCCCCTGCGTTGTCTACGGCGGTGCCGATATCGGCTCCCAGCTCCGCCAGATCGAGCGAGGTTGTGACCTCCTGGTTGCCACTCCTGGTCGTCTGGTCGACCTGATTGAGCGAGGCCGCATCTCCCTCTGCAACATTAAGTATCTTGTTCTGGATGAGGCTGATCGCATGCTTGACATGGGTTTCGAGCCCCAGATCCGTCGCATTGTTGAGGGTGAGGACATGCCCCCTGTGGCTGATCGTCAAACTCTGATGTTCTCGGCCACCTTCCCTCGCGATATTCAGATGCTTGCCAGAGATTTCCTCAAGGACTACGTTTTCTTGTCCGTCGGTCGTGTTGGTTCCACATCCGAGAATATCACCCAGAAAGTCGAGTTTGTTGAGGACATTGACAAGCGATCTGTCCTCCTCGACATCCTCCACACCCACGCCGGTGGTCTGACCCTTATCTTCGTCGAGACCAAGCGCATGGCCGACTCGCTCTCCGACTTCCTCATCAACCAGAGCTTCCCGGCAACCTCTATTCACGGTGACCGTACCCAGCGCGAGCGCGAGCGTGCCCTCGAGTTCTTCCGCAATGGTCGATGCCCGATCCTGGTAGCCACTGCCGTTGCTGCTCGTGGTCTTGATATTCCCAATGTCACTCATGTTATCAACTACGATCTGCCCACCGATGTCGATGACTATGTCCACAGAATCGGTCGTACTGGCCGTGCTGGAAACACTGGTATTGCCACTGCTTTCTTCAACCGCGGTAACCGTGGTATCGTCCGTGAGCTTATGGAGCTTCTCAAGGAAGCCAACCAGGAGGTTCCCCCCTTCTTGGAGGCCATTGCTCGTGAGTCATCCTTTGGCGGCGGCGGCCGAGGCGGCCGATCTCGTGGTGGTGGTGGTGGTGGTGGCCGTGGCTCGGCTAATCGCGATTTCCGCAAGTTTGGCGGAGGTGGCGGCGGCGGCGGCGGCTTCGGCGGCAACAGCGGTGGTGGTTTCGGTGGCCCCCAGCAGAGCTCTGGTTACGGCAGCGGCTTCGGTGGTCCTCAGGGCGGCTATGGAGGTGGCGGTGGTTACAGCGGCGGCGGCGGCAGCTACGGAAACCCTGGCGGCCCTGGTGCTCAGTCCTGGTGGTAGAGACTTCATCTGCTACCACCATCTTCTCGACCACGATACAGTGGTTGCACATGAATCTGTGCATTTTACACGCACTGTGATTTGAACACTGCATTTTTTTGTTGCTGATGCATACATTTATTCCTACTTGTTGTTTTCTCACTTTATATGTTACTTTTTCAATGATTTTTTTTGGACGGCACGGCGGCATCATGACCTGCGAAGACGGATGAGTGCCTACTAGGTTCACCGGCTTTTTGGCAGTATACGGTCACGGGGCATTCACGAAGCATCTGATAGATTGCATTTGTTTTGATTTCGACACCCTCCTCGCTTGATACCCCTTAGACCGAGAGATGGGGGAACTGCAGGCACTGGCGGAAACGTGGTGATATATAATGGATCTGAAAAAGAGAAAAGCAGGTCCGGTCATGAGCATCACGATTTCTGTATGTTTCTACCGCCTAGAGAGGGCGTTGTTTTCCCTTTCCAAGGGGCATATTTTTCGCTTTCATGATAGAGGGTCATGGTATCGCCGTACAGATATAGACAAAAGTGGATTTACTCGGTTCTCTGGTCGGAATTGCTCATTTTGGTCTCTCGATGGAGAGATGTCCCGAATGAAAAGAGACGAGAGCAATGAACATAGATGTGGAGGAAAGAAAGGTCACTCGGGCCAGTTTTCCTCTGTTTTATATTCGGAGAGCATGGACGAGGCCGCACTCGACGCATAGGTTATGGATTTTGGTTGGGCACGGCACGCATCAAAGGGCTCTCGTTCTTATTGACAGCCGTTTTGCACAGAGGAAATGGGACACCGGACTTGGGTTTTAGAGGATGCCCAGGTCACATTGTCCCGGTTGCTTTGTGCCTCATGAATAGATAGGACAACCAGAGCGGACTGAGGAGTCCAAAATAAAAAAAGGACAGACGCTTTTTTGCAACATTCGATTCTTTGGTGCCTCTACATTTTGACCAAATTCAGGTTTTACGTGACGTGATGGATTTCCAATAGGCTTGGCATTTTATTAGGAAGATGGCGTGGGGACACTGTGGGCAACAGGAGGATGGTGCGTGCTCTGCATGTGTCGTTAAGTTTAGTTCGTAATCTATCGTAACATCTGCTATGAAGGAGCTGTGGACTTCTACCAATACTAAGAACATCAAGGCAGAAAAAGGAACACACAAAAGTAAGTCATCACGGCGAGCGGCCCCTTTCGACATGAGTCGGCTCAACAACAGCCGGTAGTGGCTCATCCACAACAATAGCAGGCGCATTTACCCGCGGCCCAGGAGCATCGCCCTCGACGCGGCCCTCCTCCCTCTCCGCCTCATCGCCTCTCTTTGACCTCTTCAATCCGCCGACGAGCCTCGCCCACACCCGCCCCGAAGCACGATACACGGCGACAAAGGGGTTGCCCACGACGCCGGCAGCCGCGCCAAACCACTCATCCCGGAACATGCGCACCAAAACGGCCCACGGGAGACATATGCATGCCACCAAAACCGAGATGGCCCACTGGTCGCCGGTTAACCCCTTGGGGCTGATGGCGAAGGGGCTGCCGCCGACGAATATAATGGCTACTTGAAGGCCTACCATGAGAATGTTAATCAGGATAAAGAAGTAGTTGCGATGGATGCCCTCAAAGATGTTGAGCTTATTATCGAGGCGGCGGCTATTGAACTCGTTGAATATTTGCATCCATACAAAGGTGTTGAAAATGAGGGTGTCGAGCTGCAGCCGGACTTGGGGATCGTCGGTGTTGTAATTGAGGAGGCTGCCGCCGGCAAAGTACAAGGTGAATGTGGCAGTGAGTTGGAATATAGACTGCCCGATGATCATTTTCCACATCTACAAGGCATTGTCAGCTTTGAGGGAGGTTGTGGAGAAAGAAAGAGGGGGGAGACTATACGTTTGTAGTGATGAGAGGTGCCTTTTTGCCCTGGGGCGGACGGTCGAGGATCCTTTCGGTTGCGGGATCCGTGGCCAGCGCCAGGGCGGCAAAGGTGTCCATGATGAGGTTGACCCAGAGGAGTTGGACGGCTTTGAGGACAGACTTCATGTCTGGGTCGTAGACGGCGGTGGTAAAGGCGAGGACAACAGCGGTAATATTGACGGTAATTTGGAACTGTGGGAGGTCAGCATGCTACGAGATGGCCGTGACAAAGGGGGAGGTGGCTGTTACCTGGAGGAACTTCTGGACGGCGTCGTTGACGGCTCTTCCCCATTTCAAGGCTGTTACAATGGATGTGAAGTTGTCGTCCATGAGGACAATGGCGGACGCCTCCTTGGCGACTTCTGTACCCGAGATGCCCATTGAGAAGCCGACATCGGCTGCCTTCAGAGCCGGTGCGTCGTTGGTTCCATCGCCCGTCACTGCAACCGTCTCGCCGAGCTCCTTGAGCTTAGTGACTAGAACCCGCTTGTCCTCTGGAGATGATCGGGCGAGGACCTGCAGCTTGGGCAGCACGGCTTTCATGTCTGGGTCGTTGAGCTTTCGAAAGACGGGACCTTCCATGACGACGCCGCCTTGGGTATAAATCCCACACTCGGCGGCAATGGCTCTCGCTGTGACGATGTTGTCACCTGTCACCATGCGGACTACGACGCCTGCGTGCTGGGCTTTGCGCACAGCCTCGGGGACGCCTGGGCGGACGGGATCCTGGATGCCTACCACGCCGAGGAACACGAGATCGCAAAGGAGGGAAGGGAACTTTGCCTGGCCGTCTGCTATTTCAGCATGCGCGGGGGGCCACGATTCGTAGTCTTTGTAGACGAGACCGATAGTTCGGAGGGAGTTGCTTGCGTACTGCTCAATGGTGGAGAGCAGTTGGCGTCTTTTAGCGGTCGCGAGGTCGTCTTCCGCAAGGGATTTCGGATCGGCAATGGCAGAGCAGTATCCAAGGAGAATCTCCGAGGCACCCTTTACCAGGAGGCGGTATCCGGAGCCGTCTTGGAGACGAACCACGGAGCCCATGCACTTCTTGTCGGAGTCAAAGGGGAACATGTGCACGACCGTCTCGTTGGCACGCGTCTCGGCCAGAGACTGCAGGCCGAGATTATCCCTGGCGAGCTGGAGGAGAGCGGTTTCAGTCTTGGACCCGATGAAGGCGGGCTGGCCGTTCTCTTCGCCTTCAAAGGCGGTCGAGTTGACGGCAACGGATTGCGTGAGCAGGGACTTGGTGTCAGGAGGAAGCTGGGATGCCCACTGGGAAACAGACTCCGTCTCTGACTTGGAGAAGCTGGTTGTGCCGAAAGTACCGGCCACAACAGTCATTTTGTTGGTCGTCTACAAGCAGAATTAGTCGAACATACTGGTGGTTAGGTCCTGAGTAAGGGGCGTTTTCTACGTACCAAAGTACCCGTCTTGTCAGAACAAATCGTCGTGGCATTGCCCATGGTCTCGCACGCGCGTAGCATCCGCACCAGGTTATTCTCCTTGAGAAGTCTCGTCGTTGCAAATGCTAGTGCAAGCGTGACAGCCAGGGGTAAGCCCTCGGGTACAGCCACCACTATGATGGTGATGGCGACGATGAGAATGTCCATGAATGCAGAGGCCTTTACGGCCGAGGAGCGATCGTCGTTGGGAAGGTCGACGAGGAAGCGGACGAGCAAAATGAAGAAGAGGAGGGCGGCGGCGGCGCTGCCGAGCTTGGCGATGGCTAAGGCGAGACCTTGGAGTTTCTTTTGTAAGGGCGTGTCCTCGACCTCGGTGCGGACCGACATCATGATCTTGCCAAAAGACGAGTTCACACCGACCGAGGTGCATACAAACGTGCCCATGCCTGGAGAATTGTCAGGAATTTGGTGTGCGTGAGATCGATCGGGGGAGACTTACCTTCAAGGACTTTTGCGCCGGAGATGATGAAGGGATCCAACTTTCTGGGGTTGTGGCCGGCTTCCAAGGCCCTCATGACGTGGTCGCCGCCCGTCTTCTTGAGCGCATCCGACTCACCCGTCGCAGAAGACTCGTCACACTTGACGTCGTGGCCGTTGATAAAGATTCCATCCACAGGGACCAAGTCGCCGGGTTCCAGGTGCAGCACGTCGCCGACCAGAATGTCGTGGACGTTGATCATGAATGATTTCCCCGAGCGTATGACCTTGATCTCGCGGTCCTCCTTCTTGGCGTTCAGCTTCACAAACGCCTTTTCCTTTTGCCAATCATTGAGAGAGGCAACAGCCGTAACGACGATGATGGCAACGCAGATGGCTACGCCTTCGACCCAGTCTACTGGCGGCGGAGCACCAGGCTCCTTGTGCACACCAAATGTTTCGTATAAGCCCAGGGCGAGGGAGATGACGGCCGCCACGGTCAGCAAGATGAGGACCTTGTCGTTGTACGCATTCCACATCAGCTTCCACAAGGGGGTCGGCTTCTTTGCAGGGAGGACATTGCGCTTGTACACGCGGATGCGGTCGGTGAAGGCCTCGGACGAATGGTTTGGGTTGGGGGCAGACTTGTCCTCGCCGATGCTGCTCAGAGCCGACGAGCGGACGGCTTGGTCAAAGGAGATGGCCCCAGGGACAGATGTCTCGTCGACGTTGAGGCCGCTGGCCGTGTCTGTCTGCAAGCCCTTTGCGATGCCACGCAGGCCGCCCAGGGCTTGGAAGGCGGCCAGGGACTTGGGATCCAAGAGCTTGCTCAGCTGGCCTGGGGAGAAGGCGAACGGGTTGTTCTCCACGCGGAAATACTCTTCGGTGCCGGGATCTGGCCGCAGGGCCGCAGAGAGCTCATCGCTGATGCTGGCCGTCCGGCTGGTGGCCACGGTCGGGGTGAGGAAGGGATTCGACGAGGCAGACGTGATTGTATCCGCAGAGCTGAGGGCGCGAGGCCGCCCGCCGACCTGCAGCAGGGACGAGGAGGACTTTTCACTCGCCATGATGTATGTTGTGAGCGGCGATACGGCGGCATGTGACGCTTTCAGGACGCAATGTGGTGGATGTTGATGACTTGATGCTGCACGGCTGCGTCTGCCAGCACTTATAAAACAGGGACGAGCGAGGGCAGTTCATGAGATGTCAAACCGGCCGCGAGTTTCAGAGACGTATTTAGAGGCTGAAACTCGGCGGCCTCGACAGCAAGCGAGGCCAGATGATAATCGACAATGGGCGCGCCGGCAAAGTGTACGTGTGTCGTTGGCGGAGATGGGGGAGGCTGCGCCTCGTTCGCCTCCTCTCGCAGCCCGTCCATGGATGAGCCAAGATATTGTGTGCTCGCACGCCTGTCGCTGCCAGTGTTGGACTCTCTCTCGTCAGACTTTGTCCACTTTCCCATGGCAAAGGGGCGCAGCATTGGACAGAGTTTTTTCGTCCGTCTCTGTGTGGTTTGGCGACGACGGCCAAGACTTTTGGCGTCGGCTTAGACGTCGAATGGCGGTTGCCCGATTGGGAAGGTTTGGCCTGCGTCAACCTTTGAACCTTCCCAGTTCCCACCGCCACCGATTAAGCTTGTTTGGTGGCGTTTGCCCAAACGTCGGCGACAGAGCGGCTTTGAGTCGTTTTCCTGGCGAATGAAATGCCTTTGACCGAGTTGAGTTGGTTGGTTGAGGTTTCATTGTTGGCTCTTTACCCTCCGCGTTCCATAAACGTTTACACGTTGACCTTATTGGGGCGTCATTTAGCTGTCGGAGCGACTAGACTGCTCTTCGTTTGAAATACCTGAGCCTCGAAGCACCTCGACTCTCTTGCAGACACAGCCTCAATTGGCGGCCGGACTAGGTGCTGGACATGATGAGCCCGGTCGGCTACAGTCATACCCGGCATAGTGCCATGTTTTGCGAGAGAGGCAAAGCTGACCCAAACTTGGTATACTCTTCCACCAAAAAGCAAAATCCAACACTTGATACAGGCCGTGGTGCTGCCGTCCACTGTCATCGCATGCGAAACAAACAAGGTTTTCTTGTTATAGAGACAACTACATCGTGGCTGTGATGGTTTCCAGCTTCATTTTAAACATGGTTCACACACGCTCGCTCAAATTCATGAATACGAAGCCACCGGAGAATATCCCAGAGTCGGCAGTTGCATCTTGCCAACTGTCAGGTACTTATCGCCCGAATAGAAACCAAAACTCGGCATCTACTGCTTCTTGGCAATGAAGAATAAAGCCAAGTCAAACATTAGCCTGATTTGACTTCTGTACAAAGGCTCGATACGAAGTGTCAGTGAATAGTGCCCTTGATGGCAAACACACCCAGCAAAACAACGGAAACAGCGGACCTGTGTAAGTTGGTGTCGCGAAGTCATCCGCATGTCCGGGGATGGGGCGTGCCTACTCTTGTGAGGCAGTGCAAGCGGGGTTGATCATGATATTCGGAAGGAATAAGCGCGTAATCAAGTCTCCGTCATGACGAGATGGTATGTGTTGTCACAAGTAACCTGTAAAACTGCCGAATATGGCGCAACCCAACTGCGATTTCGACGACCGTGAGCCTTAAAGAATAGTGATGAGGCAGTGTATCCAGGGTTGGATGTCAGAAAAACTCTTGTATATGCTGAGTATATTGAAACTCTAATGGTGATGCGCCGACATGTTTCGCGAAAGACGTTGGACTTGACGATGCTTGCACGATGGGCCGCCAAGCCAGGTAGAATCAAGATCGTGCCTCGTCAACCGACCAATCCATTTAGCTCGCGGGGCTGTGCAAATGTTGGTGATGCCGCAAATTTTCAGGAAATAAGGTTGTTGATGAGGCCAAATCGGCTGAATCTACTCTCCCATCGTGATGATACTTGGTGCGTATCATGGAGTATAGCGGTTTACTTGCCGCCAAGACTCGATCAACCCACCACGGTAAGAAATGGAAGCAAGGACAGACCTCCTCTCTAGGTGGCGGCGGCTGTGCAGCAAGACGCGGAGCAATTTATCAAGAAAATTATCCTGAGCGGGTCATCCTTGAACGCTGAGAAGGGCCAGTGCCTGCGCCGGATATCGTGACCCGGTGACACTCTGAGTTCGCTTGCGGCTGAGTGGAGGCGTCAAGTTCGGCTGGACACATGCCCTCATGCATATGCAGCTGGGGGGTATCTGATGCACAAAAAAAAAAAAGACTGCAGCTCATCAGCTCGGACATGGTCTGAAAGCAAGGCACCGAATAGCCATGGCTCGACTTGGGTTGCCACCCTTCTCCGAGATGATGTGTGTCTTGTGGCTTTGGGTCCCCAGCCAACATGTTCGCCTTGACACTTTCCAAACCAACTAGTGTCGAATCTGTGCCCTCGATAGGAACTCCCAGTTCTTATCGCGACGTCGCATCGTGAACTGGTCGTCCGGAGGCCTCTCTTCTCCACCACGTGCAATTCATGTAGGAGGAGCCCGCGGTCCCAACCCTCCACTTAAGCTTAAACAAACGCATTCTCCTCTCGGAGCATAGAAATGTGGAGAAGACGATGCATCTACGGAGTAGCCAGGACGACTCGGGAGCGGGTGGATGTTTTCGTTCCTGTTGCGGTGAGACGAGCCGTCTGCCAAGAGTGGCGCAGCAGCTCTCCCCCATCAGAGCTCTTGAGAATGCAGTCTGTGACGAGTTTCAGACCTGTAGGAGGCTGTCGTATGGTTGAACTGCGTGTATACGCTGCCAGTTGTCGGTGTGTGTGCCGCAGATTAAAGTTGGACGACGTTGAATGTCAACCAAGTCTGTTGTTTCTGGCAAGTTTGCAGCTCTGGAGAGCCCCCACTTCCCCGCACAACTTGGCGAGCCAAATCTGGGGGTAAATAATCCTTGCCAGTTCAAGGTGTTAATGCCGAATGTCTGGGTTCTACCAAACTGATGCCACACTGCCTTTATCAAAAAGAGAGAAAGAGGGGGAGAAAAAGACTTTGTAACCGCCGGTTTGTTTTCGATGGCGTTTGTTTCGGCTGAGAACCTCCCCCCCTCTCATGAGTCATGAGTGACATGAGTGCTTGCTTTCCCCAAATCCAAACTGTTCAATATCTTGAACTGGGTATATGTAAAGCTTGCACAGCCCGTGAACTCTGTCGATCATGCTATGTGAAGGGCCCCACCAAGGGTGCAACTTGATGTAGCATCTGCGATGAATCTTTAATTTTTGAACTATTTTGCAATATTCGTGCCAAGTGCTTAGGCAGTGAGGCACCATGGGGTTCGATCTCCACGCCAAAGGGACCAACGATCCCCAAGACGTGAGGAACTGGAGAATCCATCTGATTGCAGTCATTGCGTCCATGTCCAGGGAGCAACCGTCTAGCTATTTCAACGAGGTCATTGAATGTTGAGCCAAAACCCGCAGTGGGATACGACACATCTGTCATCGGCGGCACCATGGCCTTGGACTCGTTCAGACAAGACTTTGGCCTGGCAAATGTATCCGTAACGTACAGAGATACGCTCCAAAGAAACATTGTATCGACATTTCAGGCAAGTTGTCTTTGGACCGTTGTTGACTTTCCCCCTCGCCGCCTTCTATCCGTGGAAGACTCATCGGTATCCTTGAAGTGAGTCCATCTCGCTGGCCCGGGTAGATCGAGTATGAAAATGGAAGCAACAAGTCAGAGCTGACCAAGGCCTCTGGATTGCCTCTCAAGCAGGTGGTATGCTTGGCTTCGGGGTGAGTGTACTTGAGTTCGCCCGTCCGCCTCGATTTGTACTTGCCAACTCTACTTCTAGATCAACTACGCCCCAAGCTTTTTGCTACGGGGCTCTATGGTATCGCAAATACCATTGGAATGATGATTTTCTCGGTGTGGCTTGTCGAAAAGGTTGGCCGGAGGAATGGCTTGATCTGGGGTGCGTTTGTAGGCAGCGTGCCAATGTGGTCTATTGGCGCATATGTCATGAGGGCAGACCCGACGCAGGCTGCTGCAGCAGGCGATATGAATTGCCATGGATGGGGCTGTCTTGCCATGGGTAAGCCATTTCTCCTGTATAGCACAAGGGTCTTGTTACTGATCAGTGATGATTGCCAAGTCTGTGTTTACTTGTACGGCATGATCTACTGTGCTACTTGGCAGGGCATTACGTGGGTGTACTGCAGTAAAATCTTCCTAGTTGGTAAGGAAAGGAATATACCACGCGAAAAATGAATCTTGTCCCACTGATATGGGGATAGATATCCGAATGCCTTGCACGGCCATAACTACGGCCCCGACCAGTGGTTTTAGAGTTTTCTGGTCTCAAGAACCACGCCATACATTATTACTCCTCTGGGGTACGGAACATACATGCTCTTTGGAGCCTTGGTGGTGGCTATGGGATTCTGGGCACTATTCTTTATTCCAGAAACCAGGGGTATGTGCCGATTGTCCAAAATGGGGCAACATTGCGCTAGCTCTATAAAGGTCTCACTTTTGAAGATATGGATAGATGATTCATGAAGAGCACAGTAAATACAGTTTGGCAATCCCTTGCCCGGAGAAGGACAATAGAGAATGTTCTCGATGAGCGACCGGCTACTTGCATGCCGAGTAGTGAAAAGAAGGAGGCCGTGGAGCAGGTAGAGAGAATTTGATCCCAACAGTAAGCAGTGTGTATTCTAGAGCTGAGGAAGACTTCTAAATCGTTGCAAATAGTACTCCAGATCTCCGTTCTACCATGGCCGATTCTGCAAGTGAAGAAGATAGTTACGCGCTTCATTCTTCAACTAACATTTTATTTCCAGCTCTAATTCTATACATGTACGACTTGAAGTCAGAATTGCGAACCCAGAACAGCGCTCTTTAATAGAATTCCTGAATTAAGCAAAGCCGGAATAGAAAATGCTCAACCAAAACTTCCAGCTTTGCCTCGTTTATAAGAGTCTCTAAGTGCTAAACTACTATAATTATAAACCTCATGGAAATTAAACTTAACTTATAATTAGTTAAAAGGACCTTAAATTACTATTACCAACTAGACTTTTAGCTTTAATAAATATCCCTATGGACTTTTGTGATCCTGTTACTTTGGTGTTAAAGATTGTAGGCACCTTCCAGTTGTTACTGACGCCTCCAACACTATACGCAACTTCCAAAAAAAGTGCCGCGAGTCAAACGCTCGTCGCAGGCGGTATCACACGGCTACTCAAAGGATATGATCACGGGACCCAGGGCAGGAGGCTCACACCACTTCTTGTATAAATAGAGCTCTTTGGTTAACGAGGCCTTGAGGAAAACCAAGGACCTTTAATACCAAAGACTGTTATTCGATGAATTGAGTTATGTTACTCCAAGCCTTAGCCCTTGTCACACAAACCAACTCGAATAACTTTGCTAGTGGTTAATATAGACGCAAAGCCAAGCCGACAAAATGATAGACTCAGAATAACCAGCTAAATAGTGTATTCTTTGGACTGGCGAAATTATCGTTGCTATGTGGCTGCATAGTTGGCCCAGAGATTACGAGAAAATATCAAACATGGTTGCAAAGTTGCACACAGCCATGAGAAAAGTTGGAAGGAAAGAACCGACATGGGCCAAAAAGTTCAAGACTCACGTCTCTTGCATGGTGAATCATCCACATGGAGCAAATTCAATGCGCAATCATCTCATGTCAGGATATGCGCTTAGACTCAACACTCCCCCAGTATGCACGAACAAAACATTACCCCGGAGCTCACCTGCTTCTACCATTCTGCAAGCGCCGGTTAAAGCCTTTCCGGAGTAGACGGGATCAACTACTAGTCCTTCAGTGCTCGCCGCTAGCTTGATATACCTCCTAGTCGTGTCGTCTAGCCTGCCATAGGCATCTCCATGCCATCGCAAATCGATTTCGAAAGCGTTACCTGTGAGGCTATGTTTTTCGAGCCCAATCCTCCGACCAGTGGTTTCTGCAATCCCCGAAACAAGTTGTATGAAGTCTTCCCTGGGCTTTGGGCCTGCCGCCACGCCTATCAACCGCCGTTGGCGTGGCATCCCGCCGGCTCGTTTTTGAAGCTCGTCTACCAGCGCAAAGCCAGCGGCCATGCCGCCAAGCGTACTTCCAGACATGACTGAGAGAACAATCGAGTCAAAGAACAGACCCATTTCTCGTTCCCTCGCCACGAGATCAAATGCCCATTTGGCGTAGCCCAGGCCCCCCAGTGGATGTGTTGACGCGCCAGACGGGATCCAATATCCCCGTTTCGTATCTAGGAGCTCCTTGGCCGTTACCCCGGGGTGTTCTTCACGCGCTGCAGACATGAGCTCCGTTAAATGCACATTTCCATGCTCGTTGTAGCTTCTACTAAGATGGGGATCCGAAGCATGGCTTCTCTCAGGGACAAGATCGTTGATGACCAAGACGGATTTAAAGCCCAATTTCGCCGCTGCTGCTGCAACCTGGCGAACATGGTTGCTTTGGATCCCACCTTCGGTGACGAGATATTCTGGCCGGGGAGTTTGCGCTACTGCGTCGGCCAATACTGGCGCAAAGTTTGTCAGCTCGTGGGAGAAGCACGACTCGGACACGCAGCTTGGTTTGGCTTACCATACTCCAGCTTGCGCAGCTTATTGCCACCGCCGCCTCCTAGGCCGCTGTTCATATCCTCGCGACATGCAAACACGCGTGCCGAAGGTTCGCCGCCCTGGCCAAGGTGTGATTTCAGGCGATCTAGAGGCTCGATCAACAGAGGTGTCGAGAAAGTTAGTGCCAGCCGCGGAATGGCTGCGAAGTCTTTGGGCAGCGCGGCCATGTTCGCAGTCTCGATGGCCGTCATGTTTTGCCGGCGGCGAAGTTGGGCGGAGATGGATTGGCGGATTGAACTAGATGTAGCTGGTCGGGTCAATGGTACTTAGAGGTTGATTCATCTCCATGTCAGCTAGCATCAATGTACCAATAACAGCAGGCTGACGCTTAGTCATTCAACGCTCGCCAAACGACTGCCTCGACGAGTCCTTGGCTCTTTGCTGATTGTCGTCACCGCAGTACGTACGCGGTCCGAGGCAAATGACATCCACCATCATCGCCAAGCATTTTGGCTGGTGATGTCAAGTCGATGTTTGTCCCCAGGCAACTCGGCTCCGCTTCGTTTCTCAGGTACTTGGGGCGCCACACAGAGCCCACTCACGTGCGAGTCTTACTCGGACTTGACAAGGGATGTCGTCGAATCATGTACGCGCACCAGTTCCCGTGGCCTCCCGTTTGCGGTTCCTTTGATTAAAAGAGATCAAATAGCATCCGATAATTTCTGTGCTAGCATGAATTGACACCCCTTCTCAGACTTGAATCCGCATCTCTTCGCCACGCGGCTGCTCGAGCCTTGGAGCCATATGCCATGATGCCCCTGAGAGCAGGCAGAACCAAGGGGGCTGTGCCGACTTGAAGCGGCGCCATTTTCTTCCTTCAGCGATTTCCGACACCAAGACACGCAGCCATTCTCACTCTTGCACCAAGTGCCGGCCATGGCTCGTGGACGGTCCCCCGTCTCGCTCATGGCGCGAAAGCCTCGCATCAAAATCGCTGCTGTAGCGTTCCTGTTATTCGTCGTCTACTTCTATTGGGCTCCCATTGCCGAATCGTCGACATCCATCCAGCGAAGCCATGGTGTTCCAGAGAGCGACCTGCAAACCTTCGCGTCGCATGCAATCAACAACACGGTCGTCATTGTCCCGGTGAACACGGGCATGCTCCACTTGATGGAAAACCTGCTCTGCTCTCTTTCCGCGACCTCCTTGGACCCAAAATCCATCGTGTTCTGGGCCCTGGATGAGGGTGCGCAGACCACACTGGACCGCAGGGGGTTTGCTACCTATCGAGATGCATCTCTTTGGGCCGAAAGCGGCAATCTCAATGTCCACGGCAACACTCCGGCCTACCATCGAATGATGCGCCAACGCCCGCAGTTCTTTGTCGATTTTCTATCCACAGGCTATGATGTTCTCATGATTGATGCCGATCTTGTGTTTTGGCAATCGCCCCTGGTCATCATGCCACAGAACGACAGCGACAGAGCAGCCGTCGACATGGTCTACAGCACCGATGCGCGAGAATTCTACACCAGCCATGATGCTTTCCAAGACGAGTATCGCAGAGGCTCGCTTGTGCCGCCAATTTGCAACGGTTTATTCTGGATGAAGAGCAACAACGAGACTATTTCGTTGTGGTCAGAGATGCTTGATGTGTTTGAAGCCCCCTGGTGGCGGGTGGGAATGTATCGGAGCCGCGTATTCCAGGATGACCAGCGCGGCATGGATGTGCTGCTGAACGATGGGCGAGCAGGGCTTGTTGGGCCGTTTCCGAGCGGCATCACCCAAGACATGATACCCAAAAGCAGCGGCAAGAGGAGATTAAACGTGAGGTTACTTGACCAAACCCAAGTCGTCAATGGCCAACTATTCATGTTTCGCGAAAACACGTATGCCGAGAGTCTAAAGCAGCTTCGCGGAGAGGGAAAAGATCGGATAGCCGCGCATATGAACTGGAATACGGAGTTGATTACAAAAGAGGAGGGGGCTAGAAGGAAGAATATATTCTTTCTGGACGAAAATGGTGATTGCAAAGCATAATATGGCAGAATATAAATTCAAAGGAAAACGTGAAGGCTTTATCCACCACGCTGAGGCTGTTATATGCCTAGTGTATTAATCACATTATAATAGCAACGGTAATGTACTAGACTAGAAATAGATTCTCAGAATTCTATACGTGAACAACTTCTTTTCAACTACGTCTTCGGCAACACAGTGTTACAACTATCTCCTATTGTGGTGGCTTCTGGTTGACTAAAATATCTGCAATTGCTTCGACCGCATTGGAATCATCGTCCATGCTGCCCGTATAAGTGAAATAAAACAACCTGTTAGCTTACGAGACAAAGAGGGAACCCACACAAAAAAGAAGATGCCGAGGTCCTTACACGGTGAATGTGGGCATGAGACGCAGAGAAGTATTCAAAACGCTGGCGATATTCCAACGCAAGAGCTAGTAGAGGCCCTACTATACAGTTATAAGCTCAAGGTGAGCCTCCAGATTGCTCGCCTCCTTTGCTCGCTCGGTGTTCCATGGGCAAATTGCAAGATTCCTCATGTATTGAACCAAGAGTAGAGTGGTTTTGCCTCTCACGGCGACTATTTGTTCCATCTGGAGGCTCGCTTCATTCCCAATACCTCTGATTCACCCACGCGCTATAAGAATACCATCTGCTGCGCTCGCTACAAAAGGCAGTTACACCAAGGCACCAAGAGCCATGAGAGCAGCCAGGCCGATTCCAGGGGCAACGGGGTTCGGTCCGGCAGCGACCACCGTAGTGTTTGTACGTCTAGTGGTTGTTGTTGGTCGCGAGATCGTCCCGACACTGGTTCTGCGTCGGGTTAGTTTCAGTCTTGATTTTTGTATAGCATCGCCATCTTTACTCACGTTGGACGCGCAGTAGGTGGCGCAGTGATAGTTGAGGAGCGGCTTGTAGAGGTGCTGGCTTGGCAGTGAACGCTGATGGCGGATGCGATGACGAGAAGAGCAGTGAGCTTCATTTTGATACTGAAAGACAAATGTAGTGTTGGTTATACCGGCAGTGTAGGTCAAAGTAGCCTTGATAAGTTGGAATGTTGAGTGTGTTGAAAGGAGTCACGATCTCTGGGATATCTTGAGCATTTTATAAAAACACCAGCTTCTGCAAAAAGGACTTTGCCGCGATGATTTACGGTACGTGAGTTTCTAAAATGAAACTCGTGTGGATATTCCAATGTCCTCCGTTCTGGGCTGAACCGCTTATCATTGCCGAACGCATTGTGTCATGGATGGAAGATGTCATGTATGACCAAGGCAGGGTTTGTGACACACCGCCAACTTGATACGGATCTACATGTACGGCGCGATGAGCTGGCAGTCGAGTATACTTTTAATGCATCTTATTGGTTCAACGGACGAGTCATGATTTCGGTCTTGTAGCGTTTGCTCTGGCTTGAAGATAGGCGCATGAAAGAGGTTAAAAATAACTCCATGGCTACAACAAGGCCGCAGCACCGAGACAAAACGCCCTCGTTTCACCAATCGACCATCCCTATTTGCCAACAATATAGGCTAATTGACTCTGTGACGCCCGCTACCCCGCACGCCGTAGTTTCAATTGATGTTTTTATACAGTCCAACCTTGACCCTTGAATTATTCTACATACATGACCTAGCAGGGGGGGTTCATAATTAATTAAAAAAGCTTAGTATCAAACCTTCTTTAATGCCTAATTTCTTAAAATATATAAGCTATAATTAGTGTATTACCCCCTGCTACCAGCTACCCTGTCAGGTCACGCATGAAGAATAATTCATAGCACTGAGGTTAGTCCGGAGTCAGGGGTGTTATCCCGGGATAGATGATTTGGAAACTGGGGGTTGCAGGGACAAGGCACTTCATATACAAGTCCCCTGTCAGAGATGAAGTATGTGAAACCAGCGGACGGACTGCGGTACCTAGATATATATATGTAATCATGCATGTTTCAATGGGGCTCTTGATGGCCAACTTGCTACGGGGGCACAGTCAGCTGCGAGGAGTTACAAAAGGGAACTCGCACATAAAAGAGAGTAATGAGATTTGGACATTATTCAAGCCACTTTACAGACCTACCTACTAGACAGGAGTTATCTGGCAAGTTGGATCGCCTATGCCCGTCTCTGTAATCAGTCGGCCATCATAGGGAGCCTGAATCGAAAAACAGTTGACGTCTGGTGCTACATAGAAGTCGCGTCAATAGCACTGCGGCACGGACCGAGCCTTGGCGATACTTGGCGATAATTGGACAAGGGCTCGAGGCGTAGTTGAGGCCGAAAGGCTGACCACCAGACTGCTTTGTATACAAGTTGACATGCTCACATTGACCGTTTCTGCTCTCTTCTTTCTGGCCACTTTGAATTCGCAGGTAGATAAGCAGGCAGCGGTCCAAACTTGCAGGTTTGGTTTGGAAACCGCCAGGATCGCCAGGGCCCTTGTGCTATTTTTACCTCAACATCCGTTGCCTTGCGGCTGGTGCAAGCTTTGTGATGCAAACCGCATCGTGTCTCGTCACGACTCGACGGTTTCAGCTAGACGGCAAGTCGAGGCCAGCCCACATAAAGCCTCGATGTAATTTGCTCGATCTGATCGAGATGCCACGCGATGTCAGCCCCACGTCAGACAAATGTCTGGGAATCTGAATTCTGAACAGATGAAGGCAGCTCGCCGGTGCACCTCCGACAGGGACATCTAAAAGGGCGACAAAAACACCAACATGGGCCGATGACGGGCGAAAACTTGCCTGTTGGCTGCTCCCTTTATCCATCTCATGTTTAGAAGAGAATAGTGGCAGAATTACCATTCCGACTTGTAACTTTCCTAAAAGAGGCGTTACGCAATTGGGAAGGTCGGGCCATCTAAAATTGTTCGCCTCGTATAGTTGATACCATCGGCACTGCGAGACCCGAGTAGTGCCTCCGGGGCCGGAACAGTATGGAGCTAACAATGCCGATATACCCGAGACACCAAAGAACATTCTAGGGAAATACACGTTTCCGTCCCAAGTTTGTTTTGCGCCATGGGAACGCTGGCCTTCCTTTTTCGTATTCCCACTGCGTGACTGCGTCCACGCAAGACACCACATGTCGTGGTGATGAAATCCCACTTTTGGAGACTCTAAGATGGGTAATACTAGATACAAGGTATTGCTGATTTCAACAATTTCGCAACAGACAGATCTGCGGGCATGAGAAGCTTATTGCACGGCGCATTGAAGCCCAAGTAGCAGAGTCGGCACGGCAAAGTCACAAGTGAAATATATATGCGTATTGTCTACATGCGTCTTCTCTGTAGTGTTGTCTGTAGCTTAATTATGACGCATGTTCTATGAAGCCGAAAAGCAAAAATAAGAGCGCAACAAAGACCACGGACATCAGCTCCCCAACGACTCGAGCACTTTGTTATGTATTACATTGTCATTCTCGTACGTAATTACACGACTATAGAACATTAGAAATGCTGTTGCCTTCTTTGACGACAACTTCCATGTCGGTCTTAGGGTTTAATTTCCGGGAGGCTAGTTCGGGTCCTTCTACATCTAGTCAATCATAAGAATCGCGGTGCGCTAACGGTTTGCCGATCACGGAAGGCTATTTCCATTTAGGCAAGTGCCTTGATTTGCTTTATCAAGGCGTACGCTGCCTGTCATGATGAGGTTCAGGTATAAAGTGAAAGGCAATTGCCCGTCACAACGAGTCTGGATACAATCGCTAGCCAGCCTACGATTACTTCCTGTCGACCCTGCCATATGCCAGTCCCTTGTAAAATCATCAACTCGTTCAAGATTTTCAACATGCGTCAGGCTCTCGCTCTTACACTCGCCGCCGTGACGGGCGTCTTTGCCGCACCGGCCGCCACTACCGGCCCAAGTGGCAAGACGTCCATCCACAACAAGCGAGCGGACTTTTATTGGGGAGGCGCGGTGCAAGAAGGTCCTCCGGGCACCGGCTGGAACTATGTTCAAGGCAGCGTAGTCGTCCCCAGCTTCGGCGGAGGAGACAACCAGCACTCGGCAAACATGTGGGTGGGAATCGACGGCGACGACTGCACGAGCGCCATCTTGCAGACCGGCCTCGTAGCCTACGGAGACGGCTCATTCTGGCTATGGACAGAATGGTGGAAGCACCCCATGCAAAGCTACGAGACCAGCCTTGCCTTCTCACCTAATGATACCCTGCGCTTTACCGTGCACGCCACGTCCACCACCTCGGGCACCACAACCGTTGAGAACCTGAGCAGCGGACACGCCGTCTCGCATACGTTTACAAGCGAGAGTGCTTACCCGCTCTGCGAGACGGATGCTGAATGGATCCTCGAGGACTGGCAGTACGGCGGTCAGCCGGTCGCCCTGGAGAACTGGGGCACGATTAAGATTTTCGACACTGTTGCTAAGAGTCCCGGCAAGCAAGTCACGGCTGCTGGTTCTGGTATTGTTAATATTAACATCAACGGCCAGACTCTTACTAGCAGTAGTGTTGACTCGGATGGAACCGTCAGCGTCACGTATATTGGTCCCAACTAAGACTGCAACGTTGGAAAAGTGGGAGAAGGTACAGGCAGCGTTTTTGAAAACATGACGACATGTTTCTGGATGTACTTGCAGCGAGCTCTAGAATTATGGTATTCTTTGTGCCCGAGGTTTGAATTTCACGCAAAGTTTAACTGGCGTTTTTGTCTCCTGGGAAACACCGACAGGAAACTTCTGAGCAAGTTCTTGCACGTGTACTGAGTTTGTCTTCTCCAAGAATCTCGCACTCCAAGAAAAGTAACTGTTACCAAAATATTGTTCATCTATAGAAGGATTTGCGAGAGCAGACAGGGGTCGTTTAGTAAGGAGGGGACTTGACTAGCCTTGCTCTTATGCCTGAAATATATTTAACCCTGTTAAGAAAAGGAAGGCCAAGCACCAATAAGAGAAAGTTTACTAGTTGAATTTATTCGTTGATTTGCAATTACATGTCAGCATCTAGCTTTAGCGGTACCAACGCCAGGCGGGGCGACGCAGGTAATCAGAGCATTCAATGTATTATTTTTTTAAATCGTTTTACTATACTATATCAAGTTATGAAAAATATAAAAGAGAGCTAGATGGCCATGCAAGGCCACTAGTAACATTGTACTTGAGCCGTCCAGGCTAGAGGACCCTAACATGCCGCAGATAGTATAACATCAATTGATAATATAAAATACAATAGAACATACATTTACACTTGCTATATTTGTTAATGCTCTGCAGTTACCAGAGACTGGAGAATAGATGCTAAATCAGTCAAGCCTATTACGAGCAAATCAAGCACTACTTGACCAAACCGTTTGTGACAAGGGTTCAATTATGAAGGCTTGGAGCAATAGGGCTCAATTCAATAATAATCTCGTAGGATGTCAAAGGTCCTAAGTTCCTACAAGGAAGAAAGAGAAGGGTAACTACCTTATATACATAAAAGGTGCCGCGGCGCGGCACCAATTGCGCTGAGACGGTCTACTTTTCTAGTCTCCAACTGTCCTTGGCCTGGTACAGCCCAATACTGTTTTGGATTTTACGCTTGCACGATACCTGTATCATGCGTGTAATTTCATTTGACTACAGAGCGAATCAACCAACAATTAATATACATAAAAGGAATGCCTAGGCCTAAGGTCCTTACCCGGGCATGTGTTCTAGCTGTGTAACTAACAAGTCCTGTATCGGCGAAGCCCCTTTGTTTGGCTTCACGATCTGTTGGGCCTTTTCCGTGTAACACCGTTGTCAAAGTCCCCTGCTACATTAGAGTGTAGTATCTAGGGCATCAAGGTTTAGACGAACTCGTGGCTAAGAGGTTATGCCGAAGCTTGATGGATTTGACCCCCACCACCAGCCCTAGTACAAATAGACCGGTCGTCTTCTGTTTGCATCTTCGTTGTCAACGCAACTGATTGTCCTATTGTTCACCAAGCACACCCTGTACTATTAATATATTCATCATCACGCATTACATTACTATTACCCCGCCATGGAATCTGACCTGTCTCTTACTGCTTCTGGTCCTTTACGACAAATCGGCTTTGGCAACTGCGGTTCGGTTTGGGGTACATTGAAGCGCAATGCCCACAACAATGCCGACGTCGACGTCGACGTCGCCATGATTATCAAACGCGAAGACGCAAGTCCAGGCAGGGACATCAAGAACGAGACCCTCGTTCAGTCGCAAGCATTCCGCGCAGCAAGCACCCTACAGTTGACCTCCATCCCCCAATGCTTTGGTCTCGTGAAGAGCGACGACAAAAGATGGCAGCAGCTCCTGCCACTCCTGCCCTCTGGACTGAAAGCATGCAGAGCCATGATTGCCGAGAAAATCAACCCGGTATCGAGACAGGCGCAGCTGCTCCTCATCAACAAGTACTGCCCAGCGTCGCACCGCGAGGCGCTCCGAAGATCGATAGAGGCACGGGACGGAGAGGGCGAGCATTGCCTGGTTCGCCTGTATCTCGGACGACGAAGACATGTATACGCGCGCAAGGAGCAGCATCGCCCCCGGCCGCAGTTCTTCAGCCTCCGCAATTACCCCCTTCACGCCGACCAGGCCCAAGACCTCGGGCTCCCTTGCAAGCAGTACGCCAGGGCCATGGCAGAGGCACTCGCGACGCTGCACTGGCAAGTCAGGACGAGTGGGAACGATGTCGAATTTGTGCTGGGTGCCCGCAGAGGCGGGGAGGGAGATGCAGACATGCCCCTTGAGGAGCATGCCGTCTGGATGCTTGACTTTGACTGCTCCAGGCCGATTGAGGCGAATGACTCTGGTCTGGAGTCGATTGCTCGGGCGTTTTGGCGCAACGATCCGTACTTTCCTCAGCCGGGCAGCGCCTTGGATCAGGGACGAGAACTGTGGGATATCTTTGCCGCCGAGTATCGACGAGTTGGGATGGAGGCGGCCCGGGCTTATCGTCGTGATGGAGAAGATGTGGAGAGTTTGTGTGCTTTGGTCGAGGGTGCGTTGGAGAGGATTGAGGAAACGAAAGGGAAGTGGACGGCTGGGGCGCATTTCTAGCCATGGTGGTTTTAACATTTGGCCTGGCAGGGTAGAGTTAGAAAGAAGAGTTGGGATACGGAGGGCCTGGGGCCGTATTTGCTCAAAAGAGGGCGACACTTCCTTTCAATTAGTATTTCAAAGGCATATTTCGAAATGGGCGCGGACAAAAGGATGTTTGGTATATACGCAGGTTATGTCTGGTAGAATATATTTCGTTCTGGGGATTACTCAAAGGCGCGTTACCTTGTATGCAGGGTCCACTCCAGATTATTAAAGAATAATAAGTACCCTGATCGAATCTTGAAGGTGTGTTGTTGTATAACTACTAGTATCACTTTATACTAGTGCTTCCCCAAGCAATTAAGTAGCATATAGAGCTCGTAGAGCTGGCATGCTTGTCTCTACTATTATTAGATAAAGTCTAACTTGTATTGTATTCTCTATTAAATAGGAGGACGACGAAAAGAGATGTGTAAAAAAAGGTGTGGTTAAACCGGCGACAAAGACGCAGCACCGAGATGAATACCATCTCCAAAGGATTTTCTAAAGCCAAGCTCCTAATACGTAACCATCCTCTTATTTAAGTTGTATAGCGGCCAACAACAGAGCCCTTAGGCCAACCAGGTCCATAAAATGTGCCGTGCTCTACAACGCGAGTACCGTCACCAAGGCGAAGAGCATACATAGTGTCGTTGGAGCACAAGCCGTACGCCTGAAGATTCTCGGGCGTTTTGGCAATATAGTGCATGTGTTCTGCGCAGGGCCATGTTAGCAGCGTTCCGATATCCGCGGGACCTTAACGGGAAACACAACATACCTTGGCAGTGGTAGCCCGCGTAGCAGCGCGGATGTTCAGGCCCGTCCCGGGACACCCACGACGCAGCACCGTAGTAGTAAATGTCCGACCCTCCGTTAATGTAGTTGCCCACGCCCGTGCGGCAACCCGGGTCGGAGACACGGCACCGCGAGTAATCGGGGTCTCCCCAGCCCCCGGGGTCGGACGTCCCCGGCCAAGGAAGCATCGGCTTTGCCGTGCCGCCCTGCTCGGGATTAGCCTCAGTCCTGGGCATGGACAGGACGACGTTGGAGGCCGATCGGAGGTTGAGCTGATACTGCCACCAGTGCTCGGAGCCCAGGCCGTGCAGCCAGGTGCCGTTGGTGGACTCGACCAGGACGCCGCCCTTTGCGGCAATGTCGACGCCGGCGAAGAAGTCCTCGGCGTTGCGGCTGGATACCCAGTTCCACACGTTTTCGGCGTAGACGGAGGATCCTCTGGCGAAGTGCATGCCCAGGTAGGCGGCCTGGCACGGGTGGGAGTCGTCGGCGCAACGCCGCACCATGTCCGGGGCGCCCCGGAGTCCCCCGACGTTGACGATGGAGTTCCATATCGCGACGTCGCCTGGCTTCTTGCCGTGCGCGTGGAACTGGAGGATGATGGCGCCTGGAGAGACGTCGGCAACGGTGAAGCGCATGTCCTGGATATGGATCGTGCCCACGTCGCCCACGTTGCCGACTTGCACGACGGGCTTGGGGTTTTCCGCATTCGAGAAACGCGGGCCTGCCCCGGATATGGACGGCCATGCCTCGCCGTGTATACGGGATCCAATTGGTATGACAAGCGTCGAGGAAATACGGTAGTCGCCAAAGGGGAAGTATACAATCTTGTGCTCTTTGACCGCGTGCTGGAGGACCTTGGTAAGGGCCCGAACGTCATCCGTCATGCCATCTCCCCGGACGGTATGCCCACCATTCTGCTTCGAGTCTTTGACGTTTATAAAATCCGACCAAGCGCTGAGTGCGTAATTCGGAGGCGGGTGTATAGGGATTCTGCCGCCGGGAGCAGCTATTCGTGACCGTGTGATGCTGTTGTCAGTTGTCACGCCGTAGATGTGGTTGCGACCTACCTTATTTCCATAGGAGAAGCTGTGGACATGGTCAACGGGACCAAGGACAGTACGGCCCTTGACCTGTACCGTGTTTTCGGGCTCGTATTCCGGGTCGCGTCTTTTCTCCAGGTTGTCGATGAGAAGGGAAGGCCGGGTCATGTCGTTTTTTGTTCGCCCCGAGAGGAATGTGAGGCCCGAGTTGATGGACGTGCCGTCGACGATGCCAACAAAGGCGCTGCCACTGGTGTGGTTGACACAGACGTCGACGTTTTCAAAAGTGGGAGCAAGCAGGGTGACAGCGCTGCCGTTGGAGACGCGCAAACCGACCGTGTTGCGGTAGAAACTGATATTTTTGAAAAGCGCACTCTGGTGGCCGTCGTGCCAGATTCCGGTCTATACGGACCACACATGTCAGCAAGGTTGGTTTCTATGGGCACATGGAATCAACTGACCAGGCCATTTTCGATTCGGACGTCGCCCAGGCTGAGAATGGAGCCTACACCAAGTCTGATGCCAGTGTGGCCGTCTTTGCGGTCGGTCGACTGTGGCATTACGATTTGGACGTTCTGAAGATGAGACCCTTGAGCGACTCCCCAGTAGAGCGCGGTGAGTTCCTTGGCTTCGCCCCATGTCAGCAGTTGTGTTTGTCTTTGGTAGGGTGTATTCTCTCACATCTATTTACGGCCGTTGTATCGAGAATGATATTCTTCAAGGCCACTGTATTCGCTAATTCGCCTGCGTTGGGCATGTAACTGGGAGCCATGCCTGTACAACAACCACGTTTGGTTAGCTACCTATTGCCCTCGTAGGAGTGTCATGATCGAAAAAAAGGGGTGTTTTAGTCACCGTTAAGAAGCACATCATGTGCAAAGTTGGGAGCCGCGCGGATGACGGGAGGATGACGGGCATCGCCCATGAGAATGGTATCCGTGTTCATGACCAGGGGATTTTCAAACGTGTAGATCCCAGGAGGAACATAGACCACCTGCAATATCAAACATCAGCGCTCGAGCACTTCCACAAACTGGTCCCTGGTTATCACGTACCCGTGGCATAGACGACACCCAGTAGCCATGACGTTCTTGGGCTGCATTGTAGTTCAACCCGGTGGCATAATCGATGGCCCCTTGGATGGTTTCTGATTTATTTGCTTTTGCGGATAGAAAGACTTGGTATTCTTCCGGGTGGTCTACATATGGCGCAAACCCGCTCGAAGGACCCCCATGGGCCATGACAGAGTACCAGTGAGCGGAACGAGAAGGCAACGTTGCGTTCAGGTATATCAAACCACCTGGATAGGCCCCCATCGTGAAGAGTGAGTTGGGGGTCAGTCATGTTTAGAATGATTGTAGAAGGGGGGGCTTCTTTTGACGAGAGATGAAAAAAGCGATTTGCGATTTGAGCTGCTAGTTGTCTCAAATTCTTCATTGTGCGCTCTTCGTGTGAGGAAGAAGCCAGATACAAAAAGACTAATATCAACTAAGATTCTGGTAAAGAGCCGATGTCTGGTTCGAATCGCCACATCACGGCGCTGTTCTGTCTTGGCTTAGCGTTATGCCGACGGTAGTATTGGTTCAAGTCATAGAGGCGTAAATTCCTGATATTTACAAAATTTTGCGACGCATTTATGTGTAATCTTTCTTTTCACAGTGCTCACCTAGGTACTTGAAAGCAATCGAATGAGAGTCTGTGTCCGAAAGGAGCTTGTTCCCGGCCCAGAAGATTTATGCCAGCATTACCCCCAGATGACGATTCAGCTCCTACGTAATGATGCAAATTTTAGTATTGACGCCGCACTGGCTTCTACGGGACTTTATTCGGTCGAGTTTTCGGGCCGACACGAGGAGACTACACATATTCTTCCTGTATTTGTACTAACCCCAGCTTTCAATATGGCCGCACCCTTCATTTTCACCAAAAAAAATCTCTGATACACTTGATATTTATAGTACTTGCATGGCGGGAAACTAGTTTCTGGTCAGTGAGGCGCTGGTGCGTCGCCCTATGCTAATGCTCTTCCGCCATGTCGGCAATAAACCGGGAATAATATTCCTTGAGTGGGGTTACAGTGAGTTTCTTACTCGCGGGCGACCACTTTTCGTTCGAGGTGCCATCTTGCCCCATTTAATTTATTAGTCCACCAGCCTTGTGTAGTTGCAACTTGACTTCCAATTGGCTCAGAGGGCCTTTAAATTGTTATTATCTCTTTGAAGCTCGAGCACCTTGTGGAGTGCCAAGCCCAGGGGTCAAAGGCCAATTAGACAGCTTCGGTTAAAGGGTACTTCTATTTACTAAGAAATTAGGTGATAATAGGTGTACTGGTAACCCTGTTAAGTACAAAGAGCTACTTATCACACCAATTTTATCTGCCTGATGAAAGCCTCAATTAGGGCCCGCCAGCTTATGGCCTTTGGTGTTGACTATCTTAGTGTTGGTGACGTTTTTTATGTGCCTATAAACCTTAGTTCCCCTAATAAATGACTTTATATGGTGTTTACTAGTAAAATTTTTCTCTTAAAGAACACGTACCGGCCATGTTCCTCGCTGTGTGTGGGGCAGCGGGGCCCCCACAAGGTGCTCGAGCTTCAAAGAGATTGGCTGGCTTGAGAATTTCGCGACCTGGGTGGATCATCGCGGCCGGCCCCTGACAAGGCCACTGTAAATAGGCATGGAGGCTCCCAGTGCCAGGAAATTCATCATCATTATCATCAGCAGCAGCAACGTCAAATTCAGCAGTAGTAGCAGCAGCTCAAGAGGTCTGGATTCAACAGCTTTATTTATACCTATGACAAAGGGCCATGTTGCCATCGGACCTAGCATGGGCTACATTGCATTGTTTTGGTCCAACCGCCATGCACAACTCGAGACTGTTCGCGAAAATAGCTTCACAAGTTCGCAACTCCAGCTTATTGGCCACTACCAAACGGTGACCAAATCCTGGACTGACATTCGAATATTACAGCAAGACATAAGCCTATAAGTATGGGAAGCAAAACGTTGGCAGTTGCCACCAGCTGCCACCAGCTAGGAAAACCCCGCTGGTGGTAGCCATGGTATAACTTCACTTTCAACTCACTTTGGATTTACAGACGATGGCGTGGGCACTTGCAAACGGATGAATCTGAGGGAGTGTGAATGGGCTACCTCACGTGTCTAGCAGCTCCAGCACAGTTCCCATCAAATTGCAAGTTTTTGCTGACTGCTTTTCTCCTCAACACACAAGAAAATCACCTTTCTCTACTCTTTTTCTTCTTCTGAAAATTTCCACCTAGCTTTCGTACCAAACTTTCGTTTCCATGCAAAACCAACTAAATCACTACAAGCTGAGCGTCTCTCGTGCTGAAAGTCTACCAGCACCTATCTAGCTGTAGATCGACATGGACAAACGGTATTTGGTTGACCGAATATTGAGCGGCTGTCACAACCCATACTAACATCTGGATTCTTGTAGTCAATCCTTTCAAAGGGCCGCAGACGAAAATAACCACCCTGGCACATGCTGGGAGTTTGAGCGAACTGGTACTTGCAAATTTGGCAAACGATGCCGCTATCAGCATCCAGCTACCTCCGCGAAGTTGGCCAAGGAGCCTCCAACTGAACTTACAGGCTTCTTTGACAATAATGGACTTGGAGTCTCTACACAGAGAATCGACGGCAAACTGCGCGAGTGGAAGCGTCTACTCGGCAATGGAGTTACAGCCTCACGCCCGCCGCCGGCAGTCGTGAGCCGATTCTTTAAACTCGGCCTGGAGCTCATGGAAGGGGACGTCGGTTCATCGCAAGAGGTTATTAAACGCCTCGCAAACGATCAAGGTCTTCCATTTGTAAAGGACGTTGTCGAACGTCATCTTGCTGTGGCTCTTCAGATGGACCCCAGCATGACATTCTGGAACACAGAAGTGAAGCCACTGTTCCAGTTGATCACTCACCCCCGAGTTATCCACTCGTCCGTTCTGGAGCAAGAGGTTATGACGATTTTCAACTTTATTCTTGGAGTTGGAGGGTCTCGCATGAACAGACTCTTTGGATACCTGGTGCTGCTCGTGACAAAGTGGCCCGACGCAACCGATATCATATCCAAGATGTCGGCGGTAGAACTTTCACTCGCAGTCTTGTCCAAAGTTCTCGATTGCAATACTATCAACATCGTCAACCAGAACTTCGCTACACTAGCCACCCAGTTTGCAGAAATCGTTGCCACAATCTCGGATGAGCAGGAAACCTTTGCCACTCTACAGTCTGTGAAGTACATCGATTATATCAGGCGACGGCTGCAAGTCGGCGACGACATTCCCGAAATGTCTGGTCCAACAAGGGACCCAGTTGTGAGAGAGGAATTCGTCTTGCGCAGAGACCTTCCAGGGACCTTGTCGGCAGAAGGGCCAAGACACGACAACGATTTTGCAGACATGTCGAAAATCAGCATTCTTCCAACCTGCGAAGAAATCATGTCGCCTCGAGCAGAATATCTCCCCACCAGCGACAGCTCTCAGTGGCACGTTGGAGGTATTCGCGGCCGTCTCGACAGAGAATTCCGCCTCCTGCGCGAGGATACAGTCGGCCAGCTCAGAGATACAGTGAGAGATGTACTTGAACACTTGAGAAGGCCCCAGGAGGCGCAGACCGCGATCAAGAACACTCTGAGAACATATACATACGAGAACCCCGTCCCGATGAAGGTCGATTTTCGCCGGAATGGTGGTCTCGAACTGCAGGTTCGTTGTAGCCAGTTGATGGCTGTCGCCAAACTCGCCAAGAAACAACGAGAAGAGTGGTGGCAACGCAGCCGTAGGCTCCAGGCTGGTGCACTTGTCTGTGTGATTTCTGCCTCCGGTCTAGTCCAATTCTTTGTTGTTTCTCAGTCGACATTGAGAAGCCAGAGTGAACCACGCTTTCAGCGACCAAAAGACAAAATGGCAAGCACTGATGGAGGAGACGAACAGCAAGTTTACACCCTATCAGACGACCCAGAATATTTATTTGTTACTCTGCAACTTGTCGAAGATGAAGTCGAAGATGTAAAGGAATTGCTTCAGTGGTATGATGTTAGCGACCAACACCAACACCGCTACCTTGTTGAGTTTCCCGGTGTTCTCCTCGACTCATTTAGGCATACACTCGCAGCCCTTCAACAGATGTATGAACATCAAGATATACCTTTCAGTCGAATATTTGCTCCTGCTTCAGATGCTGGGGCTGAAGTGGTCGTTGAGCCACCTGGCTATGCCAGGGAGCCCGGGTTCTATTATGATCTCAGCTGTCTCCAGGATGGCCTTTTCGTGTCTCCTACAAACTTGCCAGATCCGAGTGAACTAGCGGCGGTTTCAACTCTTGATGTAACACAATCAGCTGCGCTTTTGAACACCTTGTCTAGAGAAATTTCTCTCATTCAGGGTCCACCTGGGACTGGCAAGAGCTACACCGGAGAGAAGATCATCCAGGTGCTGCTGGGGAACAAGAAACGGGCCAAGCTAGGACCGATTTTATGTGTGTGCTACACAAACCATGCTTTGGATCAACTGCTTGAGCATCTTTTGGATGCCGGGGTAGAAGGCGTAATACGAATGGGTTCCCAGTCAAAGTCGGATAGAATGACAAATCTCAACCTGCAGAACGTCGTCAAGAGGTTTGAAAAAACAAAAGCAGAAGCCGCAAAGCTAGGTCAAGCCGAGGGCGGTATAAAGCAAGTTATTCAAGCAGTTGGTTGTGCTCTTCAAGAATTGGCGGACTGCGAAACCTGGGGCACCCTCAAAGCATTTCTCCTGGAGAACTATCCCCATCAATATGAAAGTATCTTCCCGTCAGAGGAAGATGGATGGATCAAAGTCACGCGTCACAAGCCGGAACAGAGATTTGAAAGATGGTTGTATACAGGAGACGATATCGACGCTGTGCCGAGAGACATTTCCACCCTGGAGCAGTCGGATTTGTGGGAGATGAATCAGCCTGAGAGGGTGGTGTTGTTTGAATACTGGATGAAAAGAATCAGAGATCCCATCACACTTTTGATTTCTGAGCTCCATGAGGAGTACTCGGGACACATCCAGGAGCGGTCCAAGGTCAGCAACGAGGTGAGCCTTCGCTGCCTTGGGCAGGCCAACGTCATAGGCCTTACAACGACAGGCCTAGCCAAGAATATAAAGCTCCTCCGCAGTTTAAGCAGCAAAGTTATGCTTTGCGAAGAAGCAGGCGAAGTACTGGAAGCTCACATATTGACAGCCCTGCTTCCGTCCTTGGAGCATGCAATCCTGATTGGTGACCATCTGCAGCTTCGGCCTCAAATCAACAACTATGAGCTGCAAAGCACTAATCCGTGCGGTGTCCAGTACTCTTTGGACATGTCACTATTTGAGAGACTAGTCATACCGCCGCATGCTACGGATCCTCGTTTCCCATTCAGCTCTTTGGAGACACAGCGCCGGATGCACCCATCGATCTCGGCGCTCATCAGGCCGACGCTGTATCCGGATCTCAACGACTCCGAGGGCGTCCACATGTATCCCCAGGTGGTTGGCGTGAAGAAAAGGCTATTCTGGATGCATCATGAACAACTCGAAGCCGGGGCCTCAGCGCAAGATCCCTTGAATACATCTCACTCCAACGACTTTGAAGTGGAGATGACAACGGCGCTTGTATCTCATCTTGTCCGACAGGGCGAGTACCAGCAGGGGCAGATAGCGGTGTTGACTCCTTACCTCGGCCAGCTTCACAGGCTTCGTCATCGTATGGCTTCGATATTTGAGATTTCTCTCAATGAAAGGGACCGGGATGAGCTGGCGGCCTTGGAGATTGACGGGGACCTTTCTTCAACGTCGAGTCCACAAAATGCGAGCAAAAGCTCTCTCCTCAAAACCATCAGAATCGCCACTGTTGACAACTTCCAGGGAGAGGAAGCCGAAGTCATTGTCATTTCGCTCGTCAGGAGCAACACTCAAAACAGATGTGGGTTTCTCAGCACACCCAACAGAATCAACGTGCTCTTGTCTCGCGCAAAACATGGAATGTACATCATCGGCAACTCAAACACGTACAGAAATGTGCCCATGTGGAATGACGTGATCCAAATTATGGACGCACAAGGAAACATTGGCACAAGCATCCCACTTCAGTGTCCGCGCCATCCAGATAGACCGATCCTGGTAAGCCAGCCAGATGACTTCCTTCTGTATGCGCCAGAGAGCGGATGCAATCTTGCTTGTCGAATGAGACTTAAATGCGGCCATCCCTGCCTGGGGCGGTGCCATTCCGAAATCCTTCACAATGCTGTCAAGTGTCGGGAGCCATGTCCGCGCTCAATGAAGGGTTGCGACCACCAATGTCCTCAGCGGTGCGGCGACCTCTGCCCCCAAATGTGCTCGTTTCTCGTGAAAGACGTCAATATCAACCTACCATGTGGGCATGAAGTCAAGGACGCGCGATGTTGGAAGGTGCAGGACCCTACGACGATCAAGTGTGAAGTGCGGGTTACCAAAACCGTCCCTGGGTGTGAGCATGAAGTGGTGGTTGCGTGTTGGCAAGACGTGAACCGAGAGAATTACGTTTGCGATGCTTCTTGTGGCGGGCATCTTCCATGTGGACATGATTGCAAACAACCTTGCTTCGACTGCAACGTTCGAACAAACAAAATTGTCATTCGCACCATGCACAAGCCCTGTAAGCAGATATGCGGCCGGGGCTTCTCGACATGTCGACATAACTGCGGTCAGAAGTGCCATGAAGGGCAACAATGCCCTCCCTGCGAGGAGCCCTGCGAGGTGCGTTGCGGCCATTCGCAATGCAGCCGATTGTGCCATGAGCCCTGCGTGCCATGCGCAGAAGGAAAATGCCAGTCTTTCTGTCCACACGCCGAGTGCTCCATGCCATGCGCTGTACCCTGTGATTGGGTGCCATGTTCAAGACGATGTAAAAAGATGCTTGGATGCGGACATCGATGTAAGTTGAGCTCCCTGATGGTGTTGTATAACAGTCTGTGGATCAGGCCTTGTATTGTCACGTTCCATGCTAATAGAGAATCTCCCATTAGGCCCATCGCTCTGCGGCGAACAGTGTCCAGACATCAAGTTTTGTCAATCTTGTGCCCCTGAAGACATCAAGTCTGTCTGCGTGGACTTTCTCGAGATGAAGGAATACCAAGACATTGACCTCGACCAAGATCCATGCATTTTCCCCGACTGCGGCCATTTCCTGACTGTGGCCTCCATGGATGGTCAAATGGATATGGTGTCGCATTATGACACGGATGAAAATAGCATGCCGGCTAATATCTTAAAAAAGTCTGAACCATTCTCGATGGACGGCTCCGGGGTGCGTGTTTGCGCAACGTGCAGAGGGTCGCTCCGAAACATTGCAAGATACGGCCGAATCGTCCGCCGCGCGATTCTCGACGAGGCCACAAAGAAGTTTATTTCCTGGTCGCACAAGCAATACGGGCTACTTTCCTCGAGGTACTTGGAGGAGCAAGAAGCCCTTGGCGACGCTGAGGTCTTGGGGGCCGCCACAGCCCGCGCGGAGCTCCAACGCTCCAAGTCGTCAGCTTTACGATTTTTGTATCTGGATTGTCTGGAAGAACACGTCCTGAGCGAGCGGTACGGCGACTTGCTCGCAACATGGGTGGATATTCGCCTTTTCGCCAACGATGTCAAGGTAGATGAGCAGCCCTTCCAACGAGTCGCCGACCTGGTCCGCCACGCCAACCGCCAGCACAAAACAAACAAGGAATTCAGGTTCGACGAAACCGTCATTCAAATGAAGGGCTACATTCTCGCTCGCACGCTGCTCCTCAAGTGCGAGATGACAATCTTGAACGATTTCTTCGCCCGGTGCGACGGCAGGGCTCGGCTGCCCGTGAAATTTGTCATCAACTTTACGCAGCAGTTTCGGGATTGCGAGGAGGTAATCCAGCTCGCGAACGAATCGGTGCACCCCAAAGAAGAGGTCCAGGCGCTCATATTCGAGGCCCAGCTTTGCGCGCTGTCATGCAAGGTCGATGCTTGCTCGGTGCCGCCGGGATTCAAAGGCGGCGCTGCGCCCGACAAGGATACCGTACAGGCGTATGGGTTTGCGCTCCTAGAGAGAGCCAGGGAGATGGCTCAGATGTACCCGTCTACAATGATATTCGCAGGCGAGATTGACGCTGTCGAGAGCTCTCTCGATGGGTCGTACCAAACACTTAGCAAAGAGGAGATGCGTAATATTGTCGAGGCCATGGCTGGGGATATAGGAACCGGGGGGCGATGGTATTATTGTGAGAACGGCCATCCGTTTACGATTGGAGAATGCGGGAGGCCCATGGAAGAAGCGCGATGCTCCGAGTGCGGTGCTCGAATCGGCGGTCGGAACCACACGCTGGTGCATGGAGTGGGCGAGGCCACTGAGCTCAATCAGATCACGCGTGGAATGGGGAGGATAGTGCTGTAGATTGCAGTTGGTAGCTTTGTGTGTTTTGGAATGTGGTGGTGCCCGGCGAGGTTGCAGGCTTGAGATGGTGGTTGATGTCGGAGAGGAAAGCTGCGAGGGCTCACTCGACTGTTGGCGTTGGTTATGCAAAAAGGAACTTGTCTCATGTAGGTATTGCCGAAATACGTATGCAGTGTACTGTAGAATCTGTAAATGCACAAATCGCCATTGCAACCACCTTGTTCCGAAGCCCGCAGGACAAATCACCGGCCACACGACACGACACGACACGTGAAGCAACAAGGACCAAATACCGTCTCATTGCAAGTACTTCCTCAAAACCTGCAACAACTCACTCCAACCATGCATCGACTGCCCTCTTCAGCTCGCCCTTCAGCCACCCGTCATACCGCAAGGCGACATCAAATCCATGCTCGCCATCCGTCTCTGTCAAACGCACTTCATCACCAACGACCTCTCTCGCACGCTTCACAAACCGCCTCACCGACTCCACGGGCACGACGCTGTCGTCCCTCCCCTGCAGTATCGTGACGCCCCCCACCGGAAGCCTCACGCTCTCGGCCTCCAGCGCCTCGGGCGGGAAATACACCCTCCTCTCGGCGGGCGCCGCGTCCTCCAGCCCGCGCGCGTACAAGCCGCCCAGCCGGCCGTGCTGCGTGGCCGCCAGCATAAAGTCCAATCTCGCAGCGGACGTCACCGAGCTCTCTGCCGGCCCGCCCTCCGCCGCGGCAAGCGCGTCGTCGTACACCGACTCCGGGACGCTCTTCCCCAGCGGCGGATTCTCACGGGGCCGTGTGAACTCTGGCGCGCCCGGGTCGACGAGGGGGTACGTGGCGACGGCGACCCTCATGTCGCGCGGGTACGTGAGCGCGGTGCTTAGGCAGAGGAGGCCGCCGGCCGAGTCGCCGGTCACGAGGACGCGGGCGAGGTCGGCCTCGACGGGGGGCGACTGCGAGGCGAGCAGCGAGGCGAGCGAGGGCGAGTGGATGTAGGCCCAGAAGTCGGCTACGTCTTGGAAGATCTGGGGCGTCGTGGCTTCCGGGAGGAGGCGGTAGTTGGGGGAGATGATGATGGCGCCGTGGGCGAGGGCGAGGTCCGTCAGCCACTGGGGGTAGAAGGGCAGGTAGAGCGAGTCGCCCATGACCTGGGGCCGGTTAGTATTTTGTTTGGTGTTGGAAGGGTGAGAGGGAGAGAGGGAAGCGCTTACGAGGCCGCCGCCGTGGAAGCGCACGATGACGGGCCGTTTGCCGGACAGTGGTGTTTCGGGGACGAGGACGTCGGTGCGGATTTCGTGGTGGGCAATCGTTTTGTAGGGCGTTTGGAGGACCTTGAGGCCCTGGAGTTTGGAGGCCATTGTGAATGTGTGTGAGGGTGTCGAGGCTCGGGTTTAGATGGGCGATGTGGTGAAGTTGTGTTCGTGACACGAATGACTTTGGGCTTTTATTTATAAAGGTTCTTGAGCTAGGATGCTTGTGAGTGTTTCTGTAGGCTATTATCCCGCGGCGTCGGCAGATGTATACGGTAGTCGCAGATGGGTCAGCGATTATTAAACCAGACTCTATGCATGTCGTCATTAGTAATTGGCAATGATTCCACACAGTTGTCAACTTGCCAGTCACTGCGGAATTGATGGAGACGCCGAGGTGCGAGCCCCGCCAGCGGGCTATTCGTCCATGTCTAGATGCATCGCTGGCTGCTGATGCTTTGATTCGCGAATTAAAGTTGTATTGGGGTGTCTGTGAATGGTTAAAATGATGTATGTAGCCTACGCGCCAACGACAAACTTGGGATTTGCACCTTGCAGAGGACAGACGGACGGGAATAAGACGGATATAAAGTAAAGTTGTATCAAAAGAGTGTCTGGTATGTAAATTTGCTTGTTGAAAGCAAAAACAGAAGATGCCAATACCAAATCAAGAGCTCGCAGCACTTGTGTGCGGCCTCCACTTCTGGTAGAGTTGTTGAAACTATTCTCAACCTCCATGTATCCAATACTTCCTCCTCCAACCTTAATGTTCGCATTTCAAGTGTCGCAATATCCGCCGCTCCATGTGGCATGCCCCCGATTCCTGCCGCGACAGGTCCCCGGTCGAATATCCCCTACTATCCGGCTTCCATGTTCCATGATCCATGTGCGCCCGTTGAGCCCCTGATGACTGACTCCCCCAAAACGACAAAATCCATCAAACCAGCAGCGTCAGGGCTCAAGGGTCAAGGCTCAGCAGCAACAACACCGCGGTGCCGTGCTGCCTAGCGCCAAAGGTCCAACAAGCTTACCATGCCTTCGCATTCCTCAGGCACGCCCGCCCATGCGTGGCGGTTGGCATAGATGACCTTTTGCATCTCCTCGTCCATGTTCTCTACAGGGTTTTGCTGACGCCAATCGCAATCTGTTGGGAGACACAAGTGCCTCCAAACGTTCCTCCAAGTCGAATCCTGAAACCGCGCCAAAGTCCGTATCTCATTCTTCAAGCCGGCAATGCGTTGGGCAAGGGGAACTTGGTGGACAATGGCCCTCACTTCGGTCTCGCTCATCTGCTGACGACGTGGGTGGTTGTGGCTGTCCCAAAGATAACGAGGGCGGGATAACTGGCGCAATGCTGCAAACCTTCTTGGGTTTCTCTCAAGCTGTCGGATTTCCGAAAGTACTCGAAGTTTGCACGAGACAAGCGGAACGCGGAAGAAACCTAGACGTGACTCGTCTGCACGGATAAGTCCGTCGACGGTTTCAAGGAAAGAGAACCTTATTTGGGCTCCCGTGCCATGTAAGAACGGGAACGGCCCAAGATCGCGCTCCTGCCGGTCGGTGAGAACCCTGGAGTTGAGGAAGTTCAGTGCATAGTCGAAAGCGTACCGGTTTCGGCCTTGGCATATGTACAGTGCTGGAAGCGCGAGCTTAGCAGCGGTGAAGTTCCAACAACCAGAAGTTGGCTGGTAGTCGAAGAGCTCGACCATGTCATTTATCGTCTCCATTGGCAATTGTTCTGGATAGGCTGCCTTAAACATCAAGTGGACCAATTCATGCCTTTTTTCGGCGAGCAGTAGACAGAGGCCGCCGCGTGTCTGAATGGGCCGCCGTTCCTCATCTCTCAGCGCCAGGTACTCAGCTCTTCGCTGCTGGATTAGTCCGCAAAAAGTCCAGTGTCGTGCCTTTCTGTCCTCAGTATTTGGGCCGCACGATTGGCAGAATATAAAAGTCTTGCAGTAGTTACAGCAAGCGATGTCGCCTCGACAGGCCGAACAATAAGTGTTTTCAGGTTCTTCCATGGTGAGGTGTGGTCTGGTATGTTGCGACCGGTCGCTGCAAGTAGGCTCGTCGATGATGGGTTTTGTGAAGGTGGGAGTGTGTCTTTGTCAAAAAGTGTCGATACCATGAAGTGTAGCAAGGCAAGTGTGCGGCGTATCCCAACGCGAGGGGAGCCGTGCTTAAATAGGTATTCTGAGAGCTCCAACCCATTGCAAACGAGTCGCCAACACGTCCGAAAACAAGGTGTGAATATGTCTCTATCAACATGTAAAATGACAAACAAGCGTGGGCCGGCCATTGCGGATTGAGGGTGCACAAATGGCGGTTGTTCTCTTCGTGTTGGACACACATGTGGTTGGAACCCCAAACACACAAGCAAGCCCGCTGCATGATGACGTAGGAATAAAGAGGCTCACAAGGGTTTCAATGAATGTTTCAGCCATTCAACATTACATGTACACCTATCCAACTTCAAATCTGCATCGGATGACGGGTGCGCTGCCTGCCTTGTGAAAGCAAGAGAAGACATCAGCACTCACAAAGCCACCAGGTCCCCGTGCATTCGTCGGGGCAGCAGAGAAGCGCACACGTGCAGGACGGAGCCTTTGATGCCTGGCATTTTTTGAAACACGCAAGTACCGGGCTGCTGACCCTGCATGGCAGATTTCTGCCGGCACTGAGGGAACTCGGAGCGAACATGTTGGCGTGATTCACGGCTGCTCAACAGCCTGACATGTGCAGTCTGGTGGGCCGCTTTCACCGGGCACGCATTGCATGAGAGACTGCGGATGGCGCATTTATTAAACGGGCCGAAATTTGACGCGGATTTGATCGCGTCCAAATGTCCAGCCAGGCATCTTGGTAACGGGGGAAGTGGCCTCGGTCGTGGAATTTGATGACATCTGGAGCGAGTTGTGCGACTTGCCTAATTGAGTCATCTTCGTATGAGCCCAGCCAATCAATGTATTGCCACTTGCGAATAGCACCAGACCGCTTTTGGGCAAGGAGCAAAGTAGAACCAAGAGATCATGGTCTCGGTATTCGGTTTACAGCGGCGGATGTGGCCGTAGACTGGTGCCTGTGCATGAATCTATATTGACGTGTCAATATACTTTTGACTTGTTTTTTAGCTCATGCTTTCCGTTGTGCCACGGTGGGAAAAGACTGGAGCTTATTCCCACGATGCCGAGCCTAGCAGGTTCATGCAAGTACAAGGTTTGGCTTTTAAGCGTCAACGTGTGCACTCCCCAAAGCATGCTTACATTACGGTTCTGTCTGGATTGATGTATTTGCAATGCACAACTGCCTGCTCATTTTTGAAAGCATTACATGGCCTCATTCACCACAGCCACCATGATTTAGCTTGAGCGTATACCGGACACTGCTGAAATCGGCTTATATTGGTGACTTTTTTTGCGTTTTCCCACCCGTCTCAAATTTATGGCTGCGGTAGCGCGGCATGGCTGCGCATCAGTAGAGTCCGTCTTGCGGTAAGTTTGGCTACTACATGCGAGTCAAGATAATTCTACGAGTGACTGACACCAACTTTATCAGCCTAAAATCCTTCAGACACGATATATAATCAAGTCTACGCTTATTGGCAACTGACTAATTTTTTTCTTTCGTTTTCTTTTTTTTTCTTTTTTTTTTAAGAAATCAGAACCTTTCTGCCCTCCTTCTTTAAATAATACGAACCCTTTTACACATACTAACCCATCTGCCCCAAACACTGCCGTGACTGCACATTGTCTCGAGCCTCGCACCCCGTTGCTGGACTGCCGAATCCGCAACGTCGTTTCCTTGCCTATACACAAGCAGCTGCCTTTGACTGGTAGTTGGACGCCAACATCACACATCACGGCATGCGGTTTCCAGCAGCCGGGGCTCTCGCCCTTCTCAGCCTTGGATTATCGGCAGCGGCAGTCCCCTCCAAGCCGGCGTCGACAATCTCGCCAACCTCGCCAACCTCGCCAACCTCTCCCAAGACTGACCCCTTCTACGCCGTCCCCGAAAACATCGAGCATCTACCGCCGGGCACCCTCCTGCGATACCGAAAACTCCCCTTGACCGACTCACCATTTGGCCTCACCGACGTCAACTTCAACATCAGCCACCAGATCCTCTACAGGACGACCGACAGTCACGGCCGCGCCACGGCCACGGTCCTGACCGCGCTGATCGCCTCGCCCGGGAACAACAGCAAAGTCCTCTCCTTCCAGCCCGCGCAGAACGCGCCGGCGCTGCAGTGCGCGCCCTCGCACACCTTTGACAAACACCCCCCGAGCCCCAAGAAGCCCGAGAGCACCATCACACGGCCCGAGCTCCTCTCCATCCAGTCGGCGCTGCACCAGGGCTGGATCATCCTCATCCCCGACTACCAGGGCCCCAAGGCGGCCTACATGGCCGGCAAGCTCGCCGGACACGCCGTGCTCGACGGCATCCGCGTCGCCGTCCACACGCCCTCACTGACCCGAATCCGCAACGACCCGAAAATCGCCATGTGGGGATACTCCTCGGGCGCCGCGGCCACCGCATGGGCCGCCGAGCTCCATCAGACGTACGCGCCGGAGCTCGAGATTGTCGGTGCGGCCGTCGGCGGCGTCCCGGCCGACATGGCCGCCGTCGTCGACAAGATCAACGGCCGCAAGCACGCGGGCCTCATTGCCGCCGGCGCCGTCGGCCTGGCCAACGAGTACCCCGACCTCGCGGCCACCATCTACCCGCGCATCCGGAACAAGTACCAGCCGCTGTTCAACAAGATCAAGACGCGGTGCGGCGACGACAGCACCAAGGCCTTCAACAACAAGAACGTCATCACCATGTTCAACACCACCGAGGTGCGCAGCCTCCCGGCCGTTGTGGACGTCATGAACCAGACGTCGCTGGGTAAGATGGCACCCAGGATCCCCATCTACCTGTACCACTCGTTCCACGATCAGATTTCCCCCGTTGGCACGGTCAACAAGCTGTATGATTTTTACTGCGCGAATGGTGCGTCGGTGCTGTACAAGCGCGACTTCTTTTCGACGCATGGCTCGGCGGGTGTCACGGGCTTGCCGAGGGCTTTGGTCTTTTTGATTGACATGATGGATGGCAAGACGCTGAGTGCTTGCTCGCAGGCTACCATCATTTCGGGGCTGCTGGAGTCGCCTACCTGGGGGAGGATACCTGAGGGGTTGATCAACGCGTTGCTGTTTTTGCTCCGTAGGACAGCGTAGGATGGGATTCGTGCTCTGGTTTATAATATTGACCATAGACCGTGTGCACTTTGGTATCGGTGTGGTTTGTCTGCATATGAAAATTTGGGGAGATGCTGAGGAATCATCTGTAGGTCTACTTGAAGGAGGCCTTGTGCCTGCTGGGTATTGACCTAGTTTCGCTCATTTTAGACCCCGACGGTATTTTCACTTGTGTTTTAGCCATCTATTTAATAGTAATAGGTCCCGTGTACGCCTTGTGCCGTGGATGAAATTTGAAACTCGCCGTGCAGTTATTCGTCGGGAATGAGCTTTCTGTGGTGACTTGACGGGGTCGTCGTACAGTAAGAAGTGTCGGTAGGCTGTGTTGCTTTTGGGCCAACAAACATCATTGATGCTTATTAAAGACACTCGAGATATCGGCAGATAGCCATCGTGTGTGTTTTCCGCTCTGTTCCATCAATGGCACGACGACGTCAACAGCAGGCTTTCAAGTTGGTACTATTTGCCGTCCTCGCGCAGAACTTGGCAAGCTGTCTAATGGTCCAGGCACGCATGTCCCGATAAAGAAAGTCGTGCAGTCCAACGCAGCAAAGCCAATCAATGCATCTCTTGAAACCCCACGTTGGCGATGTAGGATGCAACCCGAGTCCACGTTTGAATCTCGGCCGGGCCATGGGGAGTTGGCTGTCCAATCATGCATCTACTTGTTCCTCGAACCGTGAATCCATCCGTTGTCTCGCGGATGAGGGGTTCCAAGCCATGGCGACAACCTTTGATTCACGAACCAGCCGCATCAACCTGTTGCCCAGACATATCCTCGTTCACAATCTCTTCAAGTCCATGTTAATCCGAGGCAGTCCAAGGTCTTGGCATCACGAATACAATGGCGTCGTCGACTACACCCCCCACGCCCTTCTCCGTCACAGGCAAGACGGCCATCATTACCGGCGCAGGATCTGGTTTGCAGCGCCGCTGGCACTTTATCTCAACAACATGGCCATTTGCTAAGAATCAGCAGGCATCAACCACGCGTTTGCCGAGCTCCTCCTATCCCGAGGCTGCAACGTGGTCCTTGCCGACCTCGCCCTCCGCCCGGAAGCCCAGCAGCTCGTCTCCCAGCACGGCGACAAGGCAAAGAGGCCCCGGGCCGTATTCGCCAAGACAGACGTGACGTCCTGGCCAGACCTCAACCGCATGTTCGAAGTGGCGGCCGCGGAATTCGGAGGCTTCGACATCGTCTGCCCCGGAGCCGGTGTCTACGAGCCGCACTGGTCCAACTTCTGGCACCCGCCAGGATCTCCCGAGAGCAGGGATGCCGTCGACGCCGGCCGCTACGCCCTCCTGGACATTAACCTGACGCATCCCATCCGGACGACCCAGCTCGCCCTGCAGTACTGGATCCATCCTCCAGCCGGTGGCCCCCGCTCCGCGCCGGCGCCGGCACCAGCGTCCGTCGACAACCCGAAGCGAGTCGTGCTCATCTCCTCGGTCGCCGCGCAGATACCGACCTTTCGAGCTCCGCTGTACGGCGCGTCGAAGCACGCGATTACCGGATTCACGCGGTGTCTGGCCGACCTCGAGCCAAGGCTGGGCGTTCGCGTCACCGCCGTGGCTCCGGGCCTCGTCAAGACGCCCATCTGGACGGAACACCCGGAGAAGCTGGTCAATCTTGACCCGGAAAAGGACGGCTGGATCGCCCCGGAGCAAGTGGCCCGTGTCATGGTGGAGTCGATGGAAAAGGAGACAATCGCGGGCGGAACCGTGCTGGAGATTGGGAGGAACAAGACGCGGCGGATCCAAGTGTACAACGATGCTGGGCCGGATTTTAGCGCTGGCGGGGGGATAGCCGCCAGCAGGTCGGACGAGGGCGACAATATGGTCTGGGAGTGGCTTGGAGATGAGAGAATTTGGGCTGTTCACGATTGGGGCAACGAGTAGCTATCGGACCTGGGGCGTATCGTGTGATAGTGGTAAAGTAGGAACAGTGGTGCTTTGAGATGCGTATATTGACAAAAACGTACTATTCGCAGTGTCTACAGATTTGACCCTATTGCTATTTGGCTTGTGTTACTTGTACATAGGTTTGAAAATGTGACACAGGCCCTTGTGCCTGATAATGGCTGGGATTTGGTCTTGCCAAATTTTAACAGAGTGTTGTGTGGGCACCTTTTCTGGGCTTATAACTAGTTGCGCCTCTTTCATTATGTGATAGTCGAGACTGGAGATTCTGCCCATGGTACTTGTTGACGAATTCAGCCGACTCGATGGACGGGGGAGTAGTCTCGAAGCACAATATTGGTGTGTTATTATAAACAGCACTCATGTTATCAACGCTTAGCCTGGGCTGGCGACTATTTTCAAAATGAATTCCACATCTCAAGTTCTCGGGTTCAAAGTCCCTCGCAGGATCTGCTGTGCTTCCACGTGGCTCTGCCCAAACCATGCTCAACGCGTCCTGGAAAATGTGACAAGGGCCTAGCTTGGAGCAATTACTCAATTCAACTAATACTTTGCTTTGATATCAAAGGTCCTTGGTTTTCCTTGAAGCCCTGAGGGCGGAAGACCTTTATTTATATCAAGAGGCGGTGAGGGACCTTGTCCTAGGTCTCGTGATCAGAGCCTTTGTGTAACTATCGTCGGGTTCAAGGTCCGGCCCGTGCTGTGACAAGGGTTCGATTATGAAGGCTTGGAGCAATAGGGCTCAATTCAATAATAATCTCGTAGGATGTCAAAGGTCCTGAGTTGCTATAGGAAAGGAAGAGAAGGGAGACCGCCTTATATACATGAAAGGAACGCCCGGGCCTAGGGTCCTTGCCCGGGCACGTGTTCTAGCTGTGTAACCAACAAGTCCTGTATCGGCGTGAAGCCCCTTTGTTGGGCTTCACGATCTGTTGGGCCTTTTCCGTGTAACACGTGCCTTCATGGCAACGTGTCATCCGCGTAATAGAAAACGTCTACCCTCGCAGAAACATGATACACCATGGAGTAATTTATCTTTATAGACTGGTAAAGTATTCGATAAGTGAATTTTGCGAATATACACCCTGAGGCCTTGATTTACCGTCTGCCCGTGATGTGGCCATCGTTGAGCTCCTCAAGAAAACTCATATAAATGGGACTTTGGTCAGATCGGCTTACGAGTTGCGTCTGATAATTGGCCCGTGTACTCATGGATGGGGGGCATCGCCCTGTATCTTATTCATAATCGGTCCTTTCCACACGATAAAAAACCAAAAATCGGACATGGTCGGCCGGTATCTTACTGTTGCATCCCCCCTTATACTGTGCATAGTTCTCTACTATTCTTTTTTAGCAGGACATTTGCGTCCTAGAGCCCCAATATTTTGCCAGAGGTTTCGATTTTATAGTGGAATGCCACATGAGAGGCCTGCTATTGGCAGGCTGGTATGATATATCTTGCCGAGTAGGTTAAAGAATCTCAACGCCTAGACCCATCGCTGCCTGCCTACAAAGAGGCTAGAGAACAATGCTTTGACTGTTGCAGTTTGATTCTCAAGGCACAACTCGCCTCTTCTGTCCTTGGGAAACGAGACATTTCTCGTTTCAAGACTCAAAACTCACTTTCTAGGTTTAGGAATGGCCATTATGTGGACCGTATCTTGCAAGATCTGGTACATCAATCAAAACATTCTGGTATACTAAACTAAAAAACAATAGTACATTAACTTCATCAGAGGCAATCTCCAAAAACATGGAATCCTTGCTCATACTTCTTCCCCTAGATCACCCGCTTACTGTCCACATTCGGATCGAGCTTATTCATAAAATCCGTTCGATGAGGCCCCGCGGTATTAGGCGCAGGTCCAGGCTGTGTGCCGCCGACATGGACTGCCCTTGGGACTTGTCCCTGAGCGGCAGCAGCACCTCTGAGGTTGGGGTCAAGAGTATTTCCAAGCTGCGTTTGCTGTGCTCCGTACATGTCGCCCTGCGTGTTTGCGACAGGAACGCCGCCTTGCCGGTGATGGGTGTAGGCCGCGCCGCCGCTGTCCAAGTCCGAGTCAACGCGAGGATCAAGAGTATTTGCCAGCCGTGAGGAGTGAGGCCCATACGTGCCCTCTGGCACATTCTGCATGGGCGCCGTGGCCGAAACGCCAGGCGGAGGGGCCGTGTACGCCGTGTTTCCCGATGCCAGGGGCGCGTTATAGCCCGGAGCGGCGGTATTCGTCATGCCTTGTCCATGGGAGGGCGCGTATGTCCCTCGCGATGCCCCTATTCCGGGCCCGAGAACTTGTGCCCCTCCAGAACGGCTGTCGACGGTTGGGTCGAGTTTGTTGAGGATATCGTGTCGATGCGGCCCGGCTGTATGGGGTGCCGGTCCAGGCAAGTCGCTTCCAATTGGTGTCTGGCCTTGAGTTCCCATGATGTTGGGTTGATATCCTGCCGGAACGCCAGGCTTTTCCCCTGCAGCAACGTACTCGGGCTGGCCCTTGTGACTTTTTCGGCCAATGGGGCACATGGTGATGGCAGTGATGACTGTTGCAATCCTATTTCGAAGAAATGGCCGTCAAGTTGCGAGTAAAAGGTGAGGTTTTCGAGGGCCATGTATTTCGGCGCGATGCATGACTTTTATATTCCCCTGCGTTTTGCACATTCGACGACAACGGTAGGTGGCGAGCATGGCTGCGGTGATGTCACGACCGCATACGTAATGTCGTTGCTAAAACCTGATGATAGCTTTTTCTGGATGTGGTGGCGGTACAATGATGTTGATCTGGGCAATGTTGGACAGCAGGCACGAGGTATTTTGGGCAACTTTGTTCGACGATCTGTGGCAACAGCTCAAACATGCTCTCCCACGACGCCTTAGAGGATGATTTATTTGCACACCTTGAAATGAAGCCATGATTGGTTCACCTTTCACGACGCTGAGGGGTGCATATTTGACGCTGCAGTCCATGGCATGAATCATAAAGAGTTCATGGTGGATTCTGGAACTTCACCACCCCGTCACAAGGCGAAAAGGACAACGCCATCCGGCTATTTCCTCGATATGTGGCATCTAGATTTTCCTATAATGGTTAAAATCAGGCCATAACGTCACCGTGCCGTCATTGTTCTGGCAACATGTAAAACGTCGATGGCGCACCTGGTTACGTCATGCTCGTCCTGGCTGTGGCAAAGGGCGTCGAATATAAGACTCGGGCTCGCCAGAGTCTTCTTCCACGCTGAAAAAATAGGAGAGTAAGAAAATACACACTCTAACCTGTATTCATATTGAACGACTTTCTCGAATCGACACAATGACCTGCGACTGCGGATCGACCTGCAACTGCAGTGGCCCTAGTTCCTGTACCTGCGGCCAAGACTGCACCTGTAAAAACTGCGGTGTACGTTATCAAAGAATCTTGGACAAGAAATATGGTCAATCTAACTGTATGAAGAAATAATGAACGTGATCGCGACGGGGTATTGATGAGGAGTGCTTTACAATCGACCCTGCCACCGTCACCGGGCTCTGCGCAAACTAGATTGCAACACAGAGCATTGACTACGGAGTACTCCGTAGGTAGTTTAATAAAAATTCCTATCACAAGGAGATTTCAAACAGAATAAATAAGACTGTGAGACTTTATCTTGGGTTGTTCGCAGGTTCTATGAGGCTGCTCTATATTGGAGGAGCGTCGAAAAGAGAGACCTCGTTTTCTCACTCCGCGGAGAAGCCCTTGCTGTGTGGCCAAACTCTGGAAATACCATTACATCTCTGGAAGGTGCCGCACGCTTAGTTACCCGGGTACCTTCACAGACATGTGAGCTCTCCGAGTCCCCAAATGTCTCGCCATGTCTCAGGCGCCGTTGGCGTTGCGTAGTCGGAAAGCCATCATCCACCTATCGTCATGTTGTGATTCCCTTGACCAATCTCAGCTGCGCCCTCCGGCCACCAAAGCAGAGCAAGCGCACTGTAGTCTGTAGACAAGGCGGGCATACTATTCTCGTCTGGGTTAGCAGTTTGCTGTTGAATATACATAGTACAGACAATACACTTTACCAGCAGCCGCTTTGAGACATGAATGTCTGCGGTATGCATCAGTGCCAATCAACGGCTCGCGATCGGCGGCTTCCCCCGGCGAGCTGAATTCCTGCGGATGCTGGCTGCTTCCATTCCCCCGAGGTCCGCGCCTCTATCTGAAAGGATATGGAGAGCCGGAACACGGAAACAAGGTGCACCATGTCACGCGGCTTTTCATTGGGCTATGTCGACCAAGGCCGTTATCTTGTATCAGTCACGTACTCAGCCCACCAGGATGGCGTCGCTGGCTTGCCCACGATAACTCATGGTCCCTGTTCCGTGCTGATTCGAAGGAGCTGTTCTCGAAGATATTCGCTGGCAAGAACCATTTCCGGACAAAGGCGGCAATGGCGAACTCAAAGGCCGCACGCAGCGTCGAGGGGGTCCATGGGCCGTGGATGCTCTCTGGACGAAGCTCACGTTGCTTTTGGCATCAATGGCCAAGACTCAACAGAGCTCAGCAGAGACATAATTTCTTTTGTCTTCTTTTTCTCACCGAGACCCGGCATCGGCGGACACTGTGCGGGGGGACCATCCGGTTTGGACATGGAAGCAATGAAGCAAAAGCTGGTTGAGTGAAGCGTCGAGACTCGAGTCGTCATGCCTGCCGCAGCCTGCGTGCCCAAGCCCGTGGCCTGCGGCACGACGACTCCCTGCCTCTCTATTGGCTGGCAGGCGTCGGCCACCTCTCCGACGACCTCGACCAACCAGCGTCGAGCCCCGTTGCTCTCCGTTGTTGCTCTTGGCCCTTGGGTTGGCATCGTGACACAAATGGTCGGTGCAATGTGATTGCTTGCTCGAGAATCATATTCCCCAAGCCTGATGGTCTTCATAATCAGCTGAAATCCAGGATAGATTGTCTCATCTTTCAGATCGGCGCTGACACGGCGCCCCCCCCAAAGCCATCCGGACAGCTCCATTGCAGGTGCTCTCGCCAGCCCCGAAGCCCTCGAAGCAACCCCCATCGGAGAATTTCATCCGTTGCTCGAATCACTGTTTCGTCCTGGTGCAGATAGCCATGAGGTCCAGATACCAAAGACTGCTGCCGGGGACGGCCAAGTCCAGCAACGCGGGCGGACGGACGCGAAATACAACCGGGAGTGCATCATCGCTGCCTACCTGTTTCGTAAACCCCATTGCGTGCGAAAGGTGCCGTCGGAAAAAGGCAAAGGTACGTCGTCCTGAACACGAGCTGGTAGTGATATTCGCCAACCGACAACTAATGGACAGTGCGATGGCGAAAGACCAGCCTGCAACCTGTGACGGTACAAGGGCACGA
>NW_011942160.1:5400780-5406481 GCF_000187425.2 Metarhizium robertsii ARSEF 23 | reverse complement strand
TTTAAATTTTTTAAATTAATTATTACCTTATAATTCGGCTATAATTCTATATATATATAATTAAAATAGCTAGTACTACACCGCGGCCTACTAGCCAAGGCTATCTCGCGATAAGCTATTTAAATATTAATAAGTTATACTTATTAACAGGGATTATAATTTCGCTTTATAGTTAAATAAAATTACAAGCATACAAGTATCGTGTAAGCGTAAAATCTAAAACAGTATTAGGCATAAGTTATACTTAGAAGTATTTTACTAGTTTCAATATTAATAGATTTTGAAAAACTATAAAAGTACAAAAATTACACGTGGAAATACTCTGTAAGTTCCGGTCCGATTCTGTTACACAGAAAAGGCCCAACAGATCATGAAGCCCAATACAGGGGCCTCGCCGATACAAGACTTATTGGTTACATAGCTAGAACACGTGCCCGGGTAAGAGCCCTAGGCCTGGGTGTTCTCTTCTTGTATATATAGCGGTTACTCTTCCTTTTATCCCTCTTAGCAACTCGAGACCTTTGAAACCCTTCGAGATTATTATTGAATTGAGCCCCTTTTTGCTCCAAGCTCTTAGATAAGCCCTTCTCACAGATTCTTGCCAGATCCTTCTCGCTCCGAGTCATTCCTGGAGTCCCGACCCGGCAGACCTAACAGTTCTATACCTGCTAATATTAGCTAAATTAAGGCCCTTAAATCAAGTATATTTGTGTCTTCGATACTAACCAGAATACGACTGTGTCTCGCAAGTCCCTAGGGTGCCTGTCGAAGAGGTTGGATAACTTACTTGTGGACTGGATGAATTGGGTGCCGAAGTAGCACTTCTATTATAAAGGCTCAGGCACGAATCGTGAGTTTGCCGAGAGCTCCAGTCTCTGCATTGTGGCGACTGCGAGTCCCTTATTCCTGGATGACTATGCGGTGATGGGATACCCATTTTATCGGCTGTGGAATTCCAGTACGTGGTTGAAGCTTGATACTCGAGTCCAGGAGTAGGTGATGGGGTTGAGCTTCTAGCGGTGTATCCGTCATTATACAAGTTATTGGATAAAGGCACTATGTTAGGGCTAGGAACACTTCCTGGTTGGCCTATGTTAATACCACTGAGATAGATTGCGAAAGTCCATTGGGCGACACATTCGATTCTACCGCGGAGCTTCGTAAACCCAACATCAGCGGTCTTGCCTCGTGACTCCCGTACGGGTGACCCATCAGTCCCAGGTTCGGTGGCGACACAGATGCTCCAATGCCATGCAAGGCACCATAAGATGAATGTATGGCTTGTAAGTTGTTAAAGTTGTCTGGAACTGCCCGCGTCCGAACCATTCTGTCGCGTTCATCAATTGTGACTCTCTTCATTTTGGCGCGTCTATTTCCTTTAGCAAGGTTCTTTTTCGGTATTCTCTGCTTACTAGGTTTCCTCACCTGTTTTGAAACCAGACTTGGACTTGTCGAGGGCTTAGCCCAGGAATCTCCCGAGACAGTCGTTCCCTAAGGGTGGCATCAGGATGGGGTTGTTTCGTAAACTCGCTCATCAAAAATCTGGTTTGTTGATGCGTGAGCCTGTTAAAAATCAGCATTCTATAATACGCTATAAGCCTTTGAATTGTAGGCTCCTATTGTCTTAGTCCTTGGCTATACCTGAATCGTTTCATTTTGCGACATGCCGTAATACGCTCCGCCTCTGTTTGGTGGTAGAAATGCGAAACTCGATCAGAGTCATCGGCATCGTCATTGTACACGTCGAATTCGGTGTCCTGGCTTGAGCATCGCTCTTTATCTTCTCTGTCAAATTTGGTCAACTCAGCTCCAGGAGTCTGGTCTCCTTGAGATCTGTAGAAGTTGCTTGCTTCCGTCAGTCGGGGGTAAGGAGATATGTCTGCTCCCAAGCTGTCTCGGTTGATGGTGCCGGATGGCTTTGAACAGGTACTTGTGGTGCCATAAAAAGAGGATGTCGGTCTGCCCAGCTGTGGGTTTGAAGTTCCTAAGCTTCTCACTGCTTCGTGAGCAATACTTTCTATTTTTAAGTCCTGGCTTTGGTATTGGTGCCTCATAGACGTTGTTGACTCGGTCCTATGCCTGTCCAGGTTATTTCTCGTGTCCAAAGATGGGCGTTGATAAGGGTTGGTCTCGAGACGAGAATAAGCATATTGTCCTTGCCATTCTGGCTCTAATGGCGATGGCAGGCTCTGTTTTTCAGACATGCGTGGACTCTGGGGGCGGCTTATTGGCCGGTTATATTGAAAGCGAGTCCAGTGACTGTACTCTGTTTTGTCACAGAGCCTGGCGATGAGCATCGAGGGAGTTTGGCTTTTAGATTGATCTAAAGTCTCTGCGGAGTTGTAGAGTTGAGCTGCCAAAATGACAGAAGCAGGCTCCTGGGCCAGATACTTCGTCTCTGTCTCACAACCTTGCGGACTTGGTGTGGACCGAATGTCGATAGTGAGGTAGAGAAGGAAGAGGAACAAAAGAAGAGGTGATTCTATCTGAAGAAGTGGGGGAAAGCGTTACTTCCCGCAACGGCCAAAATAAATACTAATATTCTGGAATTGTGGTCAAGGAGAGGAATATAAAAGGAAGAGAAGTGCAAGATGACAGTGGTGCGCTCGGTCTCTCAGAAATAGTGCCCATTCTTCGAGTCGCAGGTGTACCCAGAACCAAGCAAGATACCCGTATCAGTAACCCAGCCTGGATGTTGACAGCAATGGAAATCACAGGTGGGTAAAGCGGACTCCTTGCAGCAATGCGACTCAAGGCGTGAATCAGGGATGCTAGGGGATGCTGACTATGAACTAAAATCTTGTTTCTAACATTGTGAGGCGGTTATGACAGGCAGCCTTAGGCTCTCTCGGCTCCAGTTGGCACCAAGGACAATTCCAAGCATTCGCTCTCTGTCGTGGTCACTTGTCGTGTGCTATGCGTTCTGTCCTGCGAGGACTCGAGTCTTTGGGGTGGTTCAGCTGCGTTCAGGTGGCGTGAAAGGGATCGACTCGGACTATTAAGGAATGTTCGAGCAAAGACAAGCAATGCCGGATCTAAATTTCACGGGCGACTAGCCAAAAGGTAAATATGAATGAAGAGCTGTGGGGGGTGAGGTAGTACCTTATGAAGGAGTGGTCAGGAAGACGTGGTGGGACCGTTGACGTCCATGTCCACGCATGTACAGAGCTGGCTTACGCACGGAGCGACAGCCGTTCTCGACCAGTTGGAGTTCAACCGATTATTCAAGTACGGCAAGCGATACATTGCCCTATACCTCGTTCGTACGTAGTGTGGACACGTGGTTTGATTCAATGTTATTTACTCCGTATGCCTGGCTTTGGACTGGCCTATCTGGCAAGCCAAGATCCGAGATTGATTATACGCAAATGAGTTTGCAGCTTCTCCGATGTCACGGTGAAGGGTGCGGAAGAATCCTAAACTGAGAAACGGGTTCAAGATGCCTCCCCTTGGTAGCGCAAAACGGTTGGGGCGCATCTCGGTTTCGTATCGGCGACAAATCCCCAGTTTCACTCGGTTGCGCACGAGTTGAAAGGAGCCCCGTCTCTCGGCTAGGTGCAGTATGTACAAGGCAATTCCCAAGATCGGATGGGCATGTCAACACGGTACAGAACAACTAGTATTACATGGTCAGTGTGGTCCGCATGCGACGCTAACTGGGATTCGCACACAAGGGCAGACATATCTGGTCCGAATACGTACATGGGGACGGCCGAGCCTATCCCCATGTCGAAATGCCAAGGGCTCCTGGCAAGCAGAGAAGCCAACATAGGCCTGCCAGTCAAGAGATATGTACATCTCGGTACACGAGTGAGGCGGATATGGCGTCGACGGCTAGAAGCTTGTTGGCCGGTTGTTGGAAGGCGGGCCAAAGGGCCAATGACAGCGGGTGTGAGGGCGTGATCGAGGCGTGATGAAAACGTGCAAAGATGTGATAGAGACGGTCGAGGGCGTGTGAAACTAGTCACAATGTGGGGTCTATGCCGTTCCATGCCACCGCATGGTCAATCTCCTGGCGTATCGTGCAATGTGTGCCACATGATGGGTGGTGTTTTGCTATGACCGAAGAGCAACAGAGAGGGCCGTGTGCAAAGAAGCCCAGCCCCTCATCACCTGCTCCGTCTCGATATGTGACCCAGTTGTGCAGTCGTTGTGCAGCTGTTATGCCAGCCGCTATGCCAGCACCTGTTATGCAATTATCTCGTGCCACCTTCAATCCAACCCATCACATAGTATTTATCAAAATACCAACCATTTTTGTCATAATAGTCTATATTAAAAAGAGATAAATTAACTGCACCACGGTCTCCTTACACATGGCTGCACAGCAAGGGTCTGAAATCGTGAACGTATAGGGGCAAGTGTGCCCGCCCCCGGCGTACATGTACGGGTACGTAGTGCTATCGCGGGGTTTCAAGGCCAGGGAAAGGCGTGGTGTCGTCAACGGCACGATTAAGCGCGGACAGCTTTTATCTCGACTAACGGCAGGGGTCGAGAGGGTGACCCGAATGGCCGGGATTCTATCAAGGCACAAAGTTGATAGCGCCTTTGTTCTCGGACCATGCCGAACGTCCAGAGTGAGAACGGAATAGCGCGGTTTTGGCGGCAGTATTTCCCAGTCTCACGCCAAAGTGTATGTGCTGCCTGTAACGCCCCTCACTTCCATGTCGCGTGGTAATATGATCCGGACCCGGCATAGTACACACCTTTGACATTTATATGTGCCTGGCGGATATAATAGGCATTGATACTACAGTGGGGTGTAGTACAAGTTAACCCCTGTAAGTTTAGCCATAAATTACCTGGCAAGAATATTTAAGATTTATAGAGATTAAATATAAAGGTATTTTTACTAATAAATATACTTTTGATTTGCATTAATTGTTATAGGCTCGAGCTGGAAGCTCGGGCCTAAGCTGGGTCCTGAGTCCTGACTTGCTAGTAGAGGTTATAGCAAGTAACCGCTTTACTTTTTTTACATAATAAAGTAGATTTATAATATAGCAGAGTTCTTAAAGCTTTAATTGGTTAATAATAAAATACTCTTCAGCTATTAGTTAGTAAAAAAGCTGGGCTACAAGCCCTAGCCAGCTACACGCTTTAAAGGGGTCAACTAGCAGCTTTAACGAGCCTGAATTCGGCAGCAGTAAAAAGGGCCGGAATAATATTTCTTCCTGGCTATTACCGCTTTGCAGCTTTTACTTACGCTTAGGATAACTTAATTGTTGGTATTACCGTCTTGTAATTTTCTGTAAATTAGCTATACCCCCTTTTATTATGCTGCACCTGGCTAAATAGCCAGGGGTTATATTATATACATGGATATTTAATAGCCTTAAACCGTGTATATACCGTGCGCTGCCAGGTAGTGTGACATTAATAGTATAACTGCATTAACTATGCCTTTATAAAAGCTGAGACCTCAGCTCTAATTGCTACCTCCCTATTCTGCTCCCAGTAAACGTTAATCGCATTGACAAGGGGGAGTAGCAGGGTCCTGCTGTGAAATTAGTAGTATAACGGACCCGCTCGCGTAGTGTACAGTAGGTCGCCGGTAATTCCGAAAAACGCCTACTTTTATACTAAGACTTATATATTTTAAAGGCTTATAATTAAATTAAAAATAAGCTAAAAGTATAATTTTTAATAATTAAATATAATAATACTTAATATATATAAATATTATTAAATTATAATATTT
>NW_011942160.1:5399234-5400525 GCF_000187425.2 Metarhizium robertsii ARSEF 23 | reverse complement strand
ATTTTTAAAAAAATATAAGTTTATTTTTTTAAGTATATTTTTTTTAGAATTACTAGAACTAATTATAGTAAATATAATACTAAGTAATAAAATAATTAAATAAATACCAGTTGAATGTAACTGCTTGCCATGGACAACGGCGGCAAGCGTATCGGACAACTCGCGGGATACGTGTCGAAGGGGCCTGTGGGATGTGTCAATTAATAATTCAACTATTACATACGTAGGTATATTACGTACAATAGTTGCAGGTAATCGGGGCGCGAGCAACTTAAAGTAGAATACTTAGTCGCTGATAGGCGAACTGGCCGTACTCGTCTGATCTGATAGCAATACCTCAAGGAATCCCACATGCCGGCGTGCGAGTATCTACTATTCCGCCCAGGGTTAGGGTTACACGCGCCAAGATCGTCAAAAAATTCCTATCAAGGCCAGCTTGGTTGTTAAACATGTACTTGGTATTGGAACCCGTAGTAGAGCGTCCCCATTGTCAAAGGGCTTGCTAGCTGCACTACCAGAAAGGCAGAATGTCCTGGCAGTGTGACCCTATCAGACGACAAAGAGCCCGCCAAGACCAGCTCAACTTGGTCCGCGTCACGCACTCTTTTGTAATATTATATTCTCTTGGCGGACGTTAGAACCTGTTTCAAGGACGCTCTATGTGTCGGCGTTCCTCTCTGTGTCTGTTCGTCGTATATTCCAAACGCATGCCGGTACTCCGTGTTTTGTGTAAATATCAAACCGGGCGGCTTCAACCATATTTCAATCTCTTCGGGCTTTCCGGACTTATCTGGCCGCCTCCTGACGCCGCCATATTTTGTATAGCGCAACTTGAAACTCTAAAAACTCCCGAGTGGCTGGCATAATATCATTGTGTATCGGGATTAATTATTGCGTGGCGGAGGGACGGGCTGCAAGCAACCGCTACCCGCATGGAAGGAACATGGACCAGATAATTTGCACTTACCAGCGGCTATAAAGGCCGTGAGTCGGGATTCCTAATACAGACGAACAGAACCGGCTCGTATTGAACTCGGCTCTTTGCACGCCACAGACACTTGTGCCGCGACTGAAAATCCAGATGGCAAAATATGATCGCCGATAGCTTCGGGATTTCCTTGATAAATTAAGAACTATCTACTCCGTCCTTGTCTCCTTTTTCCGCTCGTTGCACGCTGTACAACAGCAAGCTCTAGAGGTTAACGGAGTATAATAGGTTAATAAAAGTTATAATAATAAGTAATTTTATACTTAAATTTATTAGTTTTAATATTAGTTTTTATTTAATTTT
>NW_011942160.1:5278408-5399134 GCF_000187425.2 Metarhizium robertsii ARSEF 23 | reverse complement strand
CCCTTATTATAAAGGGATAAATTCTATTAATAATAATATTTTTAAAAATATAAGTTTTAATATAAAATAAGTTATTAAAACTTTATTTAATAATTATATATTATTATTAATTATAAGCGGCGCGGAATAGCGCGGAATAGTGCGGAATATAGTGTGACGAGCAGGTTTCCAGATAATACAAGGGCTGCCCACATGTGCAAGTCCGTGTTTCCTCTGGTGCCAAGTTTTGGGCGCCCCTTCAATGTTGTTGTGTGGGTCGTCTTGTTCAACTGGCTGGTAAAAAATATAGGCTGCCCGCCGTTAACGGCCTGAACAGCGCTTCTTAAAAAGGTCTGGTGCAGGAGCACTAATCAAGTCGTAGCTTGGCATTCCTTCCAAACCTGCGGAGTGCATGTAGCAAGAGTCTGTTTGAAAACACCAGGCTTCAACTTGTTATCCTTTGTCACCGCTTGGCTTCCACTAAGACTTGCGATTGGCCCGTCGACGGTGCTTTATTTCCTGCACCCAATTGACGAGATGCCAACTTATCCGGCACTGCACGCACTCGTCCTGTTTTCCATCATTGACGATTCATGTCCCGGCGACGCATTGCGGGCCCGTCACTGGTTTACTACATCCCAAGTCAATATATATAACATGCATATGGAGCCTTCGGAATGATCTGCCCGATTACCGGTCAGGTAATCTCAAGTATTTCTTTAGCTGCCAAATGGCTCGTGGAGACTCGCTCACTTAAGTTATGGCAGAGGAGGCCCCACGAGCCATTTGGCAGCTAAAGAGATAGCAATAACGTCATGTCTTGTCAGCAACAACTCCCAGCTGCTATCATCGACAACAGACGCCTGCAGCTCGCGGCGGACAACAACGCCTTGACTAAAAGAACCATCCACCAGAAGCAACACGAGAGCTTCGCCTGGCATTCAAGATATTAGAGAGAGGACGAGTTAGTACCTAGGTAGGTAACAGGGATAGCAAGGAAGAAAAGAAACAGCTAGAGTCGAAAAGACTGGCCATTTGCCTCATATTTCCCGCCGCCTTCCTTGGAACCGCATGAAGCAGCAGAGGGCGCCATGGACAGTTAGATCGTTGTGGAGTCTGGTCTTTGATAATCTCCTAGCCAAAGGACGCCTCATACGGCTCTGACTCACACCATTGTCTTGCGCACCCCGACTTTGCTCTCAAACGCAAAATTGGTCTACTAAGTATGTGCAACCTTGTGGCCACAAGTAATGATATTCGGAACAGTGTGCCGACTCTATACCTGCCAAAGGATTTCAGTGGAGTAAAGACCGGGGCGCTGGCTGCAGATCCGGAACACTAGTAGATGTTTTGACGGATATTAGAAAGGTATAATAATCAAGTTATTTTAAAGCAAGCTAGGTATAAAAAAGCTTAATTATCTTAATAAATAATTTTATTAATATATGGATTATTTTACTTTATAATTAAATAAAATTATAAGTATTATATAAGCGTAAAATCTAGAATAATATTAGGTTACATTAGGCTAAGAATAGTAAAAGACTAGAAAATTAGACTGTCTACGCATCGTGACGTGTCAGACGTACTAGCGGAATTGGTGCCGCGCTGCGGAACCAAAGCGCAGCACCAAGAAAGCTGTTAGACTGGCCACAAAAGGGGCCAACAAGGCTAGCAAGGCCAACAAGGCCAACGAGACCAAAAAGACCAACAAGACCAAAAAGGCCAACAAGACCAAAAAGGCCAACAAAGCCAAGGCTGCCAAGTAGATCTGTACTGGCGGTTTTACCTCGTCTGGAGGGATAAATCATTTTATTAAAAATCATTTTGAGTATAATAATTGATAATTATTATGGAGCTACCATCAATCGGCCAACAAGCAGTCGACGTGTCGCCAGTGCCTTGTTTTCAGGCCCTGCTTGTCCACTAGCGCAAGCGAAGTTGCACCAGGCATCGACGATTGGATCGGTTGACAGGCCGCCCCATCCATGCTATTCAAGGTCAGGGCTGCGGTTCATAGAGCACTTGAGGCATATACGGAGTACGTCCTAGAATTAAACTCATCTTGAACCTGATTCCGTGTGGTGCTTCTTTATGCGCTGGCAGTCCCGCGGCCCATCGCTCATTGCCTGCAAAACGAGCCGCGAGCAACCTTGTATCTGCCGATGGCAGGACTTGGGGGGGCCGAGATTTCAGCCGCTGGGGCACCCTCACAGAACTGATGGTGGCTTGAAGCTTCAGTATTAGAGCGCATGTGACCAGACATGGCATTGAATCGGTGGTGTCGACGGCTGCGCTCAGCGCCCTAGTGCCGTCCCAGCACTGGCCTTGCGATGCTGAGCTCGCCATCTGAAACCACAGAGATGTCTGGTCAATTCATCCCACAAAGCCGAACTCGTCTGGGCGCACAAGCAGTCGCCTAGCACTGCCATTTTCGCACGGCACAAGCAAGTCGATCCGATCACGTCATCTTGGCCCATCTCGTGGCATTGCATGTACTCACAACGCTGGGGCATCAGGTGGTGGCACGATTCAGTCGATAGCTACTCCGTACAGGTGGCATAAAGCAGTGGATGAGCCCTTGGTATAGCCACTAGTACTTGGAGCTGTCTTGTGATAGTTGTGCTGTCACCAGAACCAGGGCACGGGCGGCCGCGGCCTAGTTGGGCGCTCAGTGCTGTGTGTTGTCAATTGTATTGACCTCCAAGTTCCTTTGAAACAGCTAGTGTTTTGGGGCTACAGCCACACCCGGGGCGTTCATCTCGTCGAGTTCGCACCGCATCTTGGTTTGAAGCTATTCGTAGCTATCTAGATACGCTGGTCTCACCAAGATGGGCGGCGTCTACCTACGGCTTTGCCTATTCAATATAATATAATACATATATACTATATATACTATATATACTATATGTATAAGACTATTCCCAGGCATTTGATTAATCAAAGGTAAAATACTTTTTAGTCACTGCCAAATAAAGATATCAATTTATGCTACTTACGTGTACTGTTATAAACCTGTGAAATCCGCCCTTGTCGTCAAGTGTTCCTCATCAATGTTGACGCCGGGTCCCTGAAGGACTCACGACGAAGATCAATTGGCTCACAAGTATGCAGGCTTAGTTGCCTCCGCTGTGCCTACACCTAGGTCAACTTTCCGTTGGCATCGGGGTCTGATTTTAGACGAATCGCATCACTCGTCATTCCCTCACCTCAAAAATATAACGGGTACTCGACTCTTGTCGGTAAGCTCCCCTTGTGGCGCTAGTGCTTGCTCCTTTGCCAATTATTACTCCAAACTACTATTTGAATTATTTTACTATTATACAACCTGCTATAGAGCAGGGGAACTGGTAGCATATGACTCTCAGGAGTCAGGAGCCACGGTAAGGGTGCCGAAAACGCACACCAAAGGGGATGACAAATCGGTACTCCCGGGCTGAGATTCGACGATTTAGCCCAACCGGCTGCGCATGGGATCGTCCATCGTTCGAGCGTTCGGATAGCTGCCTGCTAGTCATGGGTATTTTGGCTGGAGTAGCGTGGAGACGTGATAACCCCGGAGAGGATCCTTGCTGCCACACGGTTACACAGGGCTACAATCACGGGGCCTAGGGCAGAAGACCCTCACCGACTTCTTGTATTTAAAGAGCGTTTTTGTCAACTAGGCCTTGGGAAAAACCAAGGGGTTATTAGATAAATTGAGTCATGATACCTCAAGCCTTGAGCCCTTGTCACGCTTGCTTCCGATTTGTTCCGAATGTGTGTCTCATTTCTAGAACTACGGTCGCCCCTTGAATGTTTCTTTATACCCGACCTGACAGGGGAAATAAAAGTGGGAAGTAGTACATTGGCTGGAATTTGTGTATTTATTATAAAATTCGTAAAACGTCTCAAGTACTTATAAAAGTTATTTTCCTTTTGAAATCTTGATTTTTTACTTGATTATTAAGCCCCTTACCAGGCCACGCATAAAAAATCATTCAAGGGGGGATTGTACGTCTAAACCCGTCGGCACCCGAACCTTGTTTGACACCAGGCTGAAGCTTGAAAAACCGGTTTTCTCTTCTCTTGGCGGTCTGGCAATATCAGCCACGAACATTATTAGGCAAATCAGCGCTTTGCTTGAGTTTTTGCGTTATCGCAGGAAGTCAGGTAAAGGCTAGGGGGCGTAGCTTCCCACTTTGCTTTGTTAACTACTCCGTAGTCTGATAACAACATAAACCCTTGTCATAAGTGTAAGCAAAGCGGCAAACCGGGGGGGGTCAAAATTTGAGGCTTTTGGGACTGCTATTGAATTCGAGGCTGTTGAGGCTGTTGAATTTGAAGCTCGTTGAAGCTGCTATTGAATTCGAGGCTTTTGAAGCTGCTAAATTCGGGCCTGTTGAAGCTTTTTTTTTTTTTTTCCCCTCCAAGGGCCCTGCCGCGGCCGCCTGCAGCGGGCTTCTCGCCTGCGCCGGGCCTTTTGCCTGCGGCGCTGTTGAAGCTGTTGAAGCTGCTAGGTGGCATTGGAAGGTGCTAGGTGACCTTAGAAGGTGCCTACAATATCAAAAGGCAGGTTCGCGATAATCTATAAAGCTACGTACCGGCCTTTAAATTTAAGCTAATTATAGTAATTTAAAGTTATCTAGACTAATAGTAGGTCAAGTTTAAACTATATAAGGCTTATAATTGTGGTAGCGCAGTAACCTGGGACTTCTATTAAAGGCTGTGACAAGTGCTCAATTAGAGGGCTTAGAACGTAAAGGTTCAATTTAATAATAATCTCGTAGGATGTCAAAGGTCCTGAGTTACTAAGAGAAAGGAAGAGAAAGGTAACTACTATTTATATATAAAAGGAACGCCCAGGCCTAGAAGTCTTACCTGGGCACTTATTTAACCGGTATAACTAATAAGTCTTGTATCGGTAAAGCCCCTTTGTTAGGCTTCACGATCTGTTGGGACTTTTCCGTGGAACAAAGGCCCCCGGCAGGGGCCCCGGAGGGGGAAATTAAAAGAAGCTCTAGGAAATATTGCTCGCAGCCCCTTAACGAGCCCGAATTCAATAGTAGCTTCGAAAGCCTCGGATTGAACAGCCCTAAAAGCCTCAAATCCAGCAGCCCCAACAGCTTCAAAGAATCAAAGCCCTCGAATTTTGACCGCTCACCAGCTTGCCGCTTTGCTTACACTTATGGCAAGAGCTCCCGTTGTCATCAAACTAGTATATAATGGGAGCGTCCCCCAGGCTCTAATTGGATAACTAAAAAATACTTCTTTGGCAACTGGTTAGTGAGAAGAGTAAGGTTTACGCCACTCACGTGTAGCATCGTGAATCGCAATTTAGTGTTGTTGATGTCCAAACTGGCTGCCTTCAGCTTCAACACCTTCAACACCTTCAACACCTCTAAGAAGCCCGAATTCAGCAGCAGTAATAAAGGCCGGAATAATATTCTTCCCTGGCTACTACCGCTTTGCCTACGATTAGGACAAACTTGATCGTTGGCATCACCGTCTTGTCTATCGTATTATATGCATGTTTGCGCTATGTTAATTGAGAATCTTGTATGTATAACAATCCATACTGAGCTATTTGTGCCGAACTCAGGCTCCTTCCCGCACATGGTAAAGTCCGGTGGGATTTAGCTTCGTGGATGGACCATCACTAACAAACGGAGTCGCTCGCACAACAACTTTACATAATGCCAATACATACATGGTTCAGAAATAACACTTTTTCTCAGAATAGCTGTACACGATCCGGGGAAATGGTCCATGCTTGTAGTCAGTTGCACCAACTACTCAGTAGTCATAAAAGCCCTTGCCGCTCTTCTTGCCCAGCCAGCCTGCATCTACCATCTTGCCCAAAAGAACACTAGGGCGATATTTCGAATCGCCCGTCTCGTTATACAACACCCTCATGATGGCCAGGCAGGTATCAAGTCCGATAAAGTCGGCAAGTTGGAGAGGCCCCATGGGAACGTTGGTTCCATTCTTCATAATGGCGTCAATCGACTCGCGGTCTCCGACACCCGTCTCGAGACAAATGACAGCCTCATTAATATAAGGCATGAGAATGCGGTTAGCCAGAAAACCGGGTGTGTCGGCAGATATCGAGGTAACCTTGCCGAGTTTCTTGCAAAACTCCACGGCAGTCTCGAGTGTTTCCTTACTCGTCTGCAGGCCACTGATAATCTCGACACCCTTCTGCACGGGCACAGGGTTCATAAAGTGTGTCGAAACGACGCGAGATGAAGCCGATGTGTCTGTGGGGTCGGCGGTAGCAGCGGCTGCGATTTTGGTGATGGAGATGGAAGACGTATTTGTCGCAAGAATCGCGTGCTTTGGGCATATCTTTGCGAGGCTGCCAAAGATATCGAACTTGAGCTTGGGAATTTCAGGAACCGCTTCAATAACAAAGTCGACATCAGAGAGATCTTCCATCTTGATGCTTGGCTTCAGCAAGGCGCGGGCCTGGTCAGCCTGTTCCTGAGTGAGCCGGGACTTGGACACATCCTTTGCCAAGAGCTTGTCTGTGCAAAGTCGTATCGGTGTCAGCGGGTAATTGTTGCATGAAGTTGTGCTTTTAGTGTGTAAGAGGTCTGTGTGTATGGTAATCTACCTGCAAATGCGAGTCCCTTGCTCAATGCCGCGTCGGACGTGTCAATCAACGTGACGGGGACCTGAGCTTTCTGAGCAGCAACCAAAGCAATACCCAGACCCTGTAGTCATGCCCATGGATTATCGTCAGTTTCAATTGGAAATGGCTACGCCCAGAGCATTTGCCTGCGCTGATTCATGTTCTTGGGGGCAATTTCCAACCAGGAATTTCACATGATGGGTGGACACTAACCATCTGACCGGCGCCAATAACACCCAGGCTTTTCACTTCTGCGGCACATTGGCGCGTGGTACAGCTGAAGGAGCGCGCTTGGCGCGCTATCCCCAACATTCTCATTCGTAAAACTGGGGTGGTCATTTTGAATTTCCTCGTGATGAAGAAAGGGCAATGATATTCCAAAAGAAAAAAAAGGGCGGAGGGGTGATGTCAAGATGGTGGCAGTTCTGGTTCGGGTAACCTCGGCTCTTTGATAAGGTCCCGTTTACGGGCGTTAAAATGGTTGCTGACATAAGCACTAAGCAACAGCTGTCGGCAGCTGTCAGAGCCGTCACTTTACACGCTTTTAGCTAGTGACGCGTCGAGACGCGTGCCCGTAGGCCAGAGTCCACTCAATGCACTCATAGTTCGACAGCATCACCCAATGCACTGTATTATTACCTCGTGTCTCTTTTGGTAAAGCAGCTTCACCCGGGCAAGGTTCATCAGCATGGAGCCGCTGGAGAGTGCGGCGGACGTTGTCCATCCTGAAGTTCGAGCCCATATTAGCAGCCTTGTGTCGGCGGTATGTAAAATGTCCTGTAGCTTGGCCTGATTCAGCGAGGGAATAACCTGACAACTTCATATCTTGCAGCTCGGTGGCACGAGTGCAGAAGACGATGGCAATTATCAACTCGGTGACGATGCGCTCGAAGTTTTGCGCGATCTAAAGCGCTGGATTCGATTCTACGACGAGAAAACCAACCGAATGGATGTCGCACGGTGTATTTACGAAGCGAACCTCATCGAGGGAGACCTACTCCCAATTCTAAGGACGTGGCCTGAGAACGCAATGGACAACAAATTTCGGTCAAGAATCGCGCTGGCTTGCTTCGAACTAATGGTTCCATTGACTTGGCCAATAGATTGGGATAAGGAGCGCATGACGGTAAACCATCACAGGCATCTGCCCGTCTTGGAGCTTGCGCAGGTCCAGTACAAGAGGGCAATCATCAACTTTGACGGTGCCCGTATCTTACATGCTGCTGTCAGAGCAGCACTGCCGGCCATGGCGCTTCCCATTGGCGACCGAACAGCAAGGGATCAGGGCGTCATCAAGCTTGTTCTGTTCTTCCTCCGGAACATGGCCTCGATTACGCCACCTCCCAACGGCAAATACAAAGGCGACGAATCCCAAGTCTCTCGGTCGGCTATCATTGATGCCTTCTCCTACCAAGACATTTTCCATGTACTGCTCATGCTCTCGTCGAATATGGGTGAGGACTTCCGGACTGAAGACACGACTGTTATGGATATCATTTACCACCTAGTCAAGCGTGTTGATTCCGAAAAGCTTTTTATGAATGAGCAGCAGCTGAACACGGCCAAAGCTACCGAATTATCGGCCTTGATGAGTAAAGAATCAGCCATGCTACAGTCGCATAACCGTAAAGGAGCCACCCGCCACAATCGATTTGGAACCATGATCTGGGTCAAACGAGATGATGGCAAAATGTCATCCTTATCAGGACAGGATGCGCTGGCTGATGCCGCGGTCCGCAACCAGAAAATGGACGAAATCAAGAAGTTCAAGCCTCCACGGCGGGCGCGAAAAGACAACCAAAATGAGAGGGATCTCGGCCCTCCTGTCAAGCTCAACGCTCGTGCCAACGACCAGCTGCGCAAATTTGTTGATGAGTTTCTCGATTCTGGCTTTAATCCGTTATTCCAACATATTCGCAAGACCATTGATCGAGAAGCGCCGCACTTGCTTCAGCATCACCGTCGGCAATTCTTTTACCTGGTTGCTTGGTTTCTGGAAGCAGAGCGGGTTCGTCGAAAGGTCAAAAAGCCTAACAGGAAGGAGTCTGCAGACATTAGCAGCTTTCAATTGGTTGCTGGTGTGCTGAATCAGGAAATGTTCATCACGTTGAGTCGGGCATTACAGGAGAGCTACGACATGAAGGATTGGACAGAATTGACCGCGGTTATGCGATGCTTTACCCAGATTCTGTTAACAGTTCAGGAGATGGCGGAGTCGGCCAACGAGGATGATGAGCAAATTGCAGAAAACGTGTTGAGCCGACTCTTTTACGAAGAGTCGGCACATGATGCTATTGCCAATATCATTAAGACGTATAAGGACCAGGGATTTGACTATCTAGATGCCTCTACAGAACTTGTTCACAACTTTTTACGAATCCTAGAGGCGTATTCGAAGCAGAATGTGGACATGCAAGTCCGTTCAAGGAAGCGGACACGCAGGAAGAAGAAACAGGCGGCAAAGGAAGGCGGCGATGAAGAGGAAGCGGTGTTGGATGATTCAGCCGACGACGAGGAAGCAGCTGAGCGCACATCCAAGGAACGCAAGTTTGATTTTCACAAATATTCGACTCGATTTGCACCTCAAGGCGTCATCGACACCTTTATCCGGTTCACAAAGTACTACCGAGACTTGACAGACACGCAATTGAAGCGTGCTCATCGATACTTTTACCGTCTGGCCTTCAAGCAAGATATGAGCGTCATGCTCTTCCGTGTTGACATTATTCATCTGTTGTACAACATGATCAAGGGACCCAATGCGCTGGAAAAATCATCCAGCATGTTCAAGGACTGGGAGGAGCTTGTGAAGCAGATTCTGCGTAAATGTACCAAAAAGATACAAGAACGACCGGAACTCATCATCGAGATGCTCTTCAGCAAGCTCCAGGGCACCGCATTCTACCTGGAGTACGGACATGAGAGACAAACCACAAGCAAGAGCCAACGGAAACCCGCGGCCGAACTGGAGTTCAAGCACACGGAAGAGCGGGATGAGCAAGTTGCCATTGCGGTAGGTGCACTGTTGGACAAGAACGGCAGCGAACATATCAGCTGGGTAAGACAGGTGTTGTCAGACGCTGAGTCTGAACGTCGGGCATGGACTGCCGCCGCGGATGCTAAACGCGACGCTGAGGCCATGTTTGGAGACGACCCTGCCATCACAGACACAGAGCCAAAGACGCCTCCTGTATTCTGTAAGATGAAATATTTCCACCCTCTCTACCCGTCGACTTGAAAGCTAATTTTCACGCAGCCGTCAAGCCAGACGGCACCGAACGCCGAACAGCCATATTCAAGAACGCACACCTCCGTCTCCTCATGAAGCTCTCCGGCATGCAACTTATGGGCCCAGCATCTGAAGAAACCCCAGAGAGCCTATGGATCATCCCCGGAACCATATCCGCAGACCAGCTCAAAGACACCATCCACTTCATCAATCAAGCAGAGTTCAGCCCGCCCACCTTTGAAGACGGCTTCCTGGCAGAACACAAACTGAAGCGCAAGGCAGCACCCAAAAAGAAGGCCGCGTTTGATGACGAAGAGGATGCCGACGACGACGGCTTCCTCGATGACGAGACGCTCTTCCCCGCCGGGGGGCCAACGGCCCGCAAACTCGCCGACGAAAAGAAGAAGCCCAAGAAGACGCGGAGACGCCGCAAGGCGAACAATACGGTGGAACTGGACGACTCTGTTGTCGAGGAAAAGGTTCGCAAGCGCCGGGAGAAGGAGCTTGAAAAAGCGCGCAAAATCAAATCAGCATTGTATGTGCGTGACGGCGACGATGAGTTTGACTCGGACGAGGATGAGGCATTCTTTGCACGGGAGCGCGAGATTGCGGCCCGTGCGAAGAAGGCGGCCGAGTCGGCGCGCGAGCCTACTTTACTGCCCAAGAAGAGAAAGTCAACGGCGGTATCGGACGTCAGTGACGAAGATGAGGAGGAGGAGGAGGAGGAGCAGGGTGATTTGAGTCTTGCGAGGAGGATACTGAGTAGTCAAGAGGGCGGGGAAAGCGATACGGATGATACGCCTGTTGATTTGAGTGACGGGGAGGCGAGGAAGAGAAGGAGAGTCAGTGTAGAGGAACGGGATGGCGATAACGACGCCGACATGGATGTTGATATAATTACCAAGATGGCGGAAATGCAGGATGACGATGGAGAGGAGACAACGCAAGTTGTGGTCACCAGGAGACCCAGGGTACGCGGTGGATTTATCATGGACAGTGACGATGATGAGTAGATGGGACTTGAAGCACGGCGTTTTGCATGGCGACCCGTGGAATGAACAAATCATCGGGAATCAGGCGTTTATTTCATCTCATGCTAGTTTGTACGTCTATGCGTTAATACATATCCAACTACGCACTACCCAACCAACTATTAATCTAACCCGGTACTACAGACCGAAAGCACAGGCTAATGATGCCGCAAAAAGAAGAAGCAAAGCCGCAATTACCGCTGCACGCTCATGCTCGTCGTTGCCGTGCTCCGCGCACTCGGCACCCTCCCCAGCTCGGCCAAATCCTCGCGACTCCTCCTCGCAGCCCCGGGGCTCGCAAAGACACGGTCCCCGGACCCTCTCGAGCCAGAGGAACGACTAGAGACAGCCGTACCGTCACCGCTTCGATCCGCCGGCGGCGGCGGAGGCCCGGCGGCGCCACCCCACGAGCCGCCGATTCCTTCCATGGTGAAATCCGACGCCGTGGGCGCATCCAACACGTCCAGTTCGTCGGGGCGAAACAGCCTCGGCAAGACGAGGGCGCGTAGCGGAATCAGCAGGAAGATGAAGACGGGGAACCCAACCGCCGCGACGGTCTGGGTAATGGCAAAGGTGGCCCCGAATCCGAGCAGCTCGATGGCGACAAAGAGCCACACGGCCGAACGGCGCTTAATGCTCCGCAGCGGCGCGTCGGGAGGGGTGAGGTTGGTGTCGCGCGCCAGGAAGACGAGCTTGGCGGTGATGCCATTCGCCTCGAGGGCCTGGACGCCCATGACGAAGAAGAGGCCTGCCAGGACGCCGTGGGGGATGAGGTGCAGGACGACGAGCAAGGGCCCCGTCATGGTGCCGAGCGTCAGGAGACCCTGGGCGAGGTTGGACAGGCGCTGCTCCACGACATGCGTAGCCTCCAGGGTGAAGTCGCCCTTATCCTGACCCTTTTCATCGAGCCGCTTCACCGGCTTGCTGACGCAGAGGGACTCCGTGTGGAAGGGGGCCTGGGGGATGAGGCCGTTGGGGAACGGGAGGCCGAGGATGCCCGCGACGCCAGTGGTGATGCCGAGCAGGAAGATGTCCCAGTGGAAGCCGGCGGGTTTGCGGAGCGGGAACTCGCTGCCCTGGGCGATGAGAGACGACACTGCGACCCGGCCGTGTGGTTAGCTGAGAGCTCTGGCGGGCACGCTCGAGAATGGTTTGGAAAAAAGGGGGGGGAGGGGGGGGTGAACCGACCATTGTGGTCGAACCAGAACAAGACGGTCAGCAAGATGGCAAAGGGCAGCGCGGTAAAGACTTCACCGACGCTCAGGTGCCAGAAACGAACCAGCCAGGGCCTCCCGGTGGTCGGCTCAAAGGCAAGTCCCGTCGGCAACCTCTCCAACTCGACGCGGGGCATGCGTCCGATGTATACGAAGCCCGTGAAGAAGATGAGGGTCAGCGGCGTGCCGTAATCCTTGAGAAACACGCGCACAGGCTGCTTGAACAGGCTGCTCGTGCCCAGCTCGCCGCACACGTACGCCACCATGAAGACCAGCAGGGCCGCCATGATGGACAGGTAGAAGGGGGCCCCGTCGCCGAGGCGATCGAGTACCTGGATGCCCTTCTGGAGGTAGATGAAGGCGACGTAGAAGCCGAAGATGTCGCAGGGAAACCGGGTGACCCAGCGCAGCCAGTTGCACGAGTTTGTAACCGCCAGGAGGACATGCAGAATGAGGGACCATCTACGCGTGTGAGCAGTTGCTTTCCTTTTTCCCAGCAGCAGAGGGGAAGGGGGAGAACATACATGCCTATCCAGGCCATGAAGCCAATGTAGTCTACGCCCGTGTCTTTCATAATGTCGTACACAGTGCTGGGGGTGTTTGTTAGTTTCCCTGACGCGCCAAAGCCGGCATCATGAAGACCAACTAGTTAAATACGGTAATAGGACCTGGTACGATCAGCACACACACACTTTGTTCATGGCACCACGACACGTACCAGTGACGCCAACGATGACCAGCGGCTGCGCAGCAAACACTGCAAACACAACCGACCCCAAAACAGACGCCAGCAGCACCTCATTCACGCCGTAATTAGAGCCCGTCTTGGAAAACATGTCGAGCGAGAAGGCCAGCGCCGGCAAGATACTAAAAGGCGATTATTTTTTTCTTTAGTCTCTGGTTCCTCGGGATGGACGGCAAAAACACGCAGAAGAGACGGCATACTTTGCAAAGTACATGTAGACCGTCGCAGGAACAACTCGATAGTCCCAGGCGTCCAGCCAATCGCTCCCATAATAAGGCGCCCGCCTCCGCACGTCGTTGACCATGCCGCGGAACAAATGGACCTTGTACCAAGAAGGCGGCTGCCCTGCGGGAAGACGGTTGCCGTCGTCCATCGTCATGTGCGTGTGTCCTCGCGTGCCTCGGGGGGTGGGGGGTGTATTCCGTGATGACCAAAGGGGCGGATGATGACTACAAATCGGCAACGAAGCTCGTCTATAGGCGCATACTCTCTATAGAAACATCAAAGAAGTAGAAGAGAAGAAGAAGAAAAGAAAAGAAAAGCAACAAGATGATGTATAAATCCTCCAACGGCCCGTGCTGCTCCATGCCGAGTTGATGACGGCGACTCTAAAACGTTGAAATGGATGCCCCAGTCGACCATGCAGGAAACTTTTCCAAGGGTCGAATCGGGCCCGGCGAACTGCTAGTACTTGCTAGGGGCACAAGCACTTCAATGTTGGGTACGTACATAACTACTCGGCGGTCCTTGGGTTCCAAGCCTCCTTTGCGCCTCGGTACACTGGGAATGGGAATACCGCGTATACCAGAGGCGAATTACACTCGGCCACAAATCCTCGTCACCAAGTGTCGCACGAGTCAAGGTGCTCGGGAGAAGGAATCACGTTGCATTCCAAGTCGACGCTGCTATCATCAACTCGGCTCCGTTCCCTCCACACAACCGGGAACTTTCTAAGCCAATCAGCATGCAGCATTTCGCTGCGTCCGGACAATTCACGCGGGTGAGCCCAAATCACCACCCCTGGCCGAGAACTCATCATACGCTTCATCCATTGACGTCTACACGGACGATTCTATTCTACTCCCCTCAGGTATACCTACATACATACATACATACAGTTGTTACATGACAAAAAAGAGTTTGCCCGTCCCCATGAGCGCCAGCCAGCACGCGCTATTATGCTGAAATACAAAGGCCGGGTATGCCTTCTTTATAGATAGATAAGAGTTGAGAGAAAGGGTCCTTTGCGCCAGCTCAAGCTTGCCGCTCAGTAACCAGCAAGGCCCCCAGGCATGAGAGCCCAGTCACACCTCTGAGCCATTTACATCCGCCAATCCGCAGGCCACATCACGTTTCCAGCATATCAAAAATCACTTCGGCTGCTGTGTAACCCCTGTCGCTTCTCTGAAAATAGCCTTCGTCTTCGAAAAAAAACCACACGTCATCTTGATCCATCAGCATGTTGGCTGAAGGCTGGGGCCGGAGCTGGAGGCTCTTCTTTTGGTGTGTCCGTCTCGTCCGCAGGGAATGGTGCTGGCGGTGCGCTCTCCTCCTTGCCACCCCCAAAGTACTTCTCAAACTCCTCATTGTTGTCTTCGAATGGTCTCTTGCCCAGAATACGAACCATGTCGTCCCGGACAAGAACCTCCTTCTTCAGCAGCTCCTCGGCTATGAGCCCAACCTCGCGCTTCTTCTCGAGTAAGAGGTCCTTGCATCGTTGATAGGCTTCATCCACAATTCTGTGCACCTCTTGGTCGATTTGTTGAGCCGTCGCCTCAGCAAACGGCTTCTGCATCCTGTTCGGGTCGTTCTCAAAAAAGACGGGTCCAACCTTGTCAGACATTCCCCACTGCGTCACCATATTTCGCGCCATCTGTGATACCTTCTTGAAGTCGTCGCTTGCGCCAGTCGTCACAGTGGGAAAGTGGAGTTCTTCCGAAACACGACCCCCCATTGTCATCGCCATGCGATCCATCAGCTGGTTGGTGTTCATCAGGTAAGCATCCTGAGGCAGGTACTGCGCATATCCAAGAGCACCCTGCCCACGAGGGATAATAGAGACCTTCAAAAGAGGGTCGGCGTGGCGAAGAAACCAGCCGCAGATGGCATGCCCAGCCTCGTGATAAGCCACCGTCTTCTTCTCGTCCGGCTTCAACACAAGGGACTTGCGCTCCAACCCTCCAATGACACGCTCGATTGCTCGCTCAAAATGTATCATTTTGACTTCCTCGGCATTACCTCGAGCAGCTGTCATATTCGTCAGCATTCAATTTCACACACACAAGTCATAGACGCGGATGGGTATGGGTACGCACCAATGAGGGCTGCCTCGTTGACAACGTTGGAGATGTCGGCACCAGAAAATCCAGGAGTCAAAGTGGCAAGGCGGCCGACGAGGAAGTCTTGGTCTTCATTGGTGACAATCTTCTTGAGATACACCTTGAAGATTTCCTTGCGTCCGCTCATGGTCGGTCGGTCAATAAAGATGTGTCGATCAAATCGCCCAGGTCGCATGAGGGCCTTGTCCAGAATGTCTGCGCGGTTTGTACCAGCCAACACGACAACTTGCTCACGAGTGTTAAAACCGTCCATTTCAGTCAAGATTTGATTCAGCGTGGCCTCTCGTTCATCGTTACCACCAAATCCACGTCCGCTCTCCATTCGCGCACGGCCAATGGCATCGATTTCGTCAATAAAGATGATGCATGGAGCGTTCTTGCGGCCCTCAGCGAACAAGTCTCGCACCCTAGAAGGACCGACTCCAACAAACATCTCGACGAACTCGGATCCGCTCACACTGAAGAAGGGAACCCCGGATTCGCCGGCAGTAGCTTTCGCAAGGAGCGTCTTTCCGGTACCTGGTGGGCCAGCCAGAATAGCACCCCGAGGAATCTTGGCGCCAAGCTTCTCAAACTTCTCGGGTTGCTTCAAGAAACTGACAAACTCCATAATTTCCGTCTTGGCTTCCTCCAGGCCAGCAACGTCGGCAAACTTGACCTTGACAGCGCTCTCGGCGTTAAATTTCTTAGCTTTGCTCTTGCCAAAGTTGAACATGCCACCGCCACCAGCCCGGCCGCCCATGGATCGCTGAGTCCACAAAATGAGACCGATGAACAGTAGGGTTGGGCCAAAGGCCAAGAGAAGGTTACCAATTGTGCTGCCACCAGCCTCGTAGCTAACGGGTATTCTCTCTGAAGCGGGAATGCCAAGTTGATCCTGAGCCTCTTCAAGCTTCTTCTCGAATGACTCTACGGAGCCAATGGTGAAAATGTAGGTCCTCTTGCCATTGGAGCCAGCATCGCCTTGGGTAGCATCCGCGTGCAGTTCGACACGAACTTGAGAGCCGTTGACCACAACCATTTTTTGTACAAGGCCCTTATCCAGGAAAGCCCTCCGCATTTCCTGCCAGGTGATTTCCTTTTCAGAGAATGGCTTGCTGAGCGAGTCAACCGCCCATAGCGTGATACCGAGAACGAGACCTGTCTGAAGAGCGTCCATCCAGCCATTTCGCTCAGGCTTTTTGGGGCCTCCAGGTCCCTGCTGATGTGATCCGCTCTCGTCCGACTTCTTATTACGAGCTTCGAATTCGGGCTCACTCTTGCCAGTATGAGCATCGTTTTGCTCTTGGTCCGGTCGTTGGTTCTGATCAAACATTCGATTTCCTTTTCGTTGCTCCTCAACTTCCCATTCGGCCAAACGCTCAGCCATCATGAATACGCATCGCATCAGTCGGCCCTTGTCCAGTATCGACAAGTTGCCCGGACCTTTGCGCATCTTGGCCAACAAGTCACGGACCTCGGCAGGAGCACCAGTCTGCTGCAGACCTCGCAGGATGTCCTTCAAAGTGGCTCTTTGAGCCTCTGGCAGAACTTTCTGGAAAGCATCTAGCTGAGCAATTTCGTCTTTTGATAAACGAATCCATCCTTCGGGAAGTGGTGCGAGTTTTGTAACATCAGCATCCTTCTCTTTACCAGTCTTGGTTTCAGATTCATTTTGGTTTTTGGGTATTTCGGGTGTACTGTCTTTGTTCGCCTTCGAGTCTTCGTCTGGCTGCGGCGGCTTTGAAGAGGAGTAGTACCTCACAGAGAGGCCGTAGGCACCTGGTAGTGTCCGTGTGGGAATCGACCTTGACGCTGCGGGCAATCGTAGACTCCGGTGAAGACTGGTTTGTTGCGAGAGCCTAGCTAGCCGCGCGAGCTGGCTCGATTGTCGGAGATATCTTGACATATTGGGCATATCGGAGCTGTCGCAGGAAGCGGAACCACCGGAGTTGGTGAGGAAAGATTAGACGAAGCGCGCCTTATCTCATGAGCCGCGTAGACCAGTCCTCCACAGTTCAGCAGCGTTCGATCCAAGGGGCGCACACCCAACAGTAGCGTAGGCAGAGGAAAATCCAACGCTACGTGGAAAAGGGTTGACGGCAAATACAAGACTCGAAGCTTCTGGTGATGAGTCCACTTCGAGCCAGAAATTAAACTGCGTCACGTGGATCAACCTCGAAATTGTGGGTCTCCAGGGTAGCTCTGTAGGCACCATGAGGTGACGACAAGACATGAAAATCGTTGTACGTAGCGTAGTGTGGCAGACAAATAGAAAAGAAAAGGGCATTTAAATGTGGGGGTGGTCACGGATTAATGTGGTCAACTCCCTCAAAATTGCGCATCTGTACTGAGAGGGTTGAGGCTAGCATTGGTTGTAAATGCAACGTACTGGATTTTTGAGGGCATCCATCCTTAACTCGGAGACACCGCGACAAAGATGAACCCTTGATCAAGCATTGTTGCATATGGCTTTATTGCTTCCGAGACCAACATCAAAGCTAAATATCCCATTGCAAGCGTAATAGAATTGACCGAATCTGGCCCCGTCCTCTTACCGGAACCCTGCGAGACATATCATTCAATTCCACAACAAGCTCTGCTGCTTCTCCGTCAGTCGCGGTTAGGTCTGGCCAATCGCGCCAAACCTCAGCCATGACGAACTCTGCTACTCTGTGTTGAAATAAACGGCCTAATATACGACGAGCTTGTGATTCTTCTCCCAGTTCGAGAAGCGCGACACTCGGTTTTAGTAACATGACGATATCCAGCAGTCTAGAGTAAAACACATCTTCGTGCAGCCATCCAGCTGGAACAGGCAAATCATGATTTGGAACAAGGGCTAAGCGCGGTTCGTACTTCCGAACAGAATATCCCAGACCCTCCTGGCCAAAATCCCAGGCCCTCTGGGAGACGTATGGTGGGTTTGACACCAATATGTCGCAAGGAGTTTGGGCTACAAGGGCAATATCTTGGTCCTTGAAGATGTCACCCCTCAAGATATCGAGCTTTTGACCAGGTTGAGAAGCCGCAATATTGCCTAGCTTGGAATTATGGCGGACATTGAGCTTTGCGAGGCCGACTGCTTGGGGCGAAATGTCAACTCCTCGAACACGTAAGCGTCGAAAAGATGGCTGAAGCAAAGTATACAAAAGTAAAGGAATGCAGCCTGTGCCCGTGCAAAGGTCAACTATGCTCAACTCGGCATTATCATTGCTTGACTTGCTACCCAAAAGTTCTCCCGTTTTGATCAGATCAACAAGGTGATATGTGTAGGCCTCTGTCTCCGGGCGAGGGATGAGCACGCCCGACCTGCATTTAATATCCAGGGGTCCAAAAGGCTGAGAGCCGAGAATATACTGCAGAGGCACCCCACGACGTCGTCGCTGGCAAAGTAACCTGAGTCGCTGAGCCTTGCTGCCTGAGTGCGTTGTTGTCTCCCTCGCATACTCTGTGAGCCAGCGGAGTTCATTTTTGGCGGATTGAATGTCGCGACATGCAGGAACCAAAGCAGCCAGATTGCGGGAGCGTTGTTTGGCTTGCTGGAGAAGCCATGGTGGAAGTCGTGGCATTGACCGGCCGCTTTACATGATCCAGACAATTGAGAATTTTTACCGCGGAGTAATAATAGCCAAAGTCGAAAAAGAATGCAAGAGGAAAAGTAACCAACCCGTTCAGACTGACGAGAGAATGTTCACAGAGAGAAAATATGGGCCAATTGAGTGATGCGGCTTGTCTCAGTGAAAGGCGCCACATGCCCAGTCTCGTGGTGGGGTTTACCCGAGTTATACCCATTTGCGCGCCAATGACTTGACTGGCGGCTGTAGATCATGGTTCCCATTTTAGACTCGTGATTCAACGATCCGATCTGTGATTGCGACTGTTGTGAACCACAGCGCCGGTGTTATATTTTTGGATATAAATTTTTTCAAGTATTTCAACAAGGGCTCGTAGAAAAACTTACGAGACCGATTATTTGAGTCGATCCGGGCCCCGGGGCATCTCATAGCGTCCTTATTCGACAACGGGACGTTCACTCTGAAATTGACGTCCAGGGTTTCCGAGACCGGAGTACAGAATGAACGCACCAGATCGGTAAGTCTGCATGAAACTTTTTCAGCCAAGGATGATACCCGATACCTTCGGAGATTTTGATGTTTGAACCCATTTGTGGCCGGTCAGCGAGTGCCGAAACTGGATGATGCGAGCATGGAGAGGACTGTTTGTTCAGGCGTACTTTCCCTAAACAAATATGATGGCGAATTGCGGCTTGGGAGTTTTAAGTCACTGCGAAACGATCATGAGTCAAGTTCAAGTGAGCTGTCAGCGTGTCAGTTGCCCGTCGGCCCTTGGCATCTCTGACAGCTGCGAGCCGGCACACACGCAACCCGCTGGTGTCGTCGGGCTGCATTATCTTTGCAGGAGGAATGTTGAAAAATTCATCCCAAAACGAACAAAACTGGGCTGTGAACATACGACACCCTATCCCTTCAGCGCATCTCTGTCCTCTCTCACCTCGCCATGACCGGCTGCAATCCAAAGCATTTCAACCTCCAAGACGATCCGTTGCGTGCACTTGAACCGCACTATCTGCCCAACACATGACTAACGACATATAGTTTCGAGCTCTTCTTGCTGAGCGAAGGGGAGAAACGAATTGAGGAGAAGGTGTACTCTGGTGTGTGGGCTCGAAAAATGTCACCTCAGCCGATGTCGTAAGTCTAACGTCAAGCAGGCATGTCCAACACATCAGACTTTATTTTGAACAAGGAGGATCATACATTGGGCAACCTCCTCTCTGAGCACATCAAGGCTCACCCTAATGTCTACATGGCTGGCTACAAACGTACGCATTCCCATATTCCCCCATATACCGTCAGCCGTTTAACGTAACCCTGGTAGTCGGCCACCCCAATGTCCCTCAGCTCTTTATCCGCGTCCAAACAGACGGTACCAAAACTCCCCGCGAGGTATTCACCGCCGTCTGCGAAAAGCTTATCAACCAGCTAGAGTCACTACACCAAGAATTCACACGTGAATGGGAACTTCGGCGCATCACCAACACTGGAGAGCAGGGCAACATGCAAGGGACTGGTTTCTAAGCTGCAATACTGCAATACAGCCGAATGAGATAGCTTTAGGTGTATCGGCGTTTTGGGTGATCTGGTACCTGCTTTTGCATTTTTAAGGAAAACTCATGTCTCGAGGAGTGGTAGACTAGGAAACAGGGAATATTGACACCGGAATTGCATTTGTAAGACCTAACTCTTTACAAAATAATTAATTTGCTCGATATGGGGCATCGCGAAGCAAGCACATCTAGCTTGTAGGCGTTTGCGACAAAGTCCTGATGAATGCATATTCACTTCCTAAACTGTCTGCGTAATTTCCCTCAGTTGCTGCGTTTGTGAGATTGGTCGTATTGTAGACGCGGAGTTCGATGTCCACATGGCATTGTATTTCGCCCACTCTCACAGCTCAAGCCGGCCCCTCACCTCCGGGAATCAACTGCAAAGATGTTAGCACATGACCAGGCACATATCCAAGTTGTCGCTAATGGTCCACCATACCATGCAGATATTATTGCCATTGAGCAGAATCTTGGGCAGTTTGGTGTGAGTTCCAGAGTAGTCGCTAGAGACGGCTTGTCAGTAAACCTTGGGGTGCAATGAGAGCCAACACATAGACCTACAATTCCGTCACATCCTCCAAAACCATGTCTATACCATAATTTCAGCATGAGCCCGATGCAATGTACGACGTAAAATTACTTACTGACATAATCGTCGAATCCGATGAGCGTGCCGCTAAATTCTAGCTCTGAGTTAGCCTCTTCACCCGTGTTAAAGTTCGCGGACTTGAGGCTAGAGGATCAATAAATGGCAAATACCCTTTTCTCCTTTCATGACAACCCATATTCTTGAACCGACGCACTTGTCAATGAGTTCTACTCGACTGTCAGCAGGCAATATGAGATTCTGAGAGGGCCACGACGCCTCACCGAGGGGCAGCAACTGGGACGCCATGGTGGATGTTTACGGATAGCGAGCCAGCGTATCCGTACTCGAAAGATTGTATTACGGCAATAGAGAAAAGAAGAAAGGCCTCCTTTGGAGTCTTTTGGCGCTTTGTTGGATATTTCACCGGAGCAAGGGTTGTAGAATCGTAGCGACCAGGGCGCTCGAATCACATTAAGCCCCGACATGGATTGTCTCCACGTGCGTGGTCCAGCAGTGGGAATGTTGACTTACATAAGCAGCACACACCAAGACTGGTCGCGCCTTCGTGCATTAAGCGACGTGGATACCTACAAGGCTACAACCGTGAAGCCAATCCCAACCTCTTGAGGTCCTCGATCAACTGTTCTCATGGCTGCCTGCTCAACCACAGCCCGCGTACGCTAGGCCATGGTAATTGGCCGCCGTCGTCATGCAGTCTTGCAACTTCACGTTGCATATTCCCGGCCATTCATGACATACTTGAACACAGCCGGTCCGCAGGCTGTTGGTAGGGCCAAATCACTTAGACCTGCCCACCGCCGTGTACGAGGGGGGCGTCGTCACTGCGAAGGACCTGCAATCATTGGCATTATACTTTCTTGTTCATCCTCAGCAGGTCTGATAGGAACAATGGCTCGGCCACTTCGTGTGGCTGGGGAAAAGAAGCTATGGTGTCCCAAATTGGGCATTCGATTCTCTCCTTCATCAAACTCGGTTCCGTTGTACCCTCTGCTGGATATGCGTCGTTTCGTGCAGACGGCGAGTGAGGGCAATAATATCAGAAATGATTTCACAAACGAACCGTTTGGCTATTGTGCCAATGCTGTGATGGAACAAGACTTGGCTACTCTTGCAACAACACGCCATGATGCCATCCCTCAACCGAGTAAACATTCAGCGTCGACGAATCCCCAAACACCACCTCAACGTCCTACCACCACCATTAATCAAGAAAGTGAGAATTCGCAAGGAACGGAAATCTCCAAACCCAATCCAGAAGGCGACGCGGAAATCGTTGAACCCCCGTTAACACCACTAAGCTTCAACATCTCCCCGTCCCTCTTCCACGCAGCCCGCGCCGCCAAAGCAGGCTCCTCTGAATCATTCTGGTCACACACAATGTATCAGCGGACTAGCGATCAAGGGGCTGTTGAAAAAGTAAAAGTTCACTACTGCACGAGCAAACATACCACGGAACAAGTTTGCAGGAAGCACTTCCTCGGAGAGGCGGTCCTCGGCTTCGACCTCGAGTGGTTCCCCTACGCATCCCGCAGCTCCGGAACGCGAGAAAACGTCTCTCTTATCCAAATCGCGAGTCCGGGCCGTATCGGCCTTTTCCACGTGGCCATGTTTGCCAAGGGTGAAGATGACCTTGTCGCTCCTGCCCTGCGTACAATCATGGAGGATCCCAATGTGAGCAAAGTTGGCGTCCACATCCAAGGTGACTGCACCCGGATGAAGAACTACCTCGGCGTCCAGGTTCAGGGTGTTTTTGAACTCAGCCACCTGTACAAACAGGTCAAGTATACAGCGACTAAGACGCCCAAGCTCATCAACAAGGTGACAGTAGCTCTGTCAACGCAAGTACATGACATTTTGAAGTTGCCGCTATTTAAAGGCGACATCGTCCGGTCGAGTAACTGGATGAAGCGGCTGGATTACAAGCAAATTTTATGTAAGAACTTTGGTGCACACCCCACTCAGCCTCCAAAAGTAAAATGCTAATGAGCCCCAGATGCTGCATCCGATGCCTATGCCGGTATACAGTTATACCATGTCCTCGACTCAAAACGCAAAAGACTAAATCCGTGTCCCCCAAGGCCTCACCACGCCGAACTAGGTCTCCCGATCCCAGTTGTGGAGTCGGAATCAAAGCCAGAAGAGGAAGCAGGACATCTATCAGACGGCTCCTTTAGCTCCTTCGGTTCGGAACTCGAAACCGAGCTGCTAGCCTTGCCGCTAATCCCAGCCAAACCTCCAGTACGCGATGCTCGTATCCTCGTAGCCGAGAAAAAAGCAGCCGAGTACCGCAAATCCAAGACTTCGGGCGTCTCGGCGCTGCCGACTTCCCTAAGAGCATACTTTGTCTGGCACAGCAACTTGGACCTCAATCCTGAAGCCGTTGCTCACCTCCTGAGAGATCCGCCACTGAAAACAAACACTGTTGTGTCGTATATTCTCGAGGCCATTATCAGTGAAAAGATGACCTATGATAAGGGGAGATTGAAATCTGAGGTATTACCCTTGTTGGATCAGCGTTCTATGAAAGCGGGCAGTAGGTATGGTGCCTTGGTGAGAAGTTGTGAGAGGACTGATGAAGAAACGTGACGAACTTGACTTGGCGCATAATCGTAGATACGGCTGTACCATTCTTCATATGAAATACGTTCAACTCCAAGCATACGAATGAATTGATTTGGAAATAAATGCATACCCCTACAAGATGAATTGTCTACTTGTCATGCGCAAATCTATGAAGCCAAAAGCCCTCTACCCCTATTAATTTGCACCTTTTTATCCTCTCCTGCACTCACGATGCCCCAAGACTTGTCCCACGCGACGCTCAACACCTTGGCACCATCACCAGCCGGCGGCAACTTTTTGCCGCTTAACCATTCCCTGGAAATGGTGTACACTGGCTCGCTCACGCTGCCGGACCCCTCTTCAGACGTCGCGGGCCGTACACTCCTGAGATCCCAGACGCGACAGGTGCTGTCGTGTGAACCAGATACCAAAGAGTACTCGTTATCTGGAGAAGGTGACAAGGATACAACCATGTTGATGTGGCCGCGGAGAGTCATGGCTGCAGTGGCGGTAGCTGCCTCTCGGGGGTCCAGGAGGGTGATGTGTCGCGCCGAAGAGCCTGCGGCGACGAGCGAATTTCCTGGTAATGCTGCCGCACACATGATTGGATGGAGGGTTGTCAATCTTGAAACCTCCTTCTGTGTAGTCAAGTCGATTGTCTTGACGGTGTGGTCCTGAGACGCAGAGTACGCAACAGTTGAGTCGTGTGGGTGGAAAATGGCGGCAGTGACTTGGTCATCGTGCATGGGCATCATGGCCAAGGGCCCACGCTGAGCAGTATTACTGGCGGCGGATAACTTGGCACGCTTAACGGAATGGGACGAGGGCAGGCTTTCAGCATCAGCTTGGGGAGCAGCTTTTTTGGACGAGGTCCATAGGCCGACACGCCCGTCTGAGGAGGCAGTGAGGATTCGTCTCGTAGCGCAGTTGACGTCGATGGCGTTGATGTTCTTCTCATGGCCCCATAGTTCCATATTGTGTTTCAACGAGCCTGAGAAGTTGTCTTCTGACTCAGAGTAGTCCCAGATGACGACTTTTCTGTCAAGGCCTGCCGATGCAAGCTTTGAAGGAGATAGCCACCTCACAGCATTGACTCTTGACGTGTGCCCACCAGCTCTACCGGCACTAGATGTCGCAATCGCCTCGCCGGACGGATTCCATACTCTTACTAGACCATCGTACGAGGCACTGGCAATTCTGTCATTGACAACGCCGTCGATACCCTTGCTAGCAGGGGCTGTTGCTGATAAGACATCAACGTCGCCGACCCAGTCGTCGTGCTGGAAACTAGCTTGATACACGGGCGGGATCAAGCTGCGAACGTACTGGAGAGTGAGAGTCGTCTCCGATGAGAGGCCATTCGATTTAAGGTAGTCTTCGATAGAGGTGCGTAGAAATGTGCCGTTGGCAAGGAAGTCGAGCGGGATTGGAGACGATGTGTCCAGCATGGACTCGGAATTGAGAATCCGAGAGAGGCCATATCGCTTAACGTCTGCAATACGTAAGCATGACTGTTGTGATGGAAGAGAGGCAATAAAGCGAACCTGCTGGGACAAGCAATTGTCTCTTGGACTCTGGGAGCTGCAAGTCCTGCTCATCGGTGGTGAAGATGACTTTCACCTGGGTCGGTGAGGAGTCCATCTTGGCGACAAGTGCTCCTTGGCAAACTGTAATGACAGTAAGCAAAATTCCTTGGCTAGCAAAGTCACTGGCCAAAGTTTGAGGGGTGTGGTAATTTACCTTCTCAATGGTATGGTGAAAATGCTGCGATGGTGTTCCACACAATCTTGACCGACAAAGACCGGCACATTCAAAAAATTTTGGGAATCAGAGCCAGCCTTGCAGTTTTCGGGACCCACAGCGGGGAGAGACGCTGGATAATTTGACCAATCAGGTGTGGATAATGGCGAGGCTGCGAATAGTAATGAAAGCGGGAATTGAATCAGAACTGCTTTTTCATTTTTCTCTTTCCAATATGTCACTTGAGTCGGAATCTAACCTTCAGAATACGGAAGATTCTCTTCTGGATTTTTTTCAATTGGCACTTGAAGTTGAGCTGCAGCGATCACTCAGGTTCCATCTTGGTACTGCAGAAGTTCAAGCAGGGACCTCAACCAACTTCACACCTCCAAACTAGTACTCCGTACTAGGCTGGCTGGTCACCGTGGACAAGGGGTAGCATCATTTCTTGGATGTTGGCGGACTAATCATACCGAGGGACGTTAAATTATATCCTTTAAAACGAGAGAGTGACTTTCCGTTGGGGCTCACTTCCCTGAAGTGCACCGTCGTTGACCCCGTTGACGATACGTACATACATCGATACTCGCATGCTTCGTCCAGCCCTTCCCCGCAATGTTTCGTCATGGGCGCCATTCCACCATGCACCTTGCAGATGTGCAAAGCCAACCAGGCTGCCGTCCGCCCCTCCATAATTCTCCAGGAGCTGCTCTTTGACGAGGCCAACAAGAAACGCGCTTGAGATGTGGTGCACAATCACCTCAAGCTGGTCACGAGCGGCAACCCAGCCTCCTCACTTGCCGTTGCCCGATAGCGCTGTTCTGGTTGGCGTCGTCTGAGGGGGTGAATTGCCATACTCGCTATTTGAAGTCAATAGTCACGGCGGTACTGCGGATTGATGGATACTATTACAATGCTGGGGTCTCTGTCATGTGCTAAACCAGCCACCAAAAACCATGTGCCCTGAACCTTGAACAATGGAACAAGGCCACGAGGACTGGCGGTGCAGACCCGGGGTTAGGGTTAGGGTCTTGAGATGTCCGGATGACATAGATATCGGCTCCGCATCCGACGTCAGACACTCGACAATGTCTGGTTCGCGCAATTCTGCAACATTGCGTCCAAGGATGCCAACCTCTGCTTTGTAGCGATTTCCTCACTGGGGAGCCTGCGCTGGCAGTTATTACGTAGTATTACAAACAATTACTCCCACGCAAGCAGTTGATGACAGTCAGACGTCATGTGCCAGATTTTCAGTCCCTGTTCCCTGCAACCAACATCTCACGACTGGCAGGGTTGTTGCACTACCAAAACCACGCCTGCCACAGCGGCATCGGCCCACAAGAGCACCACAGCAACGAGTGGATGCTAATGGCCAGGTTCTCGGCCCAGAGCCAACCCCAGACCCACTGGCAATGCTTCGTGGGGAGACTGGAATACCTCGAATGTTGCGTCTGGAGCGAACACTCCAAGGTATCGATGAATTGATTGATCAATTGATGGACAGCTGGGGGCGAACTAGTGCTCAAGCGCGCACCTCGGGGCGGTTGGCGAGCGGCTTGCCACCAAAACGGCATGAGAGGCAAACATGGAAGAGGCGACTATTGGGGACTCTCTTGAGCATCGTGCATCAACACATCGCATCCTCACTCGAGCGGTCGTGCCTCCGCCCTGCCTCCGCCCTGGCTCGCAACCCCTCATCCCCCTCGTCTATCCCTGCAGCTCGCAGCCGTGATTTCAACTTCTCATCTGTGCTATTTCTCGCTCGTCGTGCTTGTATGCTGCCGACGAGCTGGGCCGCTGTTCCCTGTCGTTGCTAGTTCCCTGCCGCCTCGTCTCTGGTCCCGCCAGCTCTGGCGCTATCTCGCCGCTTTCGATCGCTCTCCCCGACAAGCGTAAAACACCTCTGCCAGCTCGAAATTTTCATCGCTACACGTCCGCAGCACCTCAATCGGCCTCAGCAGGTGCTCCTACAGCTTCATATCGCCCGTCTGCAGCTGTTTGGAGCCTGTTGTTCCCTCAAATTGCTCCAACAGAGTCATCGCAAGCTGCTGCCGTTGTCGCATCCGACATCCCCGCTCTCCATTCTCTTTCCTCTTTGCAATGGCTGACGGCGAGCCTATTCGAGATGTCAAGAACCACCTCCTCTTCGAGATTGCTACCGAGGTAGCCCATAGAGGTGCGGCGACCAACCCTACAGTTTCTCTGTCCTTTCTTCTGCTGACTTGGCTCACCTGTAGTGGGTGGCATCTACTCCGTCATCAAGTCCAAGGCGCCCGTGACCACCGCCGAATATGGAGATCGATATACGCTCATTGGACCGCTCAATCACACCTCTGTACGTATCTGAAGCCTGTTCCTCAGCCACTGCCTCTTTCTAACACATCCTAGGCGGCCGTCGAGGTCGAAGAAATGGAGCCGACCAACCCAGAGATTGCCAAGACCATGCAGGCTATGAAGGACCGAGGCATCGGCATGTTGTACGGCCGATGGCTTATCGAAGGGGCTCCTAGAGTCTTGCTCATTGACACCAAAACTGCCTATGGATACATGAACGAGTGGAAGACGGATCTGTGGAACATTGCAAGCATTCCCTCCCCGGCTGGTGACGACGAGACCAACGAAGCCATTGTGTTTGGGTACTTGGTGGCATGGTTCCTGGGAGAGGTGAGTATAGCTAGAGAGCTTTGCGGTTTACCGATGACAACTTCAATTGACAAGGCTAATGCTTGGAATCTGCAGTTTGTCTGCCACGAAAAGAAGCGAGCCGTCATTGCTCACTTCCACGAATGGCTCGCCGGTGTTGCCCTGCCTCTGACCAAGAAGCGTCGCATTGACGTCACCACCATCTTCACGACGCATGCCACTCTCCTCGGACGATATCTTTGCGCCGGCTCTGTCGACTTTTATAACAACTTGCAGCACTTCGACGTCGACGCCGAAGCCGGCAAGCGGGGCATCTACCATCGATACTGTATCGAGCGCGCAGCCACACACTCTTGCGACGTATTTACGACCGTGTCTCACATTACAGCATTCGAGTCTGAGCATCTGTTGAAGCGAAAGCCCGATGGTGTCCTGCCCAACGGGCTCAATGTAACCAAATTTTCCGCCGTCCACGAATTCCAGAACTTGCACCAGCAGTCCAAGGAGAAGATTCACGACTTTGTTCGCGGTCACTTCTATGGCCACTACGACTTTGACCCGGACAATACCTTGTACGTCTTCACTGCTGGTCGTTATGAGTTCCGAAACAAGGGTGTCGACATGTTCATCGAGTCTCTGGCTCGGTTGAACCATCGCCTGAAGAATGCCGGCAGCAAGATGACGGTTGTGGCCTTCATCATTATGCCGGCGCAAACGACGTCGCTCACCGTCGAAGCGCTCAAGGGCCAGGCAGTCATCAAGTCGCTGCGGGACACCACAACCATGATTGAGCAGAGCATCGGACGGAGGATATTCGAGCGGTCCCTCAAGTGGCATGAGGGAGACTCAATGCCCGACGAAAAGGAGCTCATTTCTGGCCAGGACCGCGTCTTGCTCCGACGTCGGCTGTTCGCCATGAAGAGAAGCGGCCTGCCGCCCATTGTCACTCACAACATGGTCAATGACCAGGAGGACCCAGTACTGAACCAGATTCGACGTGTCCAGCTCTTCAACCATCCCTCAGATCGCGTCAAGGTGGTGTTCCACCCCGAGTTCCTGAACTCTGCCAACCCCGTGTTGCCACTGGACTATGACGACTTTGTGCGAGGCTGCCACATGGGTATTTTTGCTTCATACTACGAGCCGTGGGGTTACACGCCAGCCGAGTGCACCGTCATGGGTGTTCCCAGCATCACGACCAACTTGTCAGGCTTCGGCTGCTACATGGAGGAGCTGATTGAGAACTCGAGCGACTACGGCATCTACATTGTCGATCGGCGGACAAAGGGTGTCGACGATTCGGTCAACCAGCTGACGTCGTACATGTACGAGTTTTGCGGCAAGAGTCGTCGTCAGCGCATCAACCAACGAAACCGCACCGAGCGCCTTAGCGACCTGCTCGACTGGAAGCGGATGGGCATGGAGTACGTCAAGGCTCGTCAGCTGGCATTGCGCAGGGCATACCCCAACTCGTTTGCCGGCGATGAGGAGCCCGAGGACTTTATTCCGGGCGTGGAGCAGAAGATTTCTCGGCCATTCTCAGTGCCCGGCTCACCGAGGGACAAGAGCGGAATGATGACGCCAGGAGACTTTGCCAGTCTGCAGGAAGGTCGCGAGGGTCTTAGTACCGAGGACTATGTCGCGTGGAAGTTGCCGTAAGTCGAGCCCGCCCGGTGTAACTGAATTCAGGTCGATTTCAATTTCAAAGAGGAATGTGAATAAAGAAGAAATCAAAACTGACACGAGTTGTAATAGTGCAGAGGAGGACCCTGAGGAGTACCCCTTCCCTCTGACCCTGCATACCAAGCAGCCCGGTGGTGAGAGTCCCTTGCCACCAGCTGCCCTGAACGGAAACTAGGCCGAGTATGCATCGCGAGCGACATGTAAAACTGTGTTTGACTGTTGATTTGAGTTCTTCCTCTGATGCATTGCCAACTGTTTCTCCATGCGCGAGTCGTTCCAGGCACACCACGATACGGGATGGTTACACGGAAAGGGATGCGGGTGCAGATGCAGATGTGGTATCCTTGTGTAACTTGGTATTTTTATTCTTATTTTTATTCCTTCTTCTTTCAAAAATGTCTCGTATGGGCGTACAATACCATTACCGCATCATTCTTAGCTGAACGAGTGTGCAACTTTGTGAGACGAGACGATGAGCGCTGCCCGTACGAGGCGTGTTGAACAAAAAACAAAGGTGGCAATGACGATGGGCAATGATGTCACTCGGCCCGAGAAGGTTTTTTTTTATTTTCGCTTCCCAGATCACGGATGTACTACACACAGTGTACACACAAGAATAGTTTTGGCGGCATGGAGTCGTGAGATGAAAGGAACATGGCTGGGCGGTTGGGCTGGGTGGCCGTGCGGGAAGTTTATTTGCCGGCGCAAATCAAACATGGAGCGATGAGGTGATGGGATGGATGGGTTGACGTAGCAACCTGCGGACAGTGTCGTCGGCTCGTGTTGCATTGCCGAGGTTAGTCTGTTAAATGCCCTCGAGAGGTAAGCGGTTTTGAGCAGTTTTTTTTTTTTTAGTTTTTTGGGTGGGAGAATTGTAACTGTACTACAACTTGCCGTGAAGAGAGGCTGTTTATGTGGACACATTCACATTCTTTGTGAGATTGATGGATTCACCCTGGCCAAGTATACACAACTATACTACAATAGCTGTCCATGTAGCTCGGCAGGATTGCTGATCTGATGACGGCTTTGAAATCTCGGTCTTATCCCCCTCTCGACTGTAGGGTTCGTTGAAATTGGCGGAATTGCTTCCAGCGTGGTGTATTGATGCCATGGCAGTCGGCGTGGCATCGGCATGATTGGTCAACGGTGTGATTCGTACGCTGTACAGAGTAGAAGCAGCCTCATTGACTGAAGCGTTGCCATGGCGAAGAGGGTGATGGGGTCTGCTCTTTGATTCCGAGCTAGAAACCCTTGGTGCCGAGCCTTGGTAGGGGATGGGAGTGCGTATCCTTGGCTTGATGGCCTACTTGCGCAGCCATCTCCCGGCAGTTGGAATTGGGAGCAACGAAGTAGTACATACGGAGTAGAAGCAACGGATATTAGGTGCTGGGCCGATGATATCACATTATCAGAGACACGGAGGGCTGGTTCGGCAAGTCGTGGTTGACGCACGTCTGATCAAGATGCCGACATGGTCTACGGCCAATATCGCCCTTTGACAGCATTCTGCGGCATCTACGAGCCATGATCAGGTGGGAGCCGTGGACCGGCACATCTTCAGCGAGACCCTTGCGCGGAGATTAGTTCCTGTATTCGATTATCGGCCAAGGGTTTCAAGCGAAGACAAGGCCACGTGCGAAGCATGATACCAGGTGAAAGTTTTCCATCAGTGGCCTGACGAGTAATAATGACGTTTGATGTCAAAAAGAGTCAATCTGCCCCGTCGACTGTCGACCCTCCCGTTGGAACCGTGAACCCTTTCTCTACTCCATATATACGCCATCGTTTGCAAGCTGACTCGAGATGCGACCCAGGGTTCAAAAAGACCTAACCCTCGCCCTCGGAACCAAACAGGCCGACATGTCCCCCGCCTCGTTGCGTGATATTGCAGTTCCCCCTCTGGAGCCCGCGTTTGAAGATGGAAACAAGCGAGATTTGCAAAAAAAGCCACAAGTTGATATGTATATTACATCACGCCACATGGAGCGCACACGTCGAAGCCCAGGCCAATTTGTGCGGAAAACGCGAGATGTCGCAAGCACCAGACACAATCGGATCGTGTCACGAGCAGAGTTAAAAAAAAACGCGTCGCGTGAAAGGAAAAAAAAAAGCCATGTATGCATACTATTGTCCAATATAGAGGAAAAGACGTGTTCCTGTCGGCCCCATAGCTACGAGCGCCATCGAGGTGGACGAGGCAGACGGGGCCGTGGAGACGAACAATAGGTTGTACACGGAATCAATAGCAATTAGTATGCAGGTGCTCGAATCGGGCTCCCCATTCCGCGTGGAAGCCAAGCTCGAAATAGGACGGGCCTCGTTCGCCCACCTACTTAGTAGGTTCCTGTCCAACGTGCGCAAAAAATACACCGGGCTCAGGCACGAATCGGAAGTCCCCCCCTCCCCGTCCGTTGATGAAGAAAAGAACATGGAAGGAAAAAAAGAAACTCTATCCCCCAAGACAACAGCGCAACGGCGGGAAATAACAAGCCGACGACTTTAGATGAAGACGAGCGGGCACGGTCGCGACTATTTCGTTCTTCTCATTTGAACTCGGTGCTAGTGCTAGTCCCTGAGGCGGGACGACTGACATCGATGTCAAGTGGAGTCGGACGGTCAGTGTGGAGGCCCCCGTCAAGCCGCATTACATCACCTGCAGTGGACTCAGGGGCTCTTGGGCTGTATCAGGATGCGGATGCCAAAGTTTAAAAAGACTGGAAGCAGCAGAAAACATTCCATTCACAAGCTTCTTGGTACGCTTTCGCGGGAATGGGCACATGTGCACCGTCCGCTCTTCCTTCACCGCCGTTGGTTCGAAATTAGCCAAGTACTTGAGTAATTAGTAGCTAGCACGAGCCGCTGACACATCACATCGTCATGCCATGGATTTTTTTCTACTTCTACAGAATGCCAATTTCCACATCAGCAGACCCCGAGGGCCCTGGCGCGCCCTGGGTCGCTGGAAAGAGACAAGAGGGGAAAAGAAGAAAAAATAGGGCCCCGGCCGAGAGGAGAATCAATTTCGATACGGAGGATTTGCTGCTCTGAGGGCAAGCAAAGTGGGGGCCGGTGCCGCTGGGAACTGGGGATCGGGGCATTGTAGCTCACAGTGCAAGATGCAAATGACATGGTCGTGGCCTTATTCGGTGCATGTACTCCGTCTACAACAGGATTGATTTGGCTTGCCGGGGGGGCCATGGTCGTGGTTGAGAGGCCAAAAGCGACGAGTCGCTGCCTCAACTGGCGTCGTATTCTTTCCCCCAACTCCCACGGCCAGCAGCCCGTACGTAGGATTCTGCCGGAGAATAACTCATTCCGAGTATGAACTCGTGCAGATCCCCATATCCCTATGGAACACGTGCCTGGAAGATCAATTGATGTAAAAGAATTCAATGCCACACTAGCCTCGAGACTTTTTTCAACAAGAGAAAAAAAAATTCACTGCTTGGTGTAGATTCCCAGCCGTCTGCGCTCCGGCTTAAACTGCCGACATGGACGCTCCCCCCGCCACAGCTTCCCCCCCGTCCCTTTTTCTATCCAAGCGAAAACTTCTAATTTCCCTAATCTCCCATCCCGCTCATATTATATTCCAGCTTTTAGTGCTAAAACAACAGCCCATTCGCTTGCCCCCGCCAAAGGGCACCGCACCGCCTGCCCATCCTCGGTCCTTCCATCAAATGCCCACGTTTCACGTTAAACCGGGGCAAAGGCCATCAGCATCAGACATTGAACCCGCACGTGGGCAAAAAGCAAAAATACATTGCACCTGCAGCCCGCCACGTCCCGTCCTACGCCATTGCCGTAATTGCACCCTTGCCATGCATTCGCGCCATGTTGGGGTAAGCCGCCTCATTTTTTTCTTTTTCCCTTTTTTTTTCTTATTCCGTTTCTCGCACGCGGGAAAAGGCCACCTCGAAAAAAAGGAAATACCCTCCCTAGTCCTCCGTACCGAGTATACCCAGTGCTCCGTAGTAGCCCCCAGCTCTGTCCCAACAGCAAGCAAGGCCGTGCCAAGCTTCAAAACTTTCAAATCCATTAAATTAAAGGAAAAAGAAAAAAGCTTAGTTCTAGTTGGCATCACCTGACAGAACGTCCAGTCCCATGGTCCTTATCCATCCACCTGGCACACAAGGACAAACCCCCATCCCACGACGGCCCCGCATCGCACATCGACATACAATGTCTGGTACTACTACTAGTATTGTTGAACAACTGTGTCACGCAACGGTCCCAATAAGCCGCACCGATCTTCACTGTGCATAGTCCTACCTGGTGACAACAGAGGGCTCGTTCCTGCGCACGTTCCGTCAGTACAACGTGCCGAGTACATCCGGGCCATGGCCGCGCGAGTCGAAAGTACTACTAGCAAGTTGCAACACGCATGCGCCCTCGTGGGACAAACCCCTTGCGCAGACGTGCCGAACATGCAGATTCACGATACAGCACGGCCGTTTTCACAATGCCTCATTGGCTCAGTCGCGCCTTAATGCGGCACCTGCAGAGCGACTCGACCGAAATGCCGTGTCTCAAATCCCTGCAAGACACCTCGTTGCAATACAGACCAGCTTCACACGCGACTACCAAGTACGGAGTAGATTCATTGATTAAAAGAAAAAAGACAATTTTGTTTCTTGGAGCTACGTAGTTCTGAAAACTACCCTCTACCGCATGGCAGTTTCTGCTGCACAATGGCCCGGTGTCTTGATCTGCCAGTCTTGACACCTTGACCACAAAAAAAAAATGCCCCCATAACGCCAATGTGAATTGTCGAGGACTTGTCCTCTCATTAGTATATACATTATTGTGAACGCCGGATATTCCATAATTAAGCGAGCAGCTGCCGCCCCCCAAAGTCCGTAGGATTCGCCACCCAGAAAAATCAATGTGCCGCCGTTGCCCAGTATAGGTCATTTGCCCATTAAAACATAATGCGCCGCCGTGTAAAAAGAAATATCATCAGGAGGTACAGATCACCCATTAGCTGTAATAATGCATGGTCGGAAAAGAAGAGGAAGCAAACAAGTCAACAGCTGTCTCATGCTTTGACACTTCGTTGTCGGCCAAGAGATAATCCTGTTCGGAATCGGCTCTTCGGGGATATTGGTGATGATGCTTCACTCCGTGGTGATGACACAGATCCATGTCGTTGGTTGCTGACGGGACCGAGGCTATTTGGTTCCAGGCAGAGGCTTTCCCTGGGGTCATCCTCTTCCTCAACCTCGCCAACCTTCTCCATCGGCGTGAGTTGGCTCTCGCTTTGGTGCAAGTTCGGCTTGCTACGCTTCTTGACCAAGCTAAGTGTCCTTCGGAACATGGACGTGGGTGTCATGGGACCCCTCAGATGCTCGGCTGCCTCATCCCTGACCTTGGCATACGGGTCAATGTGCAAGAAATGAGGCCGCTTCTTCTCAAAGCCAGTCGTCATGCTGCTCGAGCGGGGGGGATGGTTAAATTTCATGACGGAGGTGGCGGAAGAGACGGACCGTGGCCGCTGGTGTTGAAGAGATGGCTCAGTAGCTGTGCGCAAAAGACGAGTTCCAGGTTGTCCAACTTCGCTTGAGCTTGGCGATATCGACCTCCGTGGGGACAGTGTCACAATGGATGGTTTGCCGTGAAAGACTACAGCCACCACGCGAGCTGTGTCCTCGCGGGCCATGTTTCGCGTACTAGGCTTTTGTGAACCCCCCTCGCCATCAGACTCCATCTCGTCATCAAAGTCGGAAAAGTCGTCGGCTGATGATGAAGCGTCCTCCTCCGAAGAAAGATATACTTGGTGTGGTGCAGCATGTGGCAGCATGGGCTGGTCATCGTTGGGTGCCCTCTTCTGAGGGATCGAGGCGAGAAGCCTCGAGGCTCGAAGGGAGCTTTTGGCAGGAAGAGCAGGCACATCACCAGTCGGCATGGCGAGGCTGGAGGTGCTGCTGCTGCTTAAGTCCCGGACAGAGAGCATGTCGTCGTCGTCTTTCCCGTTCGCACTGCTGTTGCTACTACTGGTATCGTTGCTTTCGTCACTACTGCTGTCTTGGTCTTTCTGTTTGCGCGCCCCGGTCTCAGACTCTGCGGCAACAGGCAAGTTGGATTCGGTCTGTGGCAGGTGAGGCTGGCCCTTTAATGGAAGTTGTGAGGAGGGGGAGTCCGAGGAGGAGGGGAGGGAGTTTCTATAAAGCCTCTGGGTTTGGTTTTCCTTGGTGGCAGCATTCTCCTCTGTGGACTGTTGGGCTGGAATGGAAGCAGCACCATATGTGGGCTCTTCTGACAGCGACATGGTTAAGAGCGCGTGGTGTGGAACAAGACCACACTCCGAAGCAAGGTAGACAAGTGTGTGTGGCTCCTTGTGCTTCTCCTCGTTTGGTTTCCGTAGGAGTTTCGAAAATATGAACTACCCAGAGGTCATGAGACACGCAGGGTTGGGATTAGGCAAGTACGTATAATCGAGAGAACAGAAAATAGTTGTGTTTAAGCAAGAGTTGATACGGCTTCTTGGTCGGCAGCGGTTTCGTTTCGAGGTTTCGAGGTTTTGAGTTTAATGGGGCCTGTTGAATCAACGATGGCTGCTAAATCCCAGATACCAATGGCCAGGTCTCGGAAGTAAGAGGTGTGACGTGACAAGACTGGCCAGGAGGTGCTCGTAGACGAGATGGATAACGAGATGGTGTCAGGCGTGTAAGTGTGGGCTAGCCCCTTGGTCGAAACGAGGGAAAGGAATTCGATGAATGAAGGACGCGAAGACAAATGACAGAAGGGAGAGGGCTGGTTGGAAGGGCTCCGGAATGTTTCAACCACAGCCTCCCAGCTCCCTAAGTGTATGAGAATGGTAAATGGTATGTGAAGAATGGGTATGGTATGGAACAGGAACTCGGAGAGTGGGAAGGCCGGACGAGATATGGAATATGGATGAACCGCGCCAAACGGCCAGGGATCGACTGGAACCGCAACAGGCTCACAAACTCTTGCAGCGATGCCAGGTTCATCCATACGGACCATACCCGTGCATGCCATGGACGGACGCATCCACACCGTTCTCTGGTAAGGTTGACCAGGAAGACTGACCAGGGCTGACCAGGACCAAGCGGGCGAGATACGGATGTCCCACTTTGCACCTGGGATGAGCGACCGTGTGCAAGATGAGGCTACGCACTGGGTACAAACCAGCAGTAGCGTGCGACCAGGGGCTGGGCGACCCGCCCTTCGTTCCTGAGCCTTGTGCCTGTCGTGCCTGTGCTATCTGCTCGTGCTACCGGTGCCTGCAGAATCGACTCCGTCCTTCCGTCATTCCAGCTTTCTACCAGTTGACCTCATCTCGATCAAGTAAAGCCGAGCGTTACGAACTATTCTTGTGCATCGCTGGCCTTGGGCGTTTTTGGCGAAGCGCGGCACACACAAAGCACAACGGCCTGTGTTCTGCCGCCAGTACTCCGCAGGTACTTTGTGCGATACCAAAAAGCACATAGGGACTGAAGTACCCCGTACCAAGGTACCTAACTTGGAAGTGTTTCAAAGTGCGGTCAGAGTAATGAATGAATGGGCGCCAGGGCCTAAAAGGGTGGAAAGAACGACCAAGCTCGGACCACTCGCTATTGTCTCCAACATCCACCATCATCATCATTATCATCATCGCGATCTCGTACAGAAATACCACACCCGAGCACATTTTCTTCCTGCCCTTCCTTCCTGTTTTTCCTGTCATCGCGCATCTAGACGAGCCATCATGTTCCGATACAGTGTTCCCTAGTGCCAGTCAGCATTCAGGCCTTGCGTGTCTTATTTCTATTTGTGGGCGCTCGCAAGTCGTCGTCCTTGGGGAGGCTGGCCAGCTCTCTTGGTTGGGCAAAGCCAGTCATTGCCTGGATGCCCACCACCACCATCACCACCACCATCACCACCACCACCACATCCGCACTCTGGCGAAAGCTTAAGTTAGGATCGTTCGAATGCTCAGCCCAGGCCCGGGGTGTAGCAGGCTGGCCTGAGATGGCCGTTGCCTGTCAGAAGTGGCTTGTCGCCACCATATCTAATGGCTAGTGAGGCGTGGCCACGAGACTGCTTCCAAAACGAAAAGAGACCAACGGCACTGCCAGTTCAATAATATCTAGCCAATGGGAACGCTGTGTTGCTTCAGGGCTGATTTTGATGCCATGTGGACAGTCTATTGTCTGGAGGCCCGCATTCCTTCCCAGGGAAAAGCTGATACTAATGGCCAACCATGAGGGGAAATCCGGTCTCGGTGCCAGCAATCACCTTGAATTCTTTCAAACTATGGAAACAGATTGCATCCCACCAAACATACATGCGGCGACGGATAAGCGTCTAAAAGGGATGCGAGGGTGTTCAAGTTGATCCGCTACGTGAGAGCCTAAAGGCAGTCGGAAACCATTGTGGGTTCAAGCCCAAAAGCCCAGCAACAATGTGCTTGTGCTACATGATTGGGCACAGCCTCGGCCACCATCACGGCCAGTTGCACCGAATAAAGAGGCTCCAACGACTTCACTGTTTGAGGTGTTGTGAAAGGCAGTTCTGACCGTGGTCCTTCTGCAACCGTTCTGTAACAATGGCGTTGGCTCGCCTCTGGTTTCGACTTCTAGTAGGATTCTTGTCTGCGCGTGTTGTAACGGAGGACAGTCCGTCACGAAGGCCTGAGGTATTGTCCGCAATCGACTACAACGGAGGATGCCTTCCTTCGACGATCTGGAGATGGAGTTCCTCCGATGCTGGGTTGGGTTGTGATGACACAGCTGACGCTTAGCCTGGGCGAGGATCCTGGTTTTGCCCCTCTGTCCCTATTTTGGGCTTGAGTTGACAAACATGGCTATTCGCTCATCGGCGTTGGCAACCTTGGACGGGTGCAAATAAAGGACAAGACAGCCTGGTCACGTCTATGATTAAATACCGCTTTTCTCAACGCAGAAGTTATCGTCTTCATCGGTCTTTACAGGCGCAGAGATCCTGCCTCTATCGAAAGCAAGAACAGCCACCACCCCGAAATTGTATTTCTGGCACCACCGCCACTTGGGGCAGGCCCTCTTTTTTTTCTGCTCCCCCATCTTGCGGCTAATCATCAGACTCCTCAGTCCAGGGCGAAGGTAGGGTGGATGCCATCCGACGGCTTAACGCCTCGCGCCCGAGTATTCTTTGACGACGAGTCTCAGTCGAACCCTTCTCGTCCACATTGCTCTGGGCAATAGCAATTATCGCAACATGTTTAATGTTTCATCATACCCAACCGTCTCTTTGAGTCTCAAGTCCTATCCCCTGGCTGCCATCCAGCCATGTGCCATAGGAATTTGTCTACAAATAATACACGCATTTTCCGTGGTTTAGAACTCAAGTTACTACACTTCATACCAAACGCTGCATGCGCACAGTGTACTCGGCTCCAAAGCTGCAAGATTTTCGAAAATACCTAATGAATGCAACTAACAGGAGGCTAGTCCGAACTGTCGTGACTCTCGCGCTGGGAATTTCTACCTGCCCCGTCAACCACAACGCATCGTGAGGTCTGCCGCGGGCGGCAAATGGCCAGAGGGTGGGCTGTATGCATGGCCACCTCCACACCACTTTGATCACACCATGCATGCCGTATTGGCAGAATCTGCGAATCACACTTCGCAAATGCATACATAACGGTAGTACTTGAGTTGCTTCTACAATGTCGAATGGTGGCTTTCCTGCCGTTGCATCGCAAGGCCCGCAGCCAGACCGACTTTTGACTTTTCATCGCCGCCGAAGCGGGCTTTACTCCTTTGGTTCCCAGACAGACTAACGTGCATCCTGATCATTGTGCGGATTTTTTTTGGTCTAATAAAAGAGAGGCTGGTGATTTCCGTGACTTGAAGTGAAGAAATTTGATGAATCACTCCAGGATCGACGTAATGGTGTGCTGATATGTACATCATGGACGGCATTCACAGTGCGTCATGTGAATGCCCTATCCCCTTGGAATGTCTTTAAATCCCATTAAAATCAAGTCGATAGATCTTACCCTTGGCCCTGCGTAACCTGTTGTGCGGCCCAGACCTCCCTTGACGGACGAGCCTCCACTTTCATCACTTGGTCGCGATGACGCGCATGCTTCTCCTGCTTTTGACGAGCCGATATATCGTTCTGGTCGCAGATAGAGTCCGAGTGTTCTCGTGGAAATTTTTATGCAAAGCATTTTAGAGGGGGGCTAAAACGGGCATTGTGCCAAAGTCGTCCGATGTGGTGATGCGCAGGGCATGTGCGGCATCACGGGAGATGCGTCGATCAAACGCCAACTTCTTTGTGCTTTGATGGTCGCTCTTGGCTCCCTCGGATTGCTGAGAACTGGAGGAAGGTAAAACAGTTATGATACGTGACTTTATCATGCTATACGCCTGCGTGGCGTGTGCCTTTTGTCTCCTCGCCCATTCTGCTGCCTGCCTAATAAAGAGATCTTCCTCTCAAACAAACTAGCAATGGGGCAGTTGAAACAGGACATGGCAGCTCAAAACCATCGGACCAATGCACGTCATATTCCACGTTTAACTGAGCTGGTTTCTCATACCAACTACGTTTCGGTTCATCCATTCAACCTCGCCCGCTCTCTAGAACCGAGTACAGAGCACAGTTGCTACATTTCGCTTGCTCGTCTTGTTAGGTACTCGATATGGACCATTCTTTTCCATCTACGTATCACCTGTAACTAGAGGAGCGCCCCTCATTTATTTGGAACCGAATAACTACTTGGACGAATAGCATGAATTACCTCGCAACCATTATACCCTATTCCATTCCAGCAAGTCAGCACTGCGACATCCCGTCCGCACTGTCCAAGTACCGCGAACTGCAAGGACCCACATACTATTTACGGACGCGGGGTGGCTCTCCCATGCGCCACATGTGACGTCGTGGTGGCTGGGTAAAACTTTCCAGCCACAAGGGTGCGTCGCGGCTGGCACGCATCGATGGAATGGGACGCGCCGGCAGGTGGAGCCCCTCGGGTAACTTTTTCCTGTAGTGGCCAAAGGGAAGGGAGGCGAAGGGAAATAGACTCAGTTGGCCGTTTACGAGCGACGCATCGAGGCATCAGGTACTCCGTAAACAATGCATTGTCCATGTCGGCGGCGATGCGTTGTCCAGTTTCCACGCACGCCCATCTTCACATGTCTCTTGGACGCCACTTCCCCATTCTCTGCAGAGTACGAAACTGTGCAACACAACACAGCAGGATGCGATTCGTCCTTGTACATGAACGGGCAGACTTGGCTGGCTAATTTTTAATTATTTTTTTGGGCTGCCAACACCTGCAGACCTGCGGTGTCCAAGGCATGGCCAGACGGTACGTTGTACATACATCCTGCTCTGTGTTTCATGGCCCCTGATACCCCCTGTTTCTTGATGGGGGCCTACAAATACTGTGCCGGCGAGGTCATCGCCATGTCGCGGTCCACTTGCATTCCCGCGCGTCAAAATCGAACAAGCTGATGCAGATGGATCCCTGGAATAAATCGCAATCGAACACTTTAATTTAGGAGTCGACCAGTGGATACATGATAGATTGCGGGGCGCAAGCATCGAGGATTGTACGGTATGCACACGTCCGATGTTGATTAGTCGGCTATAGCGGGATGTGATGAGCTGTTGACAAATCACTAGAATCAGCATTAGCCTTCTGCATGCTCTGAATACCTAGATTTCTGTATCTACTTTTCCTGAATGTACATTATTTCGTAGGACATGATAGATACGCTCTATTAACGCAACTGGCTATGATATGCCATCAATCATTCTCCCAAATCACCATTGTAATTACTATGCCAGGTACGGCCACACATACCATCATATCTTATGTCACGTCCCACGTCCCTTCATCCCATTCATCCCATTAATATTCATATACTTCCCATGCCTCTGGCCCTCTTTACATCGCCTGTGCTGCTCCTTGGTGTCGATGGGTTCGCACCACCCGGGACGGGGACGGGGCCGAATGTAAAGCCTTCACCACCATCATCTCTCGGGGCCGGTGAGAAACCACTCATTCCATTTCCAATCATGATACTACGCCGTGCTTCACCACGGTCCCAGCCCTGGCCCGTAACGTCTGCATCCAGCCCGTAGCTGCTAGTCGGACGACGAGGCGGCCCTGCGGCTGCTCCCGTGAACGAATCCACCCGAGCAAAGTTCCATTGACCAAATTCATCACTCTTACTGAAGATTTCTAGCGTCTGCGTTGGAGGAAAACCGCCGGCTGCCTGTGCGAACAGACTGTTGGAACTGAAACGGTTCGGACTGACAGCATTTGAAAAGTTCTGGCGGACGGGAGACGCCATGTTGCCAAAATTTTGACGGGAAGGCAATACATTGCCAAAGTTCTTGCGGATGGGGGACAAGACGCCGCCAAAATCTTGATGAGTAGGAGACGACAGGTTGCCAAGTCCTTGATGAGTAGGGGATGACAAAGAGATATCCGGAGGCGAAACATGAACCGACGGTATTATATGTGCGGATGAGTTGGATAAAGTTCGGGCTCGCCCCCCAGCAAAACTCGCCATCGGAGGAGGCAGGTTCTGCAACTGCTCTGGGAACTGTTCGTCAAGGACATAGAGTCTGCGCAGTCTAGGCAGACTCCCTGCCAAAACGGAGTTTGAAAGGTAGGAATAGTACCCCTGCGTTGCAAACGGTCCCGCAGATGGTGTACCTGTTATTTCGTATCGAAGTGTCCTCAGGCCTTTGTGCGTCAGTGACTGAATAGGCTCATTGGAAGGGAATTGTTCAGAAACCCTGGATTGTATGGCCAAAGTCTTGAGCGACGGGGCCACTGCCAACACTTCTTGAAGCTTCCAAGGTTGAATGCCTGTGTCTTTAAGGGTCAGGACCTTGAGGGCTTGTGATGTCTCATTACGGGATAGGTAGTCCACGAGCCCGGCTGATGTTAGGCTGGGCGTATCCTTGAGAATCAATTCCTCTAGAGCAGGCAGAGGAGGCAGGCTTTCGTCAGCGACCAGAACGTCATCTGAAAGGCTATATGTTTCCGAAACCTTGAGAGCGCGAAGCTGACGCAAGCAGGACAAGACAGCCCTTAGTATTAGCGGGTCAATCTTTAAGCTAGTCAGCTCCAACACTTCAAGACCTGGCCAGATATGACCCGAGACCAGCGTAGCAAAACTGCGCTCCGCGCCGCTCGCATATGTCGCCTTCTTGATGAAGGGGCACCTTGCTTGGACTTCTAATCGCAACGTCGTATATGCAGGATCGTCGCGAAACATACCCTCGGGGAGATCAACATATTGGAGCATGGGTAGCTTAGCAATCACCTGTGCTAATTCTATATGGCACGACTCTCGAATCATGTATGGAGTTTTGAGAAATTGAACCAGACTGCCGATTTTCGTGGGATTTTCGCGGATGGTTCGGCGCAGTAATTTCAATCGCGCAAGTGCTGGGTCTTCCGGAATTCCATTTTTATTGAATCGAGATTTCTTCTTTCGTTGCTCTGCCAAGAAAGCCTCCATTCTGCAATAGTGAACGGGATCGATTCGAACACTGTGATATCTGCAGGCCACGCACTAGTTAGTTTTGATAGTCCTCAGAACCAAACAGCTTGAATGTAAACGTACAAGACTTGAAGGGCAACTCTTCGCCATTTCTTATTTACCTGTGTACAATGCGACAGGTCTCGCACGTCACAGAGCATACAGCCTTCGTCATTCGCACTTTCTTCACACGACTCATAGCTCTTATCCAGTGCCTGCGGGCAGACAGAAATGAAAATCCGTTGAAGGACCTCATCGGGCAGTTGGGCCAAAATTCTCGCAGAGAGTTGTGACGGCGGGGAGCGCAAAGAATCAAGTGCGGCGATGGACCGAAACTCAGCTGGCACAGGCGATGACGGGCCGTCCCGCTTCTTGTCTTTCTTCCTGAATGGCAGTCTCATGATGAGCAGCTACTGGGGAAAGAGAAGGTGATATTTGCCCTGGCAAGCCCATAAATGGTTGATGTCCAAGGGAGCTTGTATCGCGCGGTGGTGGTGGTGGTGGTGCGAGCTTTCGCGACTTGGATGAAGAGAGGATTGATATGGTGTTAAATACAACTTTAACGCCGGGACCTATATTCGTCTCGGGAAGCAAGGCTCTTTTGTCCAACGCGAAAACATGTCTGTTCTCTTGTCTAGTCACTGTGTTGTCTGTCTCGGCATCAAACAAACGACTGGACGGGACGAGGTGGCAGCTGGGTGGTATTCTGTGGTGCCTTGGGCTGTGGCGGCTGAGGGGCGTTCCTTCCTCGCCAGGAGTCCCTCGACGCCCAACAGGCACAGGCAGGTTCGTACAGCCGTGGCACGCCTTCCGTTTGGCTGTAAAAGAGCACTCAAGGTCAAAGGGTGCCGTGTCACATCGACGGAAAGGTAAAAATAAACAAAGGGAAGAGAATGTCGCCGCCAACAAGACACGACGATATGGCCGTCAGGCGCAAAGTGCGTGCATGTGCCTGTGCTTACGCCTGGGCTTGTGCATGAGTGTGGGTACATGCTATTGAAGGACGGACGAGAGGATTGACCCTGGGCCAGGGACTCGAGGCAGCGGCAACCATCCATATCCATGTCGTGCCCCGGAATGCCCAGCTCGTGGGCGCTTACGGGGCAAGCGACAGATTGATGAAGCATCATCACCAAGGCATCCATCCATTCATTCAAGGCCACACTCTGAGAAACCACAGCACTACTACATGCATATGCTTTGCCCACCATACGGCTATCAGCGGGGGACCAGAGCCAAGTTTTTTTAGGCCCAGGGGCAAAAGCCTCAATCCCACTTCAATGTGTCCGCGTTGGTGCCGGGGGCCTGCAAGTCGAGTGAGCAGGGATCAGATGCAAGCTCCAACAACACGTCGCCATCTGGTGCAGCCCACCTCTCTGCCTCGCCTCATCTTTTGTCGACGCATCCACGCATTACACGTCCCCAATTCATATCTCGGCTGTCAACCGGTCCACACTCGAATTCATGGCCAATCCCTTTTATTACCGCTTTCTATAATTGCTATGCATGCTCCAAACCGGGAGCGCGCTCTTATGCACCAGTTGTACAGAGGTCGACAGAATAAAATGATCCAAGTCGCAATCCGTCGTCTGCAAACCCGACGCTCTGCCTTGCGGTCCGCAACTCAGCCCAGAGACTCTGTCCCAAAACTGACCGTCCTGCCATGCTAACACCTTGAACCCAAATGCGAAACCGTACCATTCATCAGCCGGCCTCCCGCTGTCATGACTGTCAAAGACGTATTAAAAACCACCCTCGCCAGGGCAGTGTGGACCGTGAACTTCGCTAGCAAATTCGACGTCCATCCAATTCTTCATCCTCCGTGTATTATAGCCTCCCTAATTTCTCCAATAAAAAGAATAGATAAGTTCACTTTTGTACAAGCAAAGCAGAAAATTATTCCATAGTGGCCATCACGGTGACCGAGTGTAAGTGGCCAAGAGTTCAGCTGTTTGTCCTCTAGAGAGCCCCTCGGGGACAACCACGGTCGAATCTATGTCTGAACTGCGTCTTCTCTGCAAATTCACACAAGACTGCGCACGTACTTCCACGTCCATGTTTGACACACATGGTTCGATGGCACGTTTTATGCCTTGCGAGAGCGAGTAGCGGCACCGTGAGCCTTCGCCCCAGTGGTGGTGGCACCGTTAGTGTAGCCGTTGCTCTTGCCGTTAGCAGCGACCGCAGCCTGGACGTGCAGAGGGTCGGGAAGAGGAGCCTGGGACATGCGTCGCAAAGACTTGCGCGTGGTGCTTTTACCGCCCTTCTTGTAGGTGGCGAAGTAGAAGGAGATGAAGAGGACCAGATACGAGCTGAGGATGGCAATACCAGAGAACGCGGCAAATTCCTCACCAGCGCACTTGCCGGCATTTGGCAGCCATGGAAAGTAGGTCGACGTGAAGTAGGTGTATGAGGCGAAGTAGACAAAACCTAGACGTCAAAAAAATTAGCAAACAGTTGCCTTCCGCCCTCTTGTGCGCGCTTTACTCACCGAGGTCAATGATGAACTGGATGATCTGGAGACGAGTGACCCACTCCTTCCACCAAATGCGGATGCCACGAGCGCTCTGGAAATAATACCAATACATGACGACGTGAACAGTCAGGTTCAGGGTGATGGGAACCCAAGAGACAGAGGTAGAGCCAATGAGCTGAGTGTAGCAGAGAAGAGCAGTAGCACCGTGGTGGTAGCAGTGGAGGAAGGCTGTAGGCACAAAGAGATTAGCCATGTCGCGGCGAGTGGTTTTCCTTCACAATTGAGAATACACATACTCAACGGCTTCTTTTTCAAGAAGAGGAAGACAGTGTCCAACAACTCAAGATACTTGGTCAGGTAGTTTAGCTGTGGCCTGAGTTAGCAAGAAGTGAAGCACAGTGCCAGTGTAATCTAATATGACATACGTAGTACAAGACAACCATAGGTTGGGTCCAACCGCCATCATAGTGGCAGATGGCATGGAAGACACCATTATGGTAGAGCTCGGGAACCAATTGTTCAATGAAGAGGACCAAGAGAATACCGCTGATGGCAGTGAGGTAGAAGTTGTGGATGAGGAACAGAGCTTTGAGCTTGAAGGGCTCACGGCTGCGCATCAACTCGCGGCCACCAAAAATGATCATGTAGTAAACAACGATGAAGATGGAGGTCGACTTGAGAGTCGACATGGGAGTCTCAAAAGGAACAAACTTGAACTCCTCAGCCGGATATCCAACAACAGCCTCCCAGGCCTTGCTGAAGATGGGCCATAGATGGACGCCGAAAGGGCGGTCGATCGTAGGCAGCGGGAGCTGCTCAAAGAAGCCGGACATGATGCCACTTGGGGGCCGATATGAAGCTAGCAATGGTAGCAAGTTCGATTTCTGCGATGTGGCAAGGCGCAAAGATCGAAGCGTCTTGGGTGTTGATTTAATGCACTCGACTTGGGTCCGATAAGACTGAAGTTTTGGGGGGCGTTGAACCACGCTTCCGACGCGACAGAGTCTCCGTTACCAACGTGCGGACGTGGCGGGTCACACAAGAACAGAATCAAGGAGTGACTAGAAGAAACGGAATGCCAATGGTCCTTTGCTAACAAAAAAGCAATCAGTCGAAGAATTAATAAAATACACAAGATGACGGACGTACCGGACAATAAGGAAGGAGGGAGGGAGAGATGGAAGGGGAGGAGAAGAAAATGAGGATGACGAGGAGGCACCGAATCAAAACGGCTGGAAGCCCGCATCAAAACTGGCTCGCGCTCAAAAAGGGGAAATTTCGTTCCCGCTTCCAATTTAGCTCTTGCACATCTAGCAACCCGCATGTGATTCGTCGGGGTTGGCGTGCCGTCCAATCACCGTCCCCTGTCCGCAATCTTTCGCTTTTTTTGAGATGCATCACGTGAGCCGGGATAAGGAGCTGGGGGAGCTCAGCTTCTTTAAAAGTATTAGGTACCTGGCTAGGCGTCTTGCGCGCTCGGTAATCAAGAAGAGCCTAGTTAGTGGCATCGGTATGGAGTACCTGGATAGCCGGTCCTCTGCTAGCGTCTCTCCAGCATCAGCTGTCTTGAAATTGAATTGAATTTTAAATGACTCTGTGGAGGTTCAATGGTAAGGCACGGTTTGTCTGGGGAGGGGGCTGGACCTCGGCGTGAAAAAATTGCCGCCAAGTGCCTTCTACATTGCAACCTTCTGAGTGTGCTGTCTGTCTACCTAGGTACTTAAGTACATGAAGCTCGGGCAAGTGGCCGCCGTGTTGTCGTCATGTCCGTGACACTCGAGAGTGAGCAATCTCAGATAAGAGATACAAGACGAAGCCGCTTCTTGTCGTGCAAGGAGTAAGCGGGCGACAGCTATGGGAAAGGATGATGATGACAGGGCCTCGAAACGACAACTTTGCGGAGTGCATCAAAGATGATGGTGGCATAACTACCTACTTAGGTAGTACTAGTATTGACTCACCTCCGTATACTTGGTCCTGAAGTCCACAGCATCGGACGCGGGCCGCACTCCATAATGCCATCAGTGCGGCTGTCGGAGGCGCAAACCAATTAGCTCAAAGTCCTAAAGTCGGACTCTCCGTGACTTGTGGCCAGAAAATTGAGGTTGCAAGGCTCGAAGTCAACGTGCAGCCGACTTCAAACTTGATCATTATCCGGGTTAATGGGCAAACCGGCCCAGTCAGGGCCAGCCAAACAAAATGGACAACGAATGGACATGAATGGACCACTCGTAGCCGTGCCAAAGGCGGTTGCTTTGCTTGCGACGAATTGGAAACGGGCAAAATCAAAGCGTTGTCAACGAGACAAGTCGACTCACAGTATCCGTGACAAAAAGCACTGTAAAGATTCCCTTTTAATTGTACATACTCGGCGCTACAGAAACCCAATTCGCACGGCTCCACTACCCTGTCCCGGAGTCGTCCAACAAACGGCTTAGTCATTCACATCAGCCCATCTACTTCCGAACATCTGCAGCCAAAGACCATGGCCCAAAAAAACGCACAACCGCCCTTTGAGTTCCACATCACCACCATCGACAACAACCTCTTCTTTTCGCCGCACCCTCCTCAACACAGGTCCCACGATGCCTGCCGCCTCCATGCTTCGCGTTGCCGCTCGCGGCTCAACCACCTTCTTTCGCGCCGCCGCTCGTCCCGCCGCCCAGCCCCTAATGGTCCGCGCCTTCAGCACTTCAATGCCCCGACGAGGCGAGCACGCCGAGGAGACCTTTGAGGAGTTCACTGCCAGGTGAGCCATTGCCTTGTCTCTATATACGTGGCTGCAGCTACCGAATTTTATACGGTACCGGTTCGCTTTTTATTGGTGCCTTTTTCCGTGCGGAGCGTACCCGGAATTGCCGATGTCCGGATACTTGCAATGACGCGAAGAAGCCTAGCTGGGCCGGGCCGGATGAGCGCAATATTCTTGCTGCGCTGCAAATGCCAACCCCCCATACCAAAAGACACCCCGGAAGATGCAAAATGTATTCCTAGAAGCGTCAATGGCTAACCCATTATCAAATTCAGATTCGAGAAGGAGTTTGACGGCGTCCAGGATGTTTTTGAGCTCCAGGTACGTTTTTGCTTGCGAGCTTTTAACGCCGCGGCCCCCCGTCCAACCACCACCCCATTCGGGTCATCGCAGTCATATGATTCGTACTAATTGCCATTGGCCAGCGCAACCTGAACAACGCCTTTGCCTACGATCTCGTCCCCTCCACCTCCGTCATTGCCGCCGCCCTCAAGGCCGCCCGGAGGGTCAACGACTTTGCTACTGCTGTCCGCATCTTTGAGGGTACGTCTGATGCTGCAACCAATTGACATGTCGGTGCATCACTCGGCGGCTGGCATTGCGCCCAACTGCTCGCACGGAATACCCATTGCTACCCCTAGGTACACATCATTTTCGTTGGCGCTGACTCGGCATCTCCATTTAGGCGTCAAGGCCAAGGTCGAAAATAAGGGCCAGTACGACCAATATCTCAACGAGCTGAAGAGCCTCCGGGAAGAGCTCGGCGTTCCCCTGAAGGAGGACCTGTATCCCGAGGGGAAATAAAATCAATATTAAAATATATCCAGGACTCTAAGAGCAGGGAAGAAGAGTTGTTGTTGGGGGAGGCGATGTTTCTTGTAAAGGAGTAATTTGTTTGCTGCCACGGGGTTGAAACAAATCGTTTTGTACATGTTATTCTAGGCGGATCGACAGGGGGGCAAAGATAGACCGGGGGGATCGGTTGTTTTGACAAAAGGAACAAGCCGCAATCCAGTGTGTTATATTATAATCCATATTGGACGGTACCATCTCTGCAGTAACCGGTTCTTCAACTGGGGCCATCACAATTTGATATGTTAATGTTGTCATCCCACAGCTGCTGCCTATTGAACCCGATGACACCTCAAAGGAGACGGCGCTACCGTTCACAAATCAAGATGGAATCTGAATTCAATATCGAGGCTCAAGATCTCGCAGATGTACAGTGTGTAGCAGAATATATTTGCCCGTCAAGAAGTATATACTGATATACTGTGGTACATTACGGCATGGAGTGCGATAGCCAGGCCCCTGATGTGGTTAAATACGGTTTGCCTCCCACTGTAGGCTAAGGGCCCTCAACAAATCATATCGACAGGCAGGGCTACAAGTCCAACCCAAACGCCAACCAGGCAAACTGGCATGCAGAAAAAAAAAACGTCCTCACTATCCCTCGTATCCAGAGTATTCTGCACCAAACTCGCTGCCTGCCACTCAGTCCCTAAGATGCTGCCACCTCCCATTCGCAGGCTGCCCCAAAAACTGCATACCTGCTAGCACACCCGCGCCCTCCACATTTGTAGGAGCCGGGCTCGTGCCTCTGCTAGTCGAACCGCCTGCGCTGCCGTATGTCGCCCTCCCCGTTCTGGGACTCATCACGCCCATTCTTGGGCTCCGTGGCACGCTGACCTGTCGAGTCTCCCTGCGTCCATTTCTCAATGTCCGCAATTCTTCCTTGGTGTAGTCCAGTTCAAGCTCCCGCTCGCGAAGCTGCGTCCTCAGACCCTGAATCTGATGGAGATATGTCTTAATTGTGGCATCTGCCTGAATCTCGTGAACCTTGCCTAGTGTTTCTGGCGTCTTTTTGGACAGTTCGGCGACTTGTTCACTGAGGTCAGCGTTTTCGCCACGCAGGGCACTAGATGTGGCAGTTGCGTCTTGGTAGAGACTACGGGCGTAGTCGGCGTCCTTGTGGGCGTTTTCGAGACGTTTTTCCAGCATGACGATTTTCCCGAGGGATTCTTGAAGGAGCGTTTGAGTTTTGGATAGGGGAGACGGTTCGTCTGGGTGGGAAGGGTCAGCAGTTAGGCGGGCAACGGTTGCTTCGAGGTCAGCAATCTTCTTTTGGGCCCTTTCCGCGTCTCGCTGAGCCGTTTCGTTGGCTTGGACAAGGTTGGACTCGGCCTTGCGGGTTTCTCGCTCAAATTTGATGCGGTCTTCTAGGGCCTCTCGTTGTGACGAGTACACCCTTGCGTTTGTCCTCTGGTATTCCTTGATGCGGGCCTCGAGTCCGGAGATAAGACTTTTGTACTCTGCGTCTCTGTCTGCTGCCTCTAGTTGACGCTTGAGCTCATTGTTCTGAAGAAGTTAGCAAAGGAATTCTTCATTCCTTTAAAGCGTTAAGGCCCAAACGAGGTATGTTGGGAGGCAAAAAACATTTAACCAAATCAGGTACCTGGCTATCACGACTTATATTATAATATATTAGTATAGAGCGCGATAGCCAGGTACCTGATCTAGTGAAAGGCTTTTTGTCTCCCGTTGTAGATGTATGGATGAGCAGGAAATGGCTATTGGCCCAAATGCTTGAAAGATACATCGCTGGAGCCCCAACTGCTTTAAAGGGTATACAGTGGAATCTCATACCTTCTCAGCCAAGACTTGTAAGACAGATATTGGCACGCTGATATGAACATGAGAAGCCTTGAGGGGCGTGTTTTCGATGTTTGCAGAGTCTAGTAGTGCCTTTACATCATCGGGTACTGGGGCCTCGTTTGTCTGCACTGTCGACTGCCTGTGTGGCAAAATACGCATTCGCTTCACATCTTCATCATCAGAGTCATCCTATAAATTGTTAACGAAATTGTTGTCATTGGATGTGAGGGGTTTAGCTTACAAGTTTGCGCTTTCGGGCATTCTCAAGCTCCGGTGTTCCCTCGACCGGCATCTGCGAGCGTGACTGGGAGTTGAGATAGATATCCATCACGTCTTCGGGGACAGGTATAGGCTTCCAGGTTATTTCTTCGGTCTGTCCGTTCAAATAGTCGAGGAATAAGCTGGCAATCTCGTGTGGCTCTGAGTATCCACGATCGGGGTCGCTCACAAGGTGTCTGGACCGCACTATCCCAGACATGAGGGCATTCTTCCTTTCCAAGGGTGTCAAATCATCGGAGATGTAGAGGTCGATGTGCTCAATAGAGTGTGTGGTGACCAATATCAACACCATTGGTGACCGCGCTTCTGGTATCTCTGGCTCCAGCTTCTTCTGAATTTCCGAGCCACCGAAGGAGTGATCATATCCAATCACAATGTCAAAGTCATCTTCCTCAACATTCTTTCCTGGAAGAATAAGAGTAACCCTGGCTATAGATGAAGTAAACTCACTTCTAGATTTACCAATCTCTTCACAGACGCAGTTGATCTGTAGTGTCTCGGTTAGGCGGTAGAGGAGCCTGAGTAGATCAGTAGACCTGGCTACAATTAGAACTTCAGTATCCTGGGTAAGCCCTTGCAGGAGTTCATATATAAAATTGAACTTGGGGTTCGCATCGTAGCAATATTTAATGAGCTGGTCAGAGGGTAAATCTTCAAGGGCGCTACCCACTGCATCCGGGGGATAGTCGCAGATATTGTGCAGCCGACTAAATACTTGGTCAATTTTCTGGACGAGAGTTTCGTCTGGCTCCACATAGTCCTCGCTATTGAATATGGCGCCAAACTGTGTTACCTCCCTCTTTGATTCGAGCAAGGTGTCATCATACAGTGGCCTCAGACTGGCCTGGAAAGGCAGTGTGATTATATGCCTGAGTGTGATGGGTTCCTGAGATTCATCACCAGAATCATCGCTTGACTCCTGGTCTTGTTGAGGCTGTCCCATTGGGACAGACACGCCAGAGCTTCTCGTGGCGTTTGAAGAAAGGTTGTCGTGAGTAAGTAGTGACGGCATTAGAGGTAGAGGAGCAGCGAGATCGGGCTGTTTTGAGATGTCTGCTGGTGACACGGTGGACAACTCAGGCTGAGGATTATGTAGCGCGTCCAGCATCATTGTGCTAGAGGCAGGTAAATCTGGATGTGCAAAGATTGCGTCAACGATACTCTTCATTGAGACCACGGCAGAAATCCGGGAAACCAACGGGGGGTCTAATGCTAGTTGCTCACTTTGAGGGCCTGCAGATTCATGTTCAGCAGACAAAGGCTGCTGGTCATGGTCCTGGATACTTGGATTGGTAGCTGGGATCTCGGCAGGCGTAGAGTGTTCAGCAGGATGTTCTTCTGGAGGATGTGATGGGCCTTCAGCCATGACCTTATCCAAGTTGAGGATTTGGCTCAGCTCATCAACAGCTGATGGTTGTGGCGTCGGGTTCGCGGAGCTATGACTTTCCATTGCGATGGCGAAAGGAGGCTCGGGCGAAGATTGTGAATCAATTTTCGGAGGAGATAATGTGGGTGATGTGTGGGCTGTGTCGTGGCTGACAGAGAAGGCCCTTACGTGCGAGACAAACGGGTCGATTTGGAGCACCTGGGCGTCCTGGGACTCGCCCTGAGATTGGTCCCGAAATTCTGCAGCAAGATCAGTAGTCAGTGGGTGGGTGCTGGCCGAGTTTTGTTTGGTGTCTGACGGAGTCTCGACAACCACACTTTTATGGGGAGATTCTTGGCTAGAGATCGAACTCGAGGGAAGATTAAATTCAGCTGCCACCACTTGGGAAAGAAACACGGGACTGATAGTGGGGATAGCAGCAAGATTCTCGTTTCCCTGGGGAGACTGAACAGATTGCGGTTTTGTTGCAGGTGCCCTTGGGTCGAAGTCTTGGCTTGCAACAAGGGACTGCGCTTCCTCCTGGGCAGGCTGATGAGACGGGATGTTGGAGTTGGATTGATCCCGGTCCCTCTTTTCCTCGTCCCTGTAATTGGAACTATCCCGGGGAGATGAAGTAGGCGGTTCCTCGTTGTGGCCAGCGCGCTGAGAAGAAGCCTGAGCCCAACTATAAATTTGAGGCTCGTGCTCAGATATTCCGCCCTGTGAAGCTTGTAAGGATGGTGCAAGGCTAGTCACTTGCTTATCCTGCGTCCAGGTCTGTCCAGAAGGCTCTTGCGAATCAGGAATAGTTTGTCGGGAAAGCTGAGAGGCAAAGAGACTCCGCTCGTCTTGTTCTTCCAACTCAGCAATTGGCTGCGACGACTGGCTGCTGCTCTGGGTATTGTGTTGGCTAGCGTATTCTGACGTATCAAAGTCCGACTTGATCTCGAGCTCAACAACAAGCTGTTGAGAGCGCGGAGCATTCAAGCTTTGTTGCGTAAGACGGTCGAGGCCGTCAGGGTCGTCAAGGCTATCAGGAGAAGATATAGATACAATAGATGGCACGGGTTCCTCTGATGGCGTGGCACTATGTGCGACTTTGGCAACCTTGGCAGGGCGATGTGTGTCGACGCCGTCGGAAGGAGACCGTCGTCGACGAGATGCGCCAGACGGGCCAGCTGTCTGGGGTCTCTGGAGATGTCGCCAGTTGGACGGTCGAGGCGGCTGGCTGTCCTGGCTATCTTGGGTCCGAACCTCAGTCGCTTCAGTCACGCGTGACCGCTTTCTCTGCTCCCACTCGTCTCGGGCTGCGTCTGTAACTTCTCGGCTCTAAAGTGCCAGACAGATGGTTAGCGCTGTTCAAGGAGGCTTCTCGGTAGGACAACGGGAACATACCCAGGTAGGGGAGTATGCTTCTCCTGTCTTCTGATTGTCGTCCCAGTCCACCAAATACTCCACACGGCCCTTTACAAGTCGCTCGTCGAGGATGTTCCTGATTGTATACCAGTCGTTGTCGTCCGAGGTGTCGACGGTGCGCCGCGACTTCGATTTGCGAGGTTGAGGACGTCGTGGTCTGGGCATTGACCTGAGTGTAAGCAGCCGTGCGGGCAGAATATGAGTTGCCCGACGGGCGGATATCCAACTTCCACGGCAAAGGAAGCCGCACAGCGGTTCGCACAGAGACCAGGCGGCCGGCGGTTTGGTCTGGCGCAACGTGTGGATGCAGGGTCGATGTAAGTCGATCCGCGCAGCCCAAAGGCAAGGCTGAAGATGGAACTATCGGTAGCTCGACTGCACCCCACGCTTGAAGACGGCTGTGTTGCCAGGGTTCAAGCTGATCACGTGCTGGGCGAGCTGGTGCTTTCATTCGGCTTGTGTTTTCAACAACGGCAAATATTGGTATCCGGAAGCGAGTGATGATTTGAGAGTCTGTGATGGATCCTTTTCAATCGATGCTCGCTTTCAAAGGTGGTTGGGCTGCGTAGAGTGTGTTGTGCGTACAATGACGGAACAATGAATACAAGCACCAGCTCTTTCTTTGTCCTCTGGGCTTGAACTCGCCTCACAGACAGCAGTGACGGCAGCGCTCGGAACAATCAAAGCAACACAGCCAGGTTGATTGTTTTTGTTACTCAGCGCCTATTTCAAGGATCGAATAATTAATATCGGGTTCTCATACAGCACCATTGTGAAAACCGCTGCCGACCAACCCTCGTGCAGGGTAACTCAGCATTCGCGGGCTGCACCAACAAATGCAAACCTCCTGCAAACCCATTCCAAACCAAACAGGACGACTATACAAGAATGGCATGCCCCGATTTCACTTCAACATAGACATCCATCAAAGTTGATCATATGTCCAGTGCACCATCTCAACAACTGGGAAAATCCCATTGATCCAGGTCTAGTTCCACCCACGAGACCACCAACTTTCAGCCCCAGCTCAACACTCAAACTACACATCGAACGCACATTCGCCTCCAATACTCTTGAAACCACGTTGTCTGCCAAACCCGCACTGCGATGGACGTGGCACCCTCATTCATACATCGATACACAGTCCAATAAGCCCAACAGCAGGTTGCATGCATCAGCGACCGCGACTGTTCGAAGGCAGTTAAACTAGGCACAGGCCGGGAGCGACCAGCCCTCAGCAATCTTACAATGTCGGCCACATTCTCAATACAGCCTATTGGAAGGTTCACCGGGCAAAGCCAGCCCGTGAAAAGGCCAAAGGTATTTTTCATTGTCATGTCCATCTGTGTCCGTCCGCCTAGCCCGGCTAACTCATCCAGGAATTTGCCTGCTTCTCATACGATGAGAACCATGAGTTTCGCCTCGATGACTCTTCGATGAAGTATTACTACACCCCTCAACTAGGAGCAGACCTGTCCAAGGGCTTCGAAAAATTCCAGAAACTAGATGACTCCGGAGACGAACATCTGGACAGCTTGCTAAAAACCATCTTGGCGCACGAAAGGGAGACCGGGAAGAAGATTGATGCGAATGTAGTTACGTGGCGGGGGATGATGACCAAGGTGCGTTTCTTTCCACGTTCCGTTTTGTCCGTGTTTCCATGCTAATGACGAGGCAGATTATGGCGGCGCTGTTTGAGCAACAGGATGGGTGTGTATCATGCTGTGCCATGTCTGAAAGCTAACTAACAAGCGTAGCTTTGAGATGAATGCCACTCTGTACCAGAATTGCATGTGCGTATCCCACCCTCAAGACCTAGGCACAGCAGCTCACAAAAATTAGCTTCATCGAAGAAAATAACGAATATAAACTCCAGTCGCGAGCCAAGGAAAACCATCGCGGCCCCCGACGCGGCCCGCCTTTAGAAGTCATGCAATATTGGGGTATCTCTCTCCCCCCTTTTCTTTTTCTCATCCTCCTCACGCAAGACTACAAAAACTCACCATCCCCCTCCCCTCCAGGCTACAAGTTTGAAACCCTATCCACGCTGCAAAAAATATGGGCCGAAACATCAAGAGAATACATTGAAAATCGCGAGAATCAAATCGTGAACAACAAGGAACAATATTGCTCCGTCGTACGCACCGGCATCGGAAAGACCGTCCTCTGTCTAGGCGGCGAAGTAGATGCGAGCATGTTCTCCCCTCCCTGAACACATGTTCCCTCCCAAAAGAACACTACTCTAACGAGAAAACCAGTATGGGACTCCAAACCCCAACCCGGCCAGCCGATAAACTGGGTCGAACTCAAAACCACCGCTGAGATACGCTCCGACCACGACATGGACAATTTCCATCGCAAGCTCATGAAGTTTTGGATTCAGTCGTTCCTGCTGGGCGTCCCCAAGATAATCGTGGGTTTCCGCACAAGAGACGGCGTCCTAGTGGACGTCAAGGAGATCGAGACGCACAACATTCCGCAAACGGTAAATTCGAGGCAAGGCGCGCGGTGGAATGCAGACATGTGTGTGAATTTTGCGGGCGAGTTCCTCGAATGTAAGCCCATGTCTTGCTCGTCTCTTCGGATGGTTCCCGCCCCCCCCCCCCCATCTCTTCCTCATCTTGTTAATCTTGTTTTATCCTGTCTTCTTCGAACCTTGGTCCGTCACTGTTTCCCACACGACAAAATCATCATCCATTGCAGTCATGAGAACTCGCTGACAGCCACGGAATCGAACCACAGTTCTTCAAAGCACAATCAACGACGAGGGCGTCTGGCGCATACGCCGCCACCCGGCCTCCCCCACAATCGAAGTCTTCAAGGTCGAAGAAACAGGCCACGGCAACATTCTCTCTGACGAATTCAAAAACTGGCGAATCAAGCTATCCCTCGGCCCGAGCACAGAACCCTAGCCCTTGCGCGCCTCTATCTAGCAAGATGACTGTAGTCGTTGCCAATATCTACCCGTCGTCTTGTCGAAAACAAACTCCCATATGTACAGTTGCGTCATACGATATACAGGTACCTGAAAACGATTGAATGCATTGAATGAACATCTAGGTACTCGTCTTGGTGTGCCCAAGATTTGAATCACAATATAAAAACATGACAAACACATTACATGATGAATCATGGAATGAGGCAGAAATTGTGTGCAATTGATTTATTCACACATTCTACCTAGATCTACCTACAAATCCAAAGCACAAATTCCCAAATCCCCAACGCCATGCTCCGGTGGAATCCCATAAAACAGCAAGCAATATATCCACATTACCACCAAACGGCAGCCATAGAACCTGCCATTTGTACATGGAACGTTGTCCATGTATGTTTGCATCCCACATGTTTGTCCATGTCTAAAATGCATGCTGCAACCGTTTTATGTTTTCCGAGCCGGGCTATGCAAAGTCGATGCAGTCGCGCTACTCAAATCATACACTCAAGGGTATTCATGCCAAAATGAAAGGGAAATAGGAAAAAGAGAAAAAGAAGCGGGCTGACAAACCAAAAAAAAAAATGTATGAAACATCTTCATGCCCTGCATGAACAGGCGCATTTCATCCTCCATTGTCATGAATTAGTACGCCAGGCTGAATCTCAGCCGGCAAATATCGTTTACACAGCTGGCCAGCGAATGCGGAGGTTATCAGCCCATCGTTGATATAGAACATCAGACAACTGTTTGCAGTGTTCCATGCCACTTAGTGCATCACGACCGGGATACTTTTCTTCTAGGAGAGACGACTTCTCCCTCTCAAGTTCCTTCTCTGTCAGACTGGTTCGAGGAGACTCGGCTTGGCGTCGACGGTGGCTCTTAAGATGGGGATTGTTGGAACTGAGGATCAGCTTGGTAGGACTAGCTAGGGAAGGTGCAGAGCTCTTGACAATGACCGTTCCTAAGGGAGTTCCGTCGTCTGGAGCCTTTTGAATCGGCTGCCGTAGAAACGAGGAATTGAGCTTGTTGTCTTGTGACATGGATGCAACGAGATTGCTCATGAGATGATATGCCCCCTCTGGGTCTACAGCATCCAGGGACGCAAAAGCGTCCGACAGTTTAGCAAGAGCCTCTCTCTTTTGCATAGCGGATGTCTGAGCATGTAATTCAGCCAGAGTGGGTTCTACGGCCTTGTTGTACAGGCGTCTGCCAAGGATGGCTTCCTTGCCGTAAGGCTCGACAGGCGACGCAATACGGGGGGGAAGGTTCTCGTCGCAGAAAACATCATCGGGTGAGGATGGTCTTCCGATTTGGCCATTGGTTGAGCTGTCTGATGGAACACGCCGAAACAAACGCATAGTCGAACCCGAGTTTCCAAAAGACATGTCGGGCTGCAATGGCTTCTTGGGTGCGACTGTGGGACGCGGCGATCCGCTGGATCGGATGGAGTTGGAATGGGCAAGTGATGGAGTGCGGCGAACGGTACACTTGCGCATCGTGCCAGTCGCCGGTGATGATGGGCCAAGTGGCCCCTCGGCAATGTCGAGCTTGCGCAAACCTTCTTCAGTGGCCAGCATCGACGAAGGCTTGCGATGTCTGATGGTTGGCCGCTTGGGCGGTGCGGGGGCAACCGACTTGACTGTATCAAACACCCACTCTTGGTCTTCATCCTTTGGTGATATTGTTTGCAAGGTCTCTTGGTAGTAAATGGGATGCTTCTGACGATTCTGATTGGCCTCCCACATTTGGCGGCGGGCAATGAGTTCCTGCAGAGCTTCAACTTTCCCAGCAGAACGAAGGAAGCGGTGCTTCAGTAAATCTCTTGCTGAAGGTCGGCGCTCATAGTCCTTGGTGAGGCACTGGGCTACAAAGTCTTTAAAGTCTCGGCTAAAGTCGCCCTCGAGTCGTGGAGGTGCGTTCTTGGGAATGTGGAAAAGAACCTTCATGGGATGAATGTGACACAGCGGTGGCTCTCCGTTGGCCATCTCCATGGCGGTAATGCCTAGAGACCAAATGTCTGCCTTGAAGCTGTACCCGTCTTGCTGAATAACTTCTGGAGCCATCCAAAAGGGGGTACCGACAAAGGTGTTTCGCTGTGACTTGATGTTGGTCAATTGAGCGGCAACTCCAAAGTCTGCCAGCTTGACCTTGCCCGTTTCAGAGAGTAGCACATTGGCAGCTTTGATGTCTCGGTGAATCTTGCCCTCGGTGTGAAGATACTGAATGCCTAAAAGCAGCTCACGGCAAATAATGGCTATGTGTGTCTCGTCAAAGTTGGCAGGTTTCAACTGTTGAAGGCTTGATTAGTTGATTCAAACGACGCGCATGGGACACCGACAAGTACTGTCAAACGCACCAGGTCTAGACAGGAACCACCCCCTAAGTACTCCATGACAATCCAAAGTTTATGTCCCCGAAGAAACGAGCCTCTATATTGTGTCACATACGGACTGGAGCACGTGCTCAAGACGGCTATTTCCGCCTGGATATCTTGGATGTCATCATCGTTGGACTCGAGATCGATCTATGTATAGACGCACAATGTTAGCAATGGGACATGGCATGAGCTGTTTGCTTGTGCTTGCTCATCGTAAGGCTGGACGGGTACGTACGTGTTTGATGGCCACGGTCTCGCCTGTTGCCTTCTCGATGCCTTTATAGACGACACCGAAGCTTCCACCTATTTGGAGGTGCGCATTAGCTTTGATTGTAAAACATGGCGGCTGTTTGACACGGCGACCAGGTAGCCTGCTGGGAACGTTTGAACTCACGGCCAAGCTCCTCCAAGACCTGATAGTGCTCTGCAACACCCTCATCGGCCATTTTGTCTTGACGTCATGCAATGTGCCGCTTCTCGAAATGGGCTGGAGCAGGAAAAGGCCGATGCTGTGCCTGTAGACGAACCGTGGCGATCCGAATCGGCAATGCCTTGGAGCAGGAATCTCAGGCAACAGACACGAGGGCTGCGCGAGGGCGACCGATGCGGTAAATGTAAAGATATCGAGGTCGTGACGGGGGAGAGGAGAATAAAGGGATGCGAGCCGGGTCGCGCGGCCAGATAATACTACCTGTAATCGGCCGGAATGGCTACCCAGGCGCAGACTTCGGAGCACCTGGCTGGCAGTTTGAGCCAGGGCGATGCCCGGTTTGCTTTAATGAGGTCGTTCGTTGTCTGGGACAGCGGCAGGGCTGGGCGGAGAGCTTGGACCTCTGCTTTGTTTACAAATCTCCTTTTTTGGATAGCTGCGACTGGGGTGGTTTGCCGGGGTGGTTTTGGCGGCGGGGTGTCAACTCGTCAAGACGGGCAGCATAATAGAGAAAGTCGTCGAGAAGGCTAATAGTCGAGGGCTCCCTCCGTCTTTTGTCGCATCGTGACAAGGCCTGCAATGGTGTTGACAATTGCTATGGCCCAACGCGCAAAAGCGTCGTGTGGGCGCATCTGGATTGTGCGTTGGAACGAAGCCAGCTTTAGAGCGTACTACAGGACGGCCGTCGCCCCAGCGGCCACCACGTCAAGTGGCGTGCCGGCAGGCTAGTATGAGATGGTCGATGTTGCATCACACTCAGCTCATGGGCAATAATAAGTAATATAATGCCCCGTGGAACATACGGGGTGTGTGTGAATCTGCCCGAAGTTTGCGGGTAGTCGAGGTACTGACGACCGGTCATTGGCTGTCGTCGGCCTCCACGGGCCCAGTTCCCGATTTAGTGAGTGCAGAGCGCTGGGGCTCTGGGGCCTTAGCGCCTTGCTGCGTGGGAGGTGCATGTCTGGTGGCTTAGTGGCGGCCTAGAGGCCCTTAGAGGCCAGTTGAGGGCCCGGTTGCCTTCGACCCCAGTGCCCCGTTGAGGCGTGCGATATGCGTTGCCCCGGTTACTGCTGCCCCTCTGTTGTTCGAATGGCCTGCCGGGGCTTGACGTCTTGTGCAAGCTGTCGGGCGCCGCTGTTGCTGCCGCCGTTGCCCTGCTCCAAGCAAATAGACCAGTCGCTTGTCAAGCAACTGACCGACTATTCTGGTCAAGTGACCGGCAGCGAGACCATACACAGCTGGCAGACACATAGTTTCATATCAAGAGCCATTTCTCATTGTTCAACGTCTTTTGCAAAGTTAGATTGGCCACTAGCCCCCTAGCTTGGCATCTTCCTACCGGCTGTTTCCTGGTCTTTTCTCTCACTGTTTTCTTCCTTCTTGACTTTGTCGTATCAAGTGACGACCAGGACGACTATGCAGGGCGAAGGAGGAAACTATTCTCCTCGGCCCACCTGAACGACTTGTTGCTGCAACAAATATCACCTGCTCAGCATCCACGGACCAACGCAGCACGAAATCTGCATGCAACACGGCGGCATCCCCATCACCAATCGACGACAAACATTGCCTCGCATAGACCATTATCTGCCAACGTTGACGTGAAGTCCTCGACTGCACGGCTTCGTTCCTTCCTCAACTTAGTTCCACGATGGTGCCTGCACCACAGGCGCTCCCAGCGAGGTTTCCGTGCTGGTGTAGAGCTGTTTATTCATGGGGTGGAGAGGTCTGTGTAGCACCTTTGCTCTATTCTTCATCTGCCAACTGTGCGGGTGTTTGCGGATTGCCTCGAGGGCCTAGAATTGCTAACATGCCGATAGTCGAAACGGGACTTAGGCTTCATTGAGGGAGATCTGATCGAGTGTCTAAACGCCGGTGACGGATCGTGGTGGGTTGGTCGTCTGTACCGAGATCGAAGGACGGTTGGGTCCTTTCCTTCCAACTTTGTCGAAGTCCTCCCTGAGGAATTTCGTCCCATGACGAGATCAGTCAGCCCCCTGCCAGGAAGCAATACGCCCAGTCCCAAAAACACACCTGCCAAGTCAAAGACTTTCCGCAAGCCGTTTGAAGCATACGCAAAGGCTCCCCATTATACTACCGCTAAGCAACCAACATCCTATCGCGATCCTTCCAAGGTCAACCCAGCTGCCACCCCAGCCCCTGTCTCTACCCGGCTTGCGGCAGGAGCCCCTGCTCCCAAAGTTCAGCACCAACGAGCCAAAGACAAGTCTGGCGGCTCTTTTAGCAGATCAGTCCATGATACCATTGAAAGGGTACCATCGCCGCCTACAGTTCACGGATATGGCTCTCGAGCGCCATCACCAGCGCCATCACAAACCTACCGAGATCGTGGAAGCACACCTGACAGAGATTCTGCTCCTCCTCCGGCACCACCACCTCATCGGCATGTCGGCGGCGGGGGCCGACCAGTTGACATGTCACGGCATGCGTCAAATGCTTCCTTCCACCCATATTCTCCTGCCGCCATGACAAGACATGAGTCGAATGCGTCGTACCACCACCCGCCACAGACCCCGAGACACGCCGCATCTGCGCCTCATATTGAGATGCATCAGCGTGAGTTAAATGGAGACTATACCCCTCAAGGTCGATCGCCACGCCAGTACTCCCCAGATGAGCTTCACATGACACCATCGCCACTCAGGGAAGCGATGGACAGTGTCATGGAACAGCTAGACCAGCTGGATGGGCTTGGAAGCAGTTGGGATGGCGAGCAGGTCCAGCAAGCAGAAGTGGTGGAGCAGCCGCTTGACCCCTGGGCACCAGAATCCTTTGATGCAATTGCACACAAATCGAGGCGAAAGGGTTCAGTGACGACAAGACCTCTTACATCCACGGGAATAGCTCACCACGATGAAGGCTATGAAACCTGGAGTGGTGGATCCTCCCAAGAAACATCATTTCAAAATGGTAGTCGAGGTCAGAAGCACGAACTGCCTGAGTTAAGCAACTACGTGGAGCGCATGGAGAAACAATTCCAGACCATGCATCATCATAGCAAGAGTGCAAGTATGGCAGCAGACATAGATCTTGATGCTGAAGAAGATATACCTCCACCACCACCGCCCAAAGGCCAGCCTTATCAAAGACCTAGATCCTCGGCTGGTGAGCCTGCTGGCCATCCACGGCAACTGAGAACTCAAAAATCTGCATATGAAATAGGACGCGGAAAAGGCGCCGCGAGTGGGAGTGTTGGAAGAACGCTTACGACCAGAACCAACACCACCAACGCCTCAACAGGCAACCAAAGCCACACTAGCTCATCCACCCAAAGTAGTGGAAGGACTCTCTGGAGTGGTGTTTCGGCTGGTGGTATCAGTTCCACCAGTGCTGGTAGTATGGCTCGTCAGCATATGCGCACACAGAGTGCTATGGACGCTCGTGAAGCAGAGCTGGATCGTCCCGATTCCCCCTTTACTGGTGTCACTTATCACAGCAGCCATGCCAGCCATGTCGCCGCAAACGGTCGACCAAGGGCTCAGACCGGCTTGGAAGATGACCTGACAGCAGGTATAGGAGGGCTGGTTCAACCCAAGGCGCCTAAGCGAAACATATTCAAGAAGATCTTTGACTCTGCCAAGACTGGCGTTGCGAGCAACAGAGGCAGCCTTGCAGCAGGCTCGATAGCTGGAAGCAATTCAGTTAGGGCATCGCCATTCAACCGACCACGGCCTTCTGTGGCGCCATCTGCCATGAGCTCAAGAATGACTGGTATCAGTGGCCCAGACTACGGGAGCAATGCAGCCCGAGATATGGGCCTTGTTGGTGGTAGCAGCGTGGACTGGGTCCAGGTTCGTCGTGACGTGAACAGGTCAAATTCTTTAAGCAAAGCAGAGCGAAACGAGCGCCAAGATCGTTGCCAGATGATGGAACATCCTGTTTTAAATCCAGTGGATGAAATGTACGAGGGCATTGAGGGCGACGAGGCAGCAGATGGAATGCCAGTGAGAGAGGCAATAAACTATCAATCGATAAATCTGAGCCAGGTGGACAAGAACTCACGGTTTATTGCGGATTTGCCACCCATGACAACCGCTATTCAACTAGCAACAACTTATGTGTGTCGACCTTACAGGAGCGATGTGCAACGTCTGCGAGCCATTTTTACATGGGTATCTGAAAAGATCTGCTGGGAGGAAGACTTTGAGGGCGATATTGACACGCGTCGCGTTATCCAGGCCAAGAGGGCATGTGCCGAAGAATACGCAGTTCTCGTCATGGAGATGTGTGCGGCCGTTGGACTGGAGTGTGAGATTGTCCGGGGCTATCTTAAGAGCCCAGGTGACGTAGCCGATCTCAACATGATGCCGCGATCAAATCACTGGTGGAATGCCGTCATTGTTGACAATGAGTGGCGCATCATCGACTGCTGTTTGGCGAGCCCTTCAAATCCCAAGCGTGGCCTATACTCTAGTGCTAATGGAGCGACGGCTGACTCTTGGTGGTTCCTCGCGCGACCGACAGAAGTGTGCTGGACACATGTTCCAGAGCATCATGATCAGCAGCACATCGTGCCCCCTGTGGCCCACGAGATATTGCTCAACCTTCCTTGCACATGTCCGTCATTTTTCCGCAACGAGATTGAAATGGTTGACTACAACACGGCCGTGACGAGGATCGAAGATCTTGAAATGGTTCATATCAAGTTCAATGTGCCAGCCGACATTGAGGTGGCTGCGGAGGTGGAAGCTCGAGCATATACTCGGGACGCAGATGGCGACGTGTTTGAAAGCGGTGATGTTTTAAAGAAGAGAGCGCTGGCACAGGCAGAGTGGTATGATGGGGTGAAGCGATACACGGTCAAGGCCCTTCTTCCAGGGGATGAGGGTCAAGGTACACTGAAAATCTATGCTGGTAAGCGTGGATTGATGCACAGCATCAAAGACATCCCTCATCCGTTGGCATTCGCACTTCCCATTGTGCACACTGGAGAGAATCCGCCATACGACTTTGTTACCCGACATCCTACTCCGCATGCTCAACGTCACGACATTTATGTGGTGCAGCCTCAATGCCAAAGATTAGCCCTTAACAATACGTTTGTCTTCGCCATTAGACAGCACCCGAGCTCGACGTTGAGCGGACCCAACTCGGCGTTAACCCCGGCATCGAACCCTGGACGAACGAGCCCCAATCCTTTTGCACGGCCGAGTTCGGCCATGAGCATGAACGCCTCGAGCATGAGCGGATCAACTCCCAGTTCAGCAAGCGGCACTGTGGCAGGAAAGAAGCCTGCCAAGTTGGCTATTCAAACGCCAGGCGGCAAGATCCTCCGTCTTATGAGGAAGGAAGACCGCAAGGGCATAGCTGCTGGCAGCAAGGGTCTATCCGGTGACGAAGATGTCAGCGATGGTGGGACATGGGAGACCATCATCAAATGCTCTGAGAGGGGCGTATGGAGAGGACTGGTGTTAGCAGACCGTACCGCCCGTTGGTGCGTGTTTGCCGAGTGGATTTGTGTCGGTTAAAGAGGCAATGGAAGCGCCATGGACATGATGGCGAAGGAATGCAGGGGCGACAACATGTTGATTTCGGCTCAGGGAGCTGAAGGGGCGTTCTTGATACAGCCATGGACGCAAGACTAGCGTCAAAACTGAGGACCGCAATACATACAGACAACGGCGTTGGGGATTTGACTGGCCATCATTGCTAACAAATTCGTTATTTGATTTTAATCGGAGGGGACATATTAGGCTCATGGTGTTTGGAAAAATTGTGCATAACTTGTATCATAGTTTGTAGATTCAGGTTCACTTACTTTTTTAATGTTAGCAATGACGACATGACATTTTGCAACTGGGACCGACCAAGGTCAGGGATGGATGATGTTTGAACAAATGGTGCGGTAAACTAGCTCACGATTGCCCTACTGCGAGTTTTCTATCAAAGATCTTGCAGAGTAGCTAGCTCGGGTACTTTTAAGGTCCGGCTATGGCAGGCTCCGGAGCATTCCTCGATACAATATCGATTGTTTAGACCCGTAGAGACTGGTTGCAACCAGCGCAAGTGCCTGCGCTTTTCAGCAGTCCCCATCACTCGTAGCCTCTTGCAGCGTGTACAGATTTAATGGTTTCGGAACAACAAAATTGATTCATCAGTCAATGTAGCGATGGTGTATATCGGTGCGCTGTTGCTTGGTGATGCACGGAGATGCGTGCTGTTTCTCAGGGATTGACGCGGGGGCGTAAGCGCCATAAGCGGGTTTGGAAGGAGCAGTGCGTCGCTCCTTCCGCAAATGCACCACAGAGCCATTCAGAGCACTTGAGGATGCAGTTGTCGAGCTAAACCATGTTGGGACAAAACACCGGACCAGGACCGTCCACCACCAACCAACCATTTGGCAACTGACCATTGACGACTGACCTCGAGTCTTGGGCTCCCAAGCAGTCGATATACAACCTCAATTCCGGAGCCGCAACCCCAACGTCGTCGGCCTGCGCCCATCGTCCATCCACCCTCGTCCCCGGAATTCACGACACCATCGCCGCCTTCTGTTGACGAAAAACACACCACTCCGATTTTGCCGTCTTCTTCTATTTTTTGCCCGTCGCTACTGACAGTGCGCGCGCGTCGCGCAGTCGCTTTCGAGCCAACCTGCCCACCACCCCCCAACCGGAGAACGCGAACATCGCGAGACGTACGAGTCAGTCGGAACATGACACTTTGAAGTGCGATCTCGAACCCATCCTCTGCTCAGCACAACGAGTCGTTGTTCGCGCTTCTTTGGTGCACAAACCCATTGAGGGCCGCTTCAGTTCCTCTGCTCCTGACAAGTCGCTGGCGTTTTCTGAACCCCGGCATCTTTTACTCCTAGACCCTTCATCTTGTATCCTGGTGTCGGCCGAGTCCATGTTCAGAGTCTGATGCAGACACGGCGGATATGACCTACCGAGGCACGCTGCCTACGGGGCAGCCGGGTTTCCCAGGCCAGCAACAGCAACAGGACCATCACCAGATGTATGGCAGTCCGATGGGCGGCTACCAACACCAGGGACACTTTCAGCAGCCGCAATCCCAGTTTCAGCAGCCGCAACCCCAGCCGCCGCCGCAACAAAATCATCAAGGGCTGTATGTAAATGGCATAGGAGACCAGTTCTATGGTCAGCAGCATCAAAACCAATTCGTTCAACAGCAGAGTCAATATGCTGTGCATCAACAGGAGATGCTGCGAATGCAGATGGCCCGACAGCAGCAGCAGCAACAGCAACAACAGCAACAGCAGCAGTCAGCAGCGCGTTTTATGGGCGGCGGCGGCGGCGGCGGCGGATATCATGACTATCAAGCTATGATGAGGCAGACTCAGCATATGCATCAGCAACATTCATGGCCGCAGCCGCAGCCGGTGTCGCAACAGCAGCAATACGCGGGTCATCCATCTCCGAGGCCAAGTTTGACGGGAATGGCACAGACACCACAGCATGCTCAACACATGTTGCAATCGCAACAGTCGCAGGCACCAGACCACATGCTGCAGAGAATGTACCAACAGCAGCAGATGCAGCAACAACAGGCGACCCAACAAATTCTTCGATCGCCGCAAATACATCAACAGCGCGCATCTCCGCAACCGAGAGGCTCGCCGTTATTACCGTCACAAATGCAGAGGAAGCATTCACTACAAGGACAAACGGGGCAGCAGGCGATGCAATCTCCAATACAACAGCAGTTACAGCACCAGTTTCAATCGCCGCCGCCGCCGCGGATGAAATCTAGTACCCCTGTGCAAAACCAGATGCTTCTTCAACAACCTCCAACACAGTCACAGACACCACCACAACCACAGCATCGACGACTTCAGCCCACGCCTACTCCTCCGCCGCCTCCCCAACAACAACCCGCTCCGGAACCTGTACAAGAGGTACAAGAACCGCCGCCTATACCTGTACCCGAGCCGGAACCGGAGCCGGAGCCGGAGCCTGAGCCTGAGCCTGCTCCTGCGCCAATACTCGATGTACCGGTAGATGAGCCTCCTCTGCCGCCTGCAATTCAAGAACCCATCAACTTTGTCAACCCATTAGATATATTTAACGCGCCACCGCCTCCTCCATTACCGCCTCTCCCCATGGGCGACCCCAACAGCTGGGGTAAGAAGGAACCCGACCCAGAGCCCGTGGAAGATTCTATCACCGTCAAACCATCTGAACCAACCATCAGCGTGAAATCGTCACCAGTGCAAGAGTCAATCACAGTGCACACTGCGGTTAAACCAGAAATGAAGCCGGAAATTAAGCAAGAACCAAAATATGAACCCATGCGCATCAAGTCTAGTCCGCACTCATCTGTTACCAATTCTCCCGCCCTCTCTACAAAATCTCCAAGTATTACCAAGCGATCACCAGCTCCGAAACCTCGCGTCAACACGATCCCCATAATGGTCGCGATAGCTGAAGAATGTCTCGAAAAAGCCCGCAGTTCCGTACACGACGTGGCCATGTCCCTTGACCCTGAGAAGGTAGACGAATACCAAAAGTTGATAGCCACGAGCCTGTCATGTCTGGAAGCAGTCATGCAAAACAACAAGCTTGCGCCAAGGGAAGAGGCTCGATTGCGAATGAGATATGCTGCTATTTTGCACGAAGAGACGGAGAACTTGATGGAAGCGGAGACGGCCCTTGGGAAGGGTATCAGCCTCTGTGACAAGGTAGGCTAACAGAAAACTCTGGGTGGGCTGGGACTTTGCTAACAGTTCAAGCACCGCTTAATCGACTTGAAAAACTGCATGCAGTATCTAATGCTGAAGGTTCTGTTTCAACGCAATCACAAGGCGGCCCTGAAAGCGGTTGACGGACACATATCTGACTGCGAGGCGTAAGACAAACTGGCCGCTGTCATCTTGGCAAACGCTAACACTTTACAGATTCAAACACGTGCAATGGTACTACGCCTTTCGTCTGTTGAAGTCAACATTTTACATGGCCATGGGAAGCGCCTCAGATGCCGCTGCGCTGGAAAACATCCGGGCCGTCCAAAATGTTGCCACCTCCAGAGGCGACAACGCTATGACCGTTTTTGCATCAATCCTGGAAGGGCTGGCGCTCCTCAAGACTTCTAAAGATAGCAACATCGAGCGTGTGCAATCTTGCATTGCTCAAGTAGCCAAGTTCCAATTCGACCCGACTGTCAAGATTATGCAACTAGAAATGTTGACTCTGGTCTTGGACTTTGCGTCTAGTCTATACCGTCAAAGTCCCGACACGACGGCGCAGAAACTCCGATTACTGCAGCAAAAATTAGACGCATGTGAGGAATGGAATAATGTCAAGGCGGATTTTCTGATTCCTGTCAAGAAGCAGCCTTCAAATACCCGTCCTGTTAGCGAGGAAACGTCGGGCATCATTCGTCTGGCAGGCGAGGGTGACGGAGATGTTGACTTTATTGTAATGTCGTTTATGACCAAAGTAGAGCTACGGTCGCTTGTGTACGTTCCAAGAATCCAGAAGATGCGCATTATTTGCTAACTTGATTCTGCAGATTTACTTTCAGTGGACTGGCCAACATGCACAAACCTTCGTCACAAGGACGACGCTCTACCGAGTTTTGGCTAGAAGGCGCCAAGATTCTCGATACCTGTGAGCAGCAGCCGAAATGCTTTATTCGGCAACTGTCCAAAGCTAACAATGTGACAGGGGACAGCTCAACCTCTGGTATTCCGTATGGGCCTTCTGTGTCGTTGTCGACAGCCATTCGACAACGATCATGGCGGACAGAAGCCCAAGCTTATCTTAATGTATTACTAGGTCTCCTGGCAGCAAGCCACTGTCAATGGGGCAAAGTGAAGCAATTCATGGAAAAACTCGAAACTCTAATTACACCATCTACACAGCTCACAATAGGGCTCCTCTCCACCTATCTTACCGGCGTGTACCACCAGGGGACGGGCAACCTCGAAGCCGCCCTGGCCATCTTCCTAGAGGGACGGTTCGATATAGCCCAAACATCGGGCAGCAGCAAAGCTGGCCAGCAAGAAATTGCGCTCCTTGCTGGTCTGAACCGCCTGTGGATCATGCAACACCCCAGTTGCAGAAACGACTACCAGACGCATGAGCTGATTGAGCAACTGCAGCCATTCTGCTCGAATCACTGGAACATTGACTTGCGCACTGCGTGGCATAATGTCGTTGCCGCGCTGGAAACAGATCCCCCACAGCAGCTGAACCAGCAGAAGCAGCACATCCAGGCGGCCATGTCCGGGTCCAAGGTGACCAACAATATCCTGGGAGCGGCAGTCACGCTATGCATCATGCGAAGCCGGTTCTTTGAAAACGTCATCGGGGAACAGGCGCTGAAGAGTGCGCGTGCGGCGTCGAAACAAGCCCAGAGGAGCGGCAACATGTTGTGGCAGAGCGTCGCGGACGGCATGCTCGCGCAGTCGTACGAGGTCCAGGGCCACAGAGACGAATCCATTCAAGAGTGGGAGAAGGCTACAAGGGAGGCCAAGGATGCATTTGCAGGGAGTTGGTAAGGGGAGGTCGTTATTATAGTTGTGCTCTTTTTTTTCTTCTTTTTTTTGCATCAAAGGACTCGGGCGTTTTGTTGTTTGCGTTTTTTAAAGACTTTCAACTTGTCACTTGTTTGGCTTTCTCTGTCGAGTTTGGCAAGTTGGCTGCATGGCGGGAGAAAGGGATACTAGTCTTGTTTGGCGCTGGATTTGTAAGATACCTAACGTCCATTAAGGGCCCTGCCTGTATGGTTCACTAGCATAGACGTGGAAACAATGAAACAATGTCTGTCTTGATCATGATTTTGGTTCATTCCGTTTCGTGCCCTTTGGAGGTATCTGACCGTTTCCCTTGATCTAATTACATAAATGGAGCCGCTAATATTACAAAAAAGCCTGGTGATACACAAATTTATTTTCTTCTTCTCCTTCTCTCCTAGTTCAACGACGTCCGAAGCCTGGAGGAGGCTGGAATCCGGGCGGTGGCATGAACCCAGGTGGCCCTGCTCCTGGCGGTGCTTGCTGTCCCGGAGCTCCTGGAGGTGCGGCTGGGAAGCCAGGAGGTGGTGCCACGGGGTATCCTGGGGGATTTGGTGATCCAGAAGGAGGTCGGAATGCGCCGGGGTGAAAGTCGGCAGGATTGGTGTAGTTCTGACTCTGCGGCGGCCGAGCGGGGAGTCCTGTGGGCGGGGGAGGCAGAGGAACCGACGATCGAGCTTGAGAATGAGGAGGGTTGCGGTGGAAGTTTGGCGGCATCGGCGGCGGCGGCGCGCGGCTTCGGCGGCGGCGGCGCGTGGTGATGCGCCGCCATTGGAGGCATCGCATGGGCGCCCAACCCGGCGGGCGGGGGAGGAATCATGGCTGGGTCAAAACCGGCGGGAACAGGCGGCGGCTGCTGACCGCCCTGTGGTGGTTGATGCTGTTGATGTTGTTGTTGTTGCTGTTGCTGCTGCTGCTGAGGCGGCGCAGGCGGCGGTTGCTGAGGCTGGCTCTGCTGCGTCACAAATGCCGGCAGGGCCTGGGCCTCGGGCACAATGTTACGTTTCTTGGCCTGCTTCGCCAGCTCTCTCTCGGCCTCGTCGCCGTGGCGCTCCCCCTTGCCGTCCTTCTTGAAGGCGTACTGCACGCTGACCTCCTTGCTGAGCATGTACTGCCCGTCCAGGTTCGCGACGGCGGCGTCGCTGCTCTCAAAGTCGCCGAAGCTGACGAAGCCGAAGCCCTTGCTCATGCCGCTGTCGTCCCTGGCCACCTTGGGCAGGCTCAGCAGCGGGCCGAAGCGGGAGAAGGTGTCGTAGAGGAGTTTCTCGTCCACCATGGGGTCGAGGTTGCCGATGAAGAGCTCGGCGCCAATGTCGGCGCCCTTTTGCTTGTCGGCCGACGCCTTGTTCACGCGCAGCGACTTGCCGAACAGCTTGATGCCGTTCATGACGTTGGCCGCGTACTCGGCGTCCGAGGGCGTGCGGAATTCGACGAAGCCGAAGCCTTGGTGGTTCTGGGTGACGCGGTCACGCGGCATGTGGATGTTGTGGATGGGGCCCATCTGGAGCATGATTTCGTAGATGGTTGCTGTCGTGGCGCGCTCGTCAATGTTGCCTATGTAGATTGTCGCTTCTTTGTCTTGTTCCCTGGGCTGCGTGTTAGTTAATGCGTTGTGGCGGGATGGCGATGGGGAGGGAACAACGTACCAATGTCTATTTTGTGCCATTTTGACGGCGGCGTGGAAAGACGGGCCTTTCCTACCACTTATGGAGAATTGTGCAGCTGCGTATTCGGGACTGGGGACCGTATTGGGCGCGGCGGGCGGTGTTTGTGAATTTTATATAATCGCAGGTGTGAAGCTGTATAGCAAATGGGATCGAGAAAGTTGAGCTGGGGACTTTTGCCGAAGTTAGTCCGGGCGCAGCGATAGCGGCTCTCGCCTTTTTTTTTTTTTCTTCTCCTCTGCCTTGGGCGGACCCGATATTTATCTAGCAGTGACAATAGCTCATCTGTCTTACTCGGTACTTTTTGACGATTCAGCTACGAGTGGCTTCTTGTTTTTCATTGCTCTCAAATAGATTCCGCCAAGATGTTTGCTCTGTCTGAAGAGTCCAAGGTTCGCGAGACGGTGTGTTTTTCCACGGGCCAGACGGGGGATGCTAACAGTACCAGGAGCGAATTGCCAAGCTCATTGACGTTTCGCGCGTCGCTATTCACTAGTACGTTCCTCTTTTTGTCGATTCATTCTTTGTTATGTTTCTGGGATTGATTGTACTAACCAGCTGGCAGTGGCTACCTCCCCCTGATCTTGTACCTCGGTAGGATGACCCGACGATGCGGACCAAGTCGAAAGCGAATACTGATTGTAGCAGGCTATACTCGCAGCGACCCTCGTCCTTCCATCATCCGGTACGCTTATGTGCTCTGATGCGCTTCGCTTCGTGCGCTCTTGATGCTAACTGCCTGAACAGCCTCCTGTCACCCCTTTCTTAAGCAGCGATTTTGTTTGACGGCTCAGCCGCTTGTATTACTATCAACGTTCGGGGGGCATGGCAGAGGGGAGAAAATAGAACACCTCGGCATGGATGAAGCTGCGTACATGGCCCTGCGTGCAGGGCGTTATGATTATTGCCGCCATTGTATGATGATGGACAGAGGGCAGATGTATTAAAATGGTGCATAATTGGACCGACCACTCTTGGAATTGATACTTGTTCCACATTCACCCAACGCCGGTTTGTAAAATTGACTGTGCATTTCTTGTTTGATTCCATGCGACATGAGTGCGATTGGCCCCTTATGGTGTTGTGTTGTCGTGGCCGTGGTCTGGACGTAGCTCAAGTCCGAAGCTATCCGAGCTCCAACAAAAAAAAAAGTTCCCACCTCAACCTTTCCAACGCTTCTGATGGCAGGTTCCATACTCTCCGTCGACAATGTAGGCAACGCGCACCCCGAAACACCCGGATACAATCTCAATCTCTATATGCGGGACCATCACCATGGGGGTCTGTCTCCCGCCGTCGTCGAGAGCGTTGCCGGCCTCAGCGCCGGTGTGATTTCGACCTTGGTTGTGCATCCCTTGGACATAGTCAAGACGCGAATGCAGAGTTGGTCCAACCTCGTCGCCCTCATCCCCCCCTTTCCCCTTCCTTTTTATTTTCCCGCAAAGCCCTGCCGGCTGTAGAATATATTTTTGATGCATTGTATTCATTTTCATGCTAACAAGTTGACGCGGCCCAGTCCACCGCAGCGCCGGGCAGCCGGCCTCGCCCCCGACAACAGTCACCATCCTGCGCTCCCTCACGTCCAACAGCCGGCCCGTCCTCTCCCTCTACCGCGGCCTCACGCCCAACCTCGTCGGCAACGCCACGTCCTGGGCGTCCTTCTTCTTCTTCAAGTCCCGCTTCGAGCGCGCCATCGCCCACGCCAACCGCCGCGTCCGTCCCTCGGCGGCAGACTACTTCCTGGCCTCTGCCCTCGCCGGCGCCTCGACCTCGGTGCTCACCAACCCCATCTGGGTGCTCAAGACGCGCATGCTCTCGTCGGACAAGGGCTCCGCGGGCGCCTACCCCTCCATGCTGGCCGGCGCGCGGACGATCCTGCGCACCGAGGGCGTGCGCGGCTTCTACAGAGGCCTTGCCGTCTCGCTGCTGGGCGTCTCCCACGGCGCCGTCCAGTTCGCCGTGTACGAGCCCGCCAAGAGGGTGTACTTTAACAACCGCATCGCCGAGGGGGACGTGAACCCGCGGCTGACCAACGAGGCTACCGTTGTGATATCCAGCGTGGCCAAGCTGGTGGCCGGCGCGGTGACGTACCCGTATCAGGTTCTGCGGAGCAGGATGCAGAATTACCGCGCCGACGAGAGGTTTGGGAGGGGAATCAGAGGCGTCGTGAGGAGGATCTGGATGGAAGAGGGCGTGGTTGGGTTTTACAGAGGGTTGGTGCCCGGCGTGGTGAGGGTGATGCCGGCTACGTGGGTGACGTTTTTGGTTTACGAGAATGTGAGGTACTATTTGCCGGCGTGGATGGCGTAGAGTTGCATGGGATTGGCCGTGGGTTTCGGCTCGGTTCGCTCTGGGATAGATGGTTATGGATTGGCGTTTTCGGTGGGGGATTTGCATAGCGGTTTGTTTGCACCGGATAGACTGTTCAGATACCTGGCCAAGCGGGACATACCCAAGTCTTTTTGCTTCTTACTATAATCATATGATGACTCTACGAGACGGTTCAGTCCTTGGACCCTGGATCGCCGACTGCATGCAGTGTGTTGGTCGCTCAGTCTCCACGCACAGCCAAGTAAGTTTGAGAATCTTGGCTTTGCGGTAAGACGGAGGGAGGGAGAGAGAGTCGGTAATCAGCTCATAGAATCCAAGGTGATGGGATGAGAAGCCTAAGAGCATACTTGATATATCGGTTTTGTTTTTCCTTGGTCTTTCCCTCTACTTGGCCCCAGTAGAGAGCTACCCAAAGCAAAGAGTCAGAAGCACACGACTGGTTTGCAGACAGAGAGACGATGGGCATAGGTTCTACAAACTAGCTTGACTATTCGTAGTCGTTTTAGATCGTTCGTTGTCTTGTCGAAAGCCGTGGGCTCGAGTCCTCATCTTCACTAGCAAAGAAGGCAGTGGCGTCGGTTTACATAGTATCGTATTTGCACACCATTAATGCAAATAACAACATGGCATGGCTGACCGTTTGCAGACTAACAAGGCACCAAGTGAAGAAGCCCACTTTACTCGGTGAATTCGGTCCAAAGTCCATGATGCATCGAGAGTGGAGTCTGGCCGGCTACGGAGTATATTTTTGATCATTCGGACGGTTCAAGGTTTTGGTGAGACGGATCCCTTTCTTCATTGGTCAAGCCTCCGTTTCATCCGTTCGTTGTGCCCCTCGTTTCTTTTGCCACGCCTTGGTGGTGAGTTGCGGGCGCCTTGTGGTCAATTTGCTTCAAACAAGACCCCGTTGCCGACCAACAGCCATGGCTGTGAGACACACCAGCAAGAAGACTCTTCAAACGTTCCGCCTCTGACCAAGCTTCAGACGAGCGGCAGAGGTTGGCTGGGCAAGGATAAACCCGGCCACAGAAGCAGCCCCCGCGCCGTCGCTCGGCATCAGGTTATTTATCCCCATGGAGCTGAGGAGGCGGGCCGCAGCGCAGCCACTCATATTGTAGGGAATGCTGCTGCCTATATCCGGGAGCCGATGGTCGTCTTGGTCTTGTCCCGGATGGCGTTTATCTCGTCCCGGCGCCACGTTGGGGAGTTGCCAGAGGTGTTCTCGCATGAGACCAACCACACCAGCAACAAAGGCATTCGAGAGTTCCCCGGGCGGGCATGTCTCAGATTGGCTTTTAAGCTCGAGACAAGGTTGGACAACAAACTACAACATCACTCACACGGTGACACCTCGGGATGCCTCACTGAGCACTTCCCCCCGAGGCCACGAGGCTGCGAAACAGCGGGTCAACCCAGGCTCAAAGTTGCCATGATCTACGGCGACGGGCTGGGAAGTAAGAGCCATCCATGCAGTCATGTGGAGGGAACTCGAGCAATCAATTCCATACTCGAGTCTGGTGCTGACCGGTGGAGACGATATCAACTCATAAACTCCACCTCCGCAATGTTTGATCGACTGACAGGACGTATTAGTAGTTAGGAAACTAGGATCCAACAGTGCTGACAAGCGCGTTCAGTACTAGCTCTTATAGAGCCAACGACCGTCCCCCCTTGCTAGACTGACGTCAACGGGCGTTGGTGAAGGCAAAGCGTGCTGTTCACCGTGCTTGTGACAGGCCGATGATTGCTGCGTCTTTGCAAGGGGGGCAAAGGCTCGCCGTCTTGTGCCCGGTGTAGAAGATGCCATGTGGTTGATAAGTAGCGAGCAGCACCTCGCCGCGATTCTTGCTCACCCTTGGAAGTTGAACCCTCGCCCCCGAGACTCCCAAGCCCTCAATTGTGTGTGTCAAACCTCTCACACAGTCCGCCATGGAGAAGAAAGCGTCTGCTGAACCGCCGGGCTACACGGAGCCTGTCTTGCACCACGACGAGCAACAGGGTCGCCGGGGGTCTGCCGCTCTCAACATCATTGAGAATCCGCTCAAGGTAGGCACACTCTCCTCGCTGGTCTGCTAGCACGTATGATGCGACTAACACGGTCCGTTGTAGCGCAAATCAGAAGACGACAACGTCCGCGATGCCAGGGCCTTTGCCGAGACACACGGCATGTCTGAGCACGCCGCGCTCTTTGGCCGCGCCGCCCTGGTGGCCCGCGATCCGCAGAGGTTCGAGATGATTTCGGAACTCGACGAGGAAGAGCGCGGCGCCCTGCAGTACGAGAGAGACCACAAGTGGCATGGGCCCTTTATGCTGTGGTACTCGATCGGCCTCTGTGCCGTCGGGGCGGCGACCCAGGGATGGGATCAGACCGGTGCCAATGGCGCCAACTTGTCCTTTCCCCAGGAATTTGGCATTGCCGGCGAGGGCAGAGACGAGTGGATCGTTGGGCTGGTCAACTCCATCATCTTCCTCACGGCCGGCCTCATGTACGTGCTCCTCCTCCACGGCTTCAATGTCAGTACTGACCAACACGACCTCGCTCTGCAGCGGCGCCTTCATCGTAGATCCGCTGAACCACTATCTGGGCCGCAGAGGCGAGATCTTCGTCACGGCCGCCTGTCTCACGGCCACGCCCATCGGGTCTGCCTTTGCCAAGTCGTGGCAGGGCCTCTTCGCCGCCAGGTTCGTCATGGGCATCGGCATCGGCGCCAAGAACGCCACGGTGCCCATCTACTCGGCCGAGATGGCCCCGGCCAGGACTCGCGGCGCCCTCGTCATGTTCTGGCAGCTCTGGGTCGTGGCCGGTACGTCTTGCTCTGCGCCCGTTGTTGTTGTTGTTGTCGCCGCTACGCGTGACCAACCAAGTTGCTAACACTCCATTTTGCCCGCAGGCATTTTCCTGGGCTTCGCGGCCAACGTCATTGTCAAGGACGTGGGCGACAACGCCTGGCGCCTGCAGTTCGGCTCGGCCTTCATCCCGTCCTTTGTCCTCATGCTGGGCATCTTCTTCTGCCCCGAGTCGCCGCGGTGGCTCATGAAGCACAACAGGCACGACGAGGGGTTCCGCTCCATGCTGCGTCTCCGAGCCCATCCCATCATTGCCGCGAGGGACTTTTACTACTCCCACGTCATCTACGAGGAGGAGAAGAAGGAGGCCCGTGGCGCTGGCTACTTCTCCCGCTTGTGGGACTGCTTTGCCGTTCCTCGGATCCGGCGCGCAAACTATGGTGCCTCTACCGTCATGATAGCGCAGCAAATGTGTGGAATCAACAGTTCGTTTGCTTCCCCCCCCCCCCCCCCCCCCTTTGTTGGAGGCGGAAAACTGACAATCGCTCGTCTAGTCATCTCCTTCTACAGCTCATCCATCTTTGAGAGCGTCGGCTACTCGGCCACCGAGGCGTTGTACGCGTCTCTCGGATACGGAGCTGTCCAAGTCGTGGCCACCATTCCTACTCTCTTCCTTATTGATACCAAGGGGCGGAGAACCCTGACCATGATCGTACGTCCCCTCATAAACTCGTGGTGGCATAAGAAAAATGTGTTTTTGTGCGCTGACATTCCCTCGAAAAGACCTTTCCTCTCATGTGTATATTCCTCCTGGCTGCCGGCCTTTCGCTGCTCCCCAATGGTGCTTACCATATCACTGCCCAAGGCGATCAGAACCCTGCCGGCGACATGAGATCCCGCGGGGCGAGAATCGGACCTGTCGTGTTGTAAGTATCCCACAACCCTTCGACAGATAACTTGGCTAGTGGCTGTGAATCCTTCTGACCGGGTCCTTGAATCACCTAGGTTCGTCTACCTGTTTACTATTTGCTACTCCTTGGGTGAGGGGCCAGTTGCCTTCCAGTACTCGGCCGAGGTCTTTCCCACGATTCAGCGTGAGCAGGGAATGGCCTGGGCTGTCTGCATCAACAACACCTTTGGTGAGTTTTACCCCCCTGGTACAACTTGGCAATACATTGCTTGTGTTAATGAATTTTCGTTTCTTTGGCAGCTGGTATCCTTGGCTTGACTTTCCCGCGGATGAAAACCGTCATGACGTCCACCGGTGCATGTAAGTGGACTGCCGAGATGTTTCCTTTTCTGGCACAAGTACTAGCTAGTATCTCTAACCTCTATCTTACAGTTGGTTTCTACGCCGGCCTCAACCTTGTTGCTTGGGTCATGATATTCTGCTTCGTGCGGGAGACCAAACAACTGACTCTGGAAGAGCTGGACCGTAAGTAATGCCTACTTGTTCATAGTTGTAGATGGCACTAACACGGCGCGCAGAGGTCTTTTCGGTCCCGACCAAGAAATTCATTCACTACGAGGCCACCGTGTGGCTTCCGTGGTTTATCAAGCGATATGTCTTCTTCCAGAAGATCCCTCGCCCTCCTCCCCTCATCGAGAAGGCGGAAAGGGACGGTGCCATCAAGGACGCGTAGGAGCCGTTGCGTTCTCCCCCAGCAACCTACACTGCCATCATGACGCTGGCCCTCCATTATAAATGGCATTTTTTTTGGAGATTTTATTCCACTGTTGAAAACTAGATGGGCGTTTTTCGTCTGGTCGCTAACTCAATTCAAAGAAGCCCCCCATACAGATACAAGGGCTGCACGATGTTTTAGGCATAGCTTTTATATATATACCCTCGTTTACATGTCTAATACCGGTGCTTACCAGTTATTATTGCTTGGTATATAGGCATTTCGCGTGAAACCATCGTGAGTGACTCCGACCGTGCTTTTCAATGTAGTCCCAAGGGGCATATTCAGGTCAAGACGGGTGGTCTGGTCAACAAATGGAGAATGTATGAGGATTTTGTTTCGTCATACACAACCAGTACAGTATTCTTTGTCGTTGACCAAGATGTCGGGCCAACCAAAGTTCCGACGACGCGATAATCTCACACACGTCTTGTCAGCCAGTCTTCCAACATGAACCAACTCCCACGCGCAGTGGCAAAGCGTAGTACGAATCTGCAAGCAGCCAGCACCATCATGACCCCCAACGCAAACACAGTCTATGTCATCACAGGCGGAAATAGAGGCATCGGCCTCGGGCTAGTCAAGGCGCTCCTGGCCCGTCCGTCCACCAGCGTCATTGCCACCGTTCGAAACGACGAGGCCGCCAGATACCTCGGGGAGGAGATTGCCGCTGCGGCTGGGGCAGGAGACGGAAGCGGCCTGGACATCATCACGCTCGACTTGTCCCGCGCCCCCTCGCCCGAGCAAGTAGGCAAGGCCGTCGCCGACCTGGGCCACGATCGTGTCGACGTGCTCATTAACAATGCCGGCATGTCGAGCCCCATGGTCCCTGCGGTGCAGACGGCGGCGGACGACCTCCGCGCCGCGTTCGAGGTCAATTCCATTGCGCCCCTGATGGTATTCCAAGGGCTGTGGCCGTTGCTGCAAAGGTCGGCGAGCCCCAAGGTCGTCATGATGACGTCCTCGGTCGGCTGCATCACGCTTCAAGAGCTGTCCGGGGGCTCGTACGGCCCCAGCAAGGCGGCCCTGAATTGGATCACCCGTGCTCTTCATCTTCAGAATGAGGAGTCTGGCCTGGTGGCCGTGGCCCTGCACCCGGGCTGGGTCCAGACGGGCATGGGAGAACAGGCGGCGCGGGATTGGGGGTACGCTCACCAGCCGCCAGAGACGGTGCAAGCGAGCATCACGGGCATCCTCGAGGTTGTCGACGGCGCTACTCGAGACACGGTGTCGGGCACGATGGTCACTTTTCAGGGCCAGGTGCTGCCTTGGTAGAGAAAGGGTCAGAGGCGAATTCACGATGTGACATGGAGGTTGTGAGGGATCGACTGGTGGGTCCGAATCAGGGCTGGAAGGATTTTTATTTCATGCTATTGATATTTGATAAATAATTGACCGCATGGATGCCTCGGTGAATGGTGCCCGTTGGGGCTTTGACTTGGGATTAAATCCTTGCACGCTGCTCTGTTGACCAATAAAACAAATAGGCGAATCGAGACGACATCTGGAGCCCTCGATTGTGCAACCTCACCACTTCGGCCACGCTGCACCAACTGGCAAAACACCACACATCGTGGCGACGCTCGCGGCCTCGACAATTCAAACCAGACATTCACTCACCATTCCGCAGCCATTGCGAATCCGCCATGGCATGTCTCGAGGCGCTGCCTGCCGAGGTGCTGTGCGAAATTGCCGAATGGCTGGTCTGCGACGCCAAACCGCCGTCCTCCCCGTTCGGCCACCCGATGTCGTCGTACGCTCGGGACCATTCAGTCCTGGCCAGGAGTTGCCGTCGTCTGTATAGCATCCTCAATCCGCCGCTGTACAAACGTAATATTCAGCGCGACGCCGTTCTCAACTCGTGCCTCCTGTGGGCGGCGGCGCGCGGCGTCCTGGGCACCATCAAGACGGCTCACGAGCTGGGAGCAGACCTCGACCTTGTTGGACCTCAAGGCCGCGATGTCCTCGCAAAGGGCTGGAACGGCATCCCCGGCCCGCCCTCCGGTCCAGTGACACCTCTCCATCTGGCCGCCTCGTCCGACCATCTCGACATTGTCGAGTACCTCCTCGAGCATGGCGCCGCCGTTCATCTACCCGCAGGCAATTGCTGCGATTGCCTCGAATACCAACACCGCGAGCCATATGCCCTCCACATGGCCCTCATACACAGCAGCGAGGCCAAGGAAGCTGCGGCAATGCTGATTCGGCATGGGGCCTACTTGGTCAGCGAGCACGTTCCGGCGGCCGATATCCTGAGCAGGAGGGGCCACCATGACCTCTTCCAGCTCTTGCTCGAGCAACGCTGTCCACAGTCAACCATGGCTACGCTGAAGTACTCGTTAAGAAGCCGCAACTTGCCGCTCTTTCAGGATCTCCTCCGACGTCCGGACCTGGACCTCTCCACGCCGCCGTCAAGCTCGTCGTCAGACTACCCCTCGCTCTTGGGGCTGGCCGTCTACATGGGCCTCACCGACGCCGTGCGTGCCCTGCTCAGCCGCCCTGACGTAGATCCCAAAGTTCTTCACAAGAGCGAATGGTCTCCTCTCGAGTCCGCCGCACGAGAAGGGCATGTGGGTGCCCTGCACGCTCTTCTTACCATGAGGCCCGATATAGACGTCAACGCGATTGACGACAGGGGCCGCTCCCCGTTCCATTGGGCAGCCATTTTTGGCCATGTTGAGGTTCTCAAGGCTCTCACACAGTACCCAGATGTGAAAGTAGACTCGAGGGACAACGACGGTCAAACACCGCTACAACTAGCCGCGTGCGGTGGCAATTACGGCGCTGTTCGCTTCCTGATCAAGCATCCAGGGGTCCAGCCCTTGGTTGTAGATGCCGCGGGCTTGAACGTCTTGCATTGTCTAGCAATAGGAAATTTAATGATGAGGAAGGTGGAGCAGTTCAAGGAGGCCGACGAAGACGATGATGACTATGATTGGACTAATGATGTTGGTCATGAGGATGATTATGAATCTGAGAGTGATGATGAAAGCAGTAGTGAGACTAGCAGTGAGGGTGGCGACCAGATGAACAAGAAAGCATCACCCGACGCCGACATGGTTAAAGAAGCAGAACAGACCATCAGGGAGCTCATGAGCATTGGCATTCCCATTGACCAGGAATCGCCGACATCTGAGACGGCTTTTCGCATAGCCATACGCCACCTCAACTACGCCATGGCTATAGCCCTGCTCGCCTGCGGGTGCGACCACACCATCGGCTTCGAAGAACCGTCAGGATGGACCCTGCTGCACGAATGCCTCAAGCTTCCCTGCCGCAAGCTTCCCGCCAAACAAAGCTTGCAAACAGACCTGGTGAGGCAGCTGGTGGGTCGAGGCGTGAACATTGAGGCGGCCCATAGATACGACCCAGATTTCATTCTAAGGGATTTGGATGAGAGGCACATGTTCGTAAACGTGGGTGCCACGCCGCTCTGGTGCGCAGCCGGCCTCGCCCGTAACACAGGGAGCATGGAGGTGCTTCTAGAGGCGGGAGCCGACCCCAACGCCGACATTCAGCGTCTTGGCGGCTACTCTGAGCCGATGATCATGGCCCTCTACGGCCAGTACCGCTACCACCTGAGAGAGCCGGAGCTGGTCGGCGTGTTTGGGGTTCTCGTCAAGCACGGCGCGAAGCTGGACGAGGCGGGCGGCGAGGGTAAAACGGCCCTGGAGATGGCGCTTGACGAACCCCTTGTTGTGAAGGAGATGTTGGGCCATGCGACGAGCGAGACCCTATGTCGCGAGCATGTGCAGAGCGTTATTGATGAGATTTCTAGCCGTAAAAAGAGTCGTAAAGGGGTGGAATTGCTGGGAGACTTGAAGGGCTTCCGGGACAGGGTATTTGGTGGGGAGTGAAGAAGTCGCCAGCTACAGGTATGTCTTTAGGTCCATTGGCTATTAAATGCTGCTCACGGCATATCTACCGATGCGTCATTCGGCAGTTGATCGGCCAAGGGCGGTCAAAGGGTCAACGTCAACGGGTGTTGTAGATATTGGCCGCCGCTAGAAAGAGGATTTCGTCCAGATAGTCGGTATCAATCTCGGTCGTCGTGACCAAAGGCTCTCTTTCACATACCCCATGTCCAGTGACATGCACTCCTGTTGGACCTGTGCTTGCCGACATGCCGAACACCGATGCGTGGGAGTAGACGGCATCGAGGTGACGTTGGAAAAAGGCGTGACCAGTCGGCTCCAGCCCCGCGCCGCTTCTCCCAACATGGGATGGGGCGCCCGGACTCGGAGCTGCGGAGCGCGGAATGGTCCCTCTCGTCCACATCGCGCGCGGCATGGCCACCGTTGACCAATGAGCCGCGAGTCTGTCGCCTAGAGCGTCGTGGTGGGTGTCGAATTCGGCAGCTCAACGGAGAAAATCCACAAATTCACCACCAGAGGCCCTGAAACGCTGCGCCCAAGGCCCAAGCCAGAGCCCGCTAACATCGACTAGCATCTTGCACCACGTCGGAGTCACAATCGGACCATCATGTGTATATCTAGCTAGTTGTTCCACACATCCAGGCGTACGAATGGGTTGGGCTGGAGCGAAGTTGCATTTGCTTCTTTTCTATTTCCTATTACTGTCCATTACTGTCCATCCGGGATTGAATACTATCGACGGCTTTGATCTCTTACACACCTGCTGGGATCGACGACATGGCAGCCATTGTTGGCCATGGCTTCAAGCCGTGGATATCGCGGCCAGACATGAACAGCGTTATTGGGGTGTGTGTTGCATTAGCATTAATCACGGCCATTTACAAGTTTGTTCGTACTTTGCATAGTTTGCGTGCTGAACGAGCAGGCGGTCAAGGAACAATGCTTACGCCTACCAGATTGCCAAGTCATGGACAGCAACGGAACCGCAAACCAGCACCGATGCCAAACCGGAGGGGATGCCAGCTCGACACGACGAAACGCCCAGTTTGGCCATTGAGCCTTTGGAGAAGTTCGATTGGCAGGCAACAGAGCCCACCAAATACCTGCCCATCAAGCCGGTGTACCACATCACCATGGGTGAGTTCGCTCCCTCAGCCGTCCAACATGACGAGAGTTCCCGCTAAAACGAGGACACAGCTCTTCAACAAGACACGCCCTCGAGGCTCATCACCATCGACAGAGACTACCTAGACAGGGTGACCCTTCGGCGTAGTCTCATTGACGAAAAGGGCCACGCAGTCCACGGATACCTGCCCCGAGGCAAAGAGTCCGTGGCCGAGCTGTACACGTACCTCTTGCGAGACTACTTGCCCGCCCGGTACCCCACAATGTTCAGAATAGGCCCCAACGGGACCGTTTTCGAAAACACGGTAACGGGTAGAACATTCCCCATCCAACCGCCGGAAGATGCAGACGCTGCGCTTCGAACATTGGGAGAGACAGTCGAGGAGGATCTGTTCCTCTTGCATGAAACACCCGGCGGTCATCTCTGCGTGGCCTTCATGTGCTGTTTCCCGTCCGGGTTTGATCCGTCCGAGAAGTTCGGCAACTTGCTCAAGGACATACACGCTCCCGTCCCGTCTTACTCCAAGATTGGCGCGAGCATGGAGCGATTTTTCAGCAAGCTTCAGGTGGGGAAAAGCGTGAAGCGGTTAAATGTACGTCTTTTTTTACCGTCAAACGGAGATGGGGCTCCCGCTTTGTCCTAAGCAGTCTTTTAACAATTCCTCGCCAGTGGTCCGTTCAAACCAACAACGACTTGTATACGCTGGGAAACCACATCAAAGACGACGCGGCGGAGGTTGTTTCGGAAGACAGCATAAATGTGAACCAGGTAACGTCGGGACGCACCACGTGCAACGCATATTCCAGCTGACTTGCGGCAGACATATCTCCGCGTGGAGCTCCAAACCTTGACGCGGCTGCCCAGGACGCAAGCCGTCTTGTTCTCGTTCAAGACGTACCTGTACGGTATTCGACAAATCAGAGAGCAGGGGTCAGGCCCAGAGCTGGCCGATGCTATTGAGGGCTTGAAGTCGGGGAATGCACCGGGCATGTGGAGGTACAAATCGGCAGTTCGATGGGGGAAGCCGGTTTGCGACTATTTGCGGTCATGACGAAGACGGGTACAGACCAAAAACGTGTAGTGTAAACGGCCAGAATCGCCAAACGCCATCCAGGCCGGGCAGGGGGCCGGATCTAGGCGCGGCTCGGTGGCGCAGGATTAGCAGGGGAGCACTCTGACCTAGGTACTTAGCCTGGCCTAAGACTTCAGTACATGAGCTTGAACCGTGGCGCCTAGGAGTTACGTACCTGTAGAGTGACATGGCATGACGTTCCGTGCAACAGGCACCCATCACCTTGCTTCTTCTTTGACTTTGCCGTGAAACTTGTGTGAGCATGACACACGCCCAACGTCTTTGAACACGTCCTTCTCGATGCCCACGTGACAAGGCTGCCGCTCGATTGTCTCAATTCGGTTCTGCCATTGGCTAAGGCAGCTGTAGCTGTGGCGTCGGTGTGGCTCGGGCAACTCCTGTGTGCTTTAATTGGCAACCCCACACGCCCGAGCTCGGTCAGTCCGCTGTAGCCTCGCAGGTGCCAGCCACAAAGGCGGACTGGTACACTCACAGTCTCTTCTATGTGCGATATCTGTTCGGCACGGCAAGCGCGACCTCCGCCCTCGTGCTCGTTCACAACCGCAGCCGCAGCCGCCTCCACGACGTCTTCACGGCTTCACGTCCTCTACGCCCTCCCCTCACCTGCTTCGCAGACCAACGTCCGCATTGTCCCAGCTACTAATTTAACCCGTCTGATTTTTTTTCTCCCTCCAACTTGGTCATTTCTCATTCGCCCTGCTCCTCTCACCCTCTTATACCTATACCGTCTGCGCAAGCCAAGATACCCAATTGCCCTTTGTCGAACGATCGACGCTTTCAGCGTCCCCATTCAGCGTCCCCATCAAGTCCGTCAAACCATCTGAACACCGATCCTGCCCATCGCGAAGCCTTTCCGATAAATTATACCAGTGATTTTTTATCTGCCGTCATCGAATTCCACCCGCGACATCCACACCCACCTTCGTTAATAGCTGGCTGGTCAACTTTTACGTCCTCTGTTCTCCGCATCACGAGTCTTGGTTGCAAAGCCTAACGGGTGGGACTACGAAGCCTTTGCGGCGGACTATGCTCTGACAGTTTGAATTCTTTGCAACAGACGTCTTCTTTCTGGCTTGCTTAGGGCCCTGCCACTTTTCTTCTTCTTTTTTTTTAGATCCTTCCGCCTGCCCGCGCGTGCGATTAGATTCGAAGAAATCAGCATCGGTAGCCGCCGCTGACAATCATGTCTGCTCCTTGTACGTTGTCACCTCTCCACTATATCTTGAAGCCCTCTTTTAACAGTATGCTCCTTGCAGTGACTCCCGATGAGCAGGAACGCTATACCGAGATCATCGATGATATCTTGGCGACTGCCGATCTCGAGACCATTTCTCGTAAAAAGGTCCGACAAGCGTTGGAGGGCCGACTTGGCGGCAAAGACTTGAGCGAACAGAAGGTGCGAGTTGATCATAAGTGCCTGCTTCTACAATGCACTCGTGCTGGTGGGGTAGTGTGGGTGTGAGTTTGACGGCGCACTAACGGGATGCAGGAGGCGATTAAGCGTCTAATCGAAGCTCGTTTCGATGCCGTCTCTGGGGCTGATGTCGAAGATGTCCCAGAGCCATCGCCTCATAAGCGGTCTAATGGTGTCTCAGCCTACGACGAGACCGACCCTTCTGCCTCGCCGGAGCCAGCAAAAAAGAAGGCGAAGCGAGCGTCCCCGTCTGAAGACGCGGATGCGCGCCTAGCTGCCCAGCTTCAGGCTCAAGAGAATAGCTTGGCCCGTGGACGAACCACCCGTGGAGGTGGTGACCGGGCTGTGAAGAAGCGAAAAGCGCCACGCAAGAAGAGCTCCAAAAAGGTCCGCGACGATGATGATAGCGATGTGAACGGCAGCGGAGAGTCTGGCGTAAAGAAGCGCAAGGCCGGTGGTGGTTTCCAGAAACCATTTAATCTAAGCTCTACGCTGTCTGACATTTGTGGCGAGACGCAAGTAAGCAGCGCATCAACTATTTGCCCTAAATTGAGCCAACTAACAAATACAGCTCTCCCGCCCGCAAGTCGTCAAAAAACTTTGGGAACACATCAAAGCCAACGACCTTCAAGATCCGGCAGACAAACGACAAATCCGGTGCGACGCCAAGATGCAGGCTGTGTTCAAACAAGCCAGGGTGGACATGTTCAAGATGAACAAAGAGATTGGCAACCATCTTTATCCAGTCGGGGAGGAGTAACTGAATACAGTCACGACTTCGCAAGCACGTTACAATCCACAACAGCAAAAAAGAATATCACGGTATCGGCGCCTCGAGGAGTATCCGGACAACATGGACGTTTTCTCGTCCTTGAGCTTTTATTTTTTAAAACTTTTTGTGATTTTGGTTTGATTGGCTTTAGTTATCATCAAGTCATTTTTATGCCTTTTTTTGTCTGCTTTCATATTTGGGCCGGCAGCATGGGATGGCGAGGAATAGGATTTGAGGGTGTGTTTCATACTCCTTATGGGGCCATGTCTCAATTTGGGAATGCCTAGTAACGAGAGATGGGTATTGTGACAGAGGCTTGAAAGGCCAGTGCTGTAGCGGGAAGGGTGAGGTGGGGAGCGGTGGAGGATGGAACATGTTGAACATGATATCAATTAGAGGACATGAGGTTCTTTGAAGAGGAAGCCGATAGGATAGTTTGGTAGTTTGGCTACGGCTGAATTACGGGACACCGTTGACCCATGTCTACTTGAAGAATAAACATTGTAATAATGTTTTCGACATGCTTGTAAAGTTGTAGCGTTACCCTACACTCAAATAGATAAAGGGCGGCCGACGGGGCTAGCCACGTAGCAGAGTACAGTGTACGTTAGAGAACATATCGACAGCATCTACATTTAACTTTAAATTGAACATGGATTATTTTATTTCATAGTGTCCTTCATAGTGCTGTCTAGTAGTGTATTGTGATCCAGAATACTGGGAAATTTGATATGGAACATGGAACATGGACTGCGACTTTACCCGTTATCTCCCGGCATATATATAGGTCACAATTTAGGAAATTTAGAACTTTTCGGAGAACAAAAGACACAGGAAAAAAAAAAAAAGCTTTATGAGAGATGAATATTCATAGCTAGAACTAAAAGTAAAAAGTGAGAAAAAAAAAGATGTGCCGCAGCGAGGACTCGAACCTCGGTTTCCAGTGATTTCGTGCTCGACGAACCACAAACTGGTGTCCTTACCCCTAGACGACTGCGGCTAGTGGGTCTGGTGATGTCGATGTTCGCCCGGTAAATTAGATTATGTACTCCGTATGGAGTACTCCGTATCTGGACAGCTTGGGGTGGGCCTCGCTCGGCTCCCTTGGCAGCTGCAAGGTGCTTCCGGGCTGACTCACAAACGGGGCGCCAATTGAACAGAAGTTCGCCCCTCGTTTGCGCGACGGAGCGTTTGGCTCAGCACTTGACCTATTGGCGGTTTTGGCGGCGCCAGTGATGCTGAACTGCCCCTCCAATTGGCACCTCGAGCACTCGAAGCACCGCCGTCATAAATCGACGACTCCAGACAGAAAATTACCAAGCATTCCATCGCCCTGGGTCCCTCGAGCATGGTACCAGCATTACTCATCACGACGCATCTTTTCACTGACGAAGCGTACATGGACGTCTCGTTTGCTTATCTCCTTTCCGTTATCCACATTCATCTGAACAAACGCCACGTTGCGTGAAAAAAAAGACGAAAAAAAAAACCCTAAAATACTCCCCTACCAGTCGACACCTTCTCGAGAGAAATAACCTCCGCAGTCAACAACATTTCGCCGTACATTTTCGCATTGGAAACGAACTCGTACCCACCACTGGCTATGCCTGCTACCGAGGGCGCACCTCAATCCGGCCGCGACGAGGGCTCTAGAGGACGAGGGCGTGGCCGTGGACGAGGCAGCGGCGGGCGCGGAAGACGAGGCCGAGGAGGAAATGCTCAAACCGCAGTCAATGCCACTCCCGCCAACCCAGCAGCCCAGCACGTTGCCGCCGCCGCTGCAGCAGCAAGAGTTCAGCTCTTGAAGCAGCAAGGCCAGACTGCTGACGCCAATGCTGGCGTGCCGACTCCTGCGACCCCGGCTGACGCTGACGATGATGCCGACATCTGCTTTATTTGTGCCAATCCGGTTGCCCACCACTCTATTGCTCCTTGCAATCATGCGACCTGTCATATCTGTGGTTTGCGGATGAGGGCCCTTTATAAGACGAAGGACTGCGCCCATTGCCGAGTACGCCATGCTCCTCTCCTTTGATCGATGTGAATTGAACCACATGCTAACCTACATGTCTTAGACCCCAGCCCCCTTTGTCATCTTCACAGATGACGCTGCAAAGCGCTTCGAGGATTACACCGACAAGGACATCACCACCACGGACTCCAACATCGGCATCAAATACACAAATGAAGACATCGTGGGGGATACCGTGCTCTTGCTGCGGTACAACTGTCCCGATGAGTCCTGCGACTTTGCCGGCCTCGGATGGCCCGACCTCCACCGCCATGTCAAATCAGTCCATCGCAAACGAATGTGCGACCTGTGCACTCGCAACAAGAAGGTCTTCACGCACGAGCACGAGCTCTTTTCCGACAAGGAGCTGGAGAAACACATGCGACGCGGCGACGATAAGCCCGGCGCCGCCGACCAAACCGGCTTCAAGGGCCACCCCCTGTGTGGTTTCTGTGGCGAGCGCTTCTACGACGACGACAAGTTGTACGAGCATTGCCGCATGAAGCACGAGCGTTGCTTCATCTGCGACCGCCGCGATTCTCGACAACCGCACTATTACCTCGACTACAACGCCCTGGAAGAGCACTTCAAGAAGGACCACTACATTTGCTCCAACAGCGAGTGCCTGGAAAAGAAGTTTGTCGTGTTTGAGTCTGAAATGGACCTCCAGGCGCATAACCTCAAGGAACATGCCGGTAAAGCCGTAGGCAGAGACGCCAGGCTTGTCGACATGTCCTCCTTTGACATCAGACAGTCGTACCAAACCGAAAGACGCGGTGGCCACCGAGACGGCGAGGGACGAGGCCGTGGCAGACGACGAGGGGGCAGGGGCAGAGACCCCAACGAGGACACCGTGCCGCCGACTTCTGCCCAGCCGCTGCGCAGAGACGAGCTGGCCTTGCAGCGTCAGTTGGCAATTCACTCGGCGCAATCCGTATCGAATCGAACCTTTGGCGGCCAGCTCTCCGCGCCCGCTGGCCAGTCTTCGACCACACGTTCGACGCCCTCCGGCACGTCAACGCCCGCCCGAAGCAATAACACAGCCAGCCCCCAGAATGGCCTCGCCAGCGCCATGGACTCACTGACCGTTACCGACACGTCAAACATGTCACCGGAAGAACGAGCCCGCATGGTCCGCCACAGCTCCGTCGTCGAGCGAGCCGCCAACCTCCTCGGCAACGACGCCAACAGACTCAACACGTTCCGCCAGCACATCTCGTCCTACCGCCAAGGGGGCTTCACGGGCCCCCAGCTCATCGACGCCTTCTTCACCCTCTTCGCCGACGTCTCGTCCAATGCCCTCGGCACCCTGGTCCGCGAAGTAGCCGACCTCTTCGACGACAAGACCAAGGCCGACAACCTCCGCAAGGCATGGCAGGACTGGCGCGCCATCAACGAAGACTACCCCAGCCTCCCTGGCCTCAGTGGCATGCATGGAGCGACCTCCAGCTCAAGCGGGTGGGCGAACGCCGCAACTGCCAATCCGGCCTCCCCCAACGCAACAGCACCTGCTCAGAAACACTCCAACAGAGTCCTCCGTCTCAAGAACAGCACCCGTCTCGGCGGTCCTACACCGACATCCATCAAGGCCACACCAGGTTGGATATCGTCTCCCGCGGTTCAGCGACCACCAGCATCGTCATCCGCCTTCCCCTCGCTCCCACCAGCCTCATCATCAGCGTCAGTGTCAACGTCGGCATCTATATCCCGCCCAACATGGACGTCCTCCTCCTCCTCCTCCTCCTCCCAACCCGCCCAACCGCGATCCGCCATCTCCCGCAACCAAGAAGCCTTCCCGTCTCTTCCCGCCGCCCCCAAACCAACCACCACCATTTTCGGATACGGATCCGGCCGCGGCGTCCGTCGCGACTACGGACACGCCGAATCCAACTTCACATGGGGGGCTAGTTCGTCCGCCGCAAATACACCCCCCGCCGAGGAAGATGACGACGCGGCCACCTCCAAAAAGGGGAACAAGAAGGGCAAGAAGGTTCTCGTGCAGTGGGGATAGTCGGGGCGTTTGGAGTAGCGGTTGCAGAAAAACCATGGAAGCATTGGCGTGGAAATAAATAAATGCCTTGTGATTTAGCGCCGTATATTGTAGTTTAACATTCACGCATCTAAGATCCTCTGGTGTCCTGTGCGAATCTGGCTCACGGAGAACACGTGCGCCGGCTGTGTCACCGCCACATCTTGGGATTTGTTCAATATTCACCTTGGTGATAGACGCTAGACTGTCTATGCGAATAGCACTCATTGTCGTAGGGACATGCATGCATCAACACAAGGCACGTGAGCAAAATAAACCAAGCGGTGGCCGAATTCACGTGAGAGACTCTTAACGAATCGAGGAACAAGAGCATTCGATTAAGTCGACACATTTTACGCGCATGTCTATCACATACTATAAAAAGACACCATAAAACATGGCATACTATGCTAAAAGAAACTACAATCCAGCAGGCTCATAATACTCTCTAAACCGGTCAGACTCTTCCCACTGCACATTGTACACCACGTTCCAACACACCAACAGCAACTGCGGGAACCGTGTCGTCCAGAAACTCAGATATCCATCAGGAAGAGGTCCGACCTGGCGCTTCAAAGAGTCCGACATGTCTTCGTAGTGATTGCGCTTGTTGCGAAGCGCCCGCAAAAGATCCAGGAGTCGAGAGCCCGTGTACTTGCGCTGCTTGCCAAGAGAGTCGACGAATTCTCGAGGAAGAGAGCGCAAGAAGTCGCCTCTTGTGATCTCGGGAGCGTGACGCTCTAGCTCTTCTAGAGCTACAGATGGAGGATCACGGGGCTCCTTTTCAAAATGATCCGACACGTCACAAAGGAAAGAAAGTCGCTTCTTAGGCGACCAAAAGAACGGATGGCACATGATCTCGGTTGCGGTTGGCCGCTGCTTGGGGTTGGCGTTGAGCATCGACATGATCAGATCCTTCGCCTCGAACGCAAAATCGCCCAAAACATCCAGCAACTGTAAGCTGTAGTTGTTCTTCCTGATGTTGACCTCTCTCATGTACCTGTCACCGCAGTCAAACGGATGGGAACCATTGGTCAGGACGTAGAAGAAGACAAGACCTAGGGAAAAAATGTCAATGGCGCGCGTGGCCCTTCGGTGGTGCGGCATGGTGCCGTCCTGGACAAGCACAGAGCCAGATCCGCTATGAGTGCTAGCTTCCATCAGGTTGAGGTCGCGACCGTCGTCATCTAGTAAGAGCTCGGGAGCTCGCCAGCCAGACGTTCCAGCTGCCCTGCCAGTCGTGGCACCAAAAGACGACTGCTCACTCTCCAATTTCTTACACAGACCAAAGTCAGAAACCAGAAGCCGCGGCTTGCCGTTCTTGCCCATATTGACAAGAATATTTTGAGGCTTGAGATCTCTGTGAACAATACGGAGATTATGCAAGTGGCTGATTCCATTGGTGATTTGATACAAGACCCCTGGCAAATCCACTTTCCCCGCATTTGCTAACTCATGGAATGCATGCGGTCTTTCCACAATCTCTGCTAATGATGCGGCACAGCGTTCCAAGGCAATGAAGAGAAAGCTACCTTGGGTTTGCTGGGAGTAATAACGAATTACTGGAAACTTGTTAGTAACCAAATGAAAATCCAGAGTCAGTATAGCCTTCATGAAACTAACCATTTGGATGATCGTCGCTTTCTCGCAGAAGCCTCGTCTCCTGTGATGCAATATCGTAAAACTGAATCAACATTCGCTTTACGGCCACATCACGCCCGTCAAACTTTCCAGCGAACACGAGCGTACCATTGCTACCTGTTCCAAGCTGTTCTTCGAGATTGACTTCAATGTTTCCCATTCTGACAACGGGACCGGACACGGCTTGCATATCGTTGGCGACTGTCAAGACATCAGGTTCCCAGATGGGTCGGTCTCCTAGCTTCTTGGCATTGCTAACGGCCTCCTCTACGGTGGCATTCGGTGGTTCATCCCCTCGGGATTGCGAACTGTCCCGAGGCCTACCCTTGCGGTGCTTCACACCACCTCGACGCCCACGATGAGCCCTTTTCTTTTTGACTTCTGGGCCTGTACCACTGGCGACTGAGCTGTTGTCACGACCATCAGCTAACTTATCTTTACCAGCGCCCGGCTTTGATGGTTTAGCAGACTTGGGCGTCGAATCGGTGTCGGTGGTGCTTTCATTATCAGGTTTTGCAATATCATCGTCGCGGGGGCTGCGATCCTCAGCCTTGGCATCCAATTCAGGCGGATTGGCTTCGCTTGAATTGTCCTCTGCAGTGGCTGGCTTCGGCGATTGCTTTCCATTGGGTTCCGATACATCAGTACCCTGCGTCGCTAATTTGTCATCAGGTGTTGCTCCCGGTAGCAAGTATGAAAATACATCCTTAGGGCTGCTTCCGTTGAGCCACAGCTGATATGCTCTTGCAAAAGTCTTCCTGTTGTAGACCAAAAGACCAATAAGGAAAATGATCAGGACAGGGTTACTGAAAAAATCGTAGACGCTAGTCGCGGCACTTTGTGGAATACTCTTAACCTTATCCACAATGGTGGGCTCCTCGATTTCGACCGGGACATGTTGGGGGACGGACTGATTGTCTGGGTCTTCTCTATCATTGCCCGTTGCTGGCCGGTCAGGCAATGTAGGAAATTGCTGGATCTTTTGTTGGCTGCCTAGTGAGTGGGTGCCGATCAACCGGGATAATTTAGTTTCCGTCATGCTATCCCACGAGGCCATTTTCTCCCACCCATCGGGACGGGAGGCTGGGGCGACGGGGGCCGCGTCAATGAGAGGGTAGGCACGGCCACTGAGCGCATACCAGCCACCGGTTGCGGTACGGTTTAGGAAGATGCTGTTTGACGTGTGGTCATCGGGCGATGGCATTATTGGCTGGGAAAGGAGAATCAGATCCGGATTGCTATCCGGCGTGGCATCCCAGGGACGGCAAACGTCGAATACACGTGCCACGGGAGCCTCAAACTTTTGACTGAAGAGGCGAGCTGGGACGGAGTTCGAGTCGGAGCGTGCATAGTCAAAGGAGTATATTTTGCCATCATGTTGAGTTGAGATATATCGATTATCCTTTGATACGCGATACTGGTGAAAGAGATCTTTATCACGGTTGTTAGGAGTCCATTCGGCGTATTTCAGAGTGGCAATTGGCTTTCCGTCCCGCCTCTCAATGCCGACTGTGTACTCGGTTCTGCCGAGGGTAATAGTGCCCGTGGTGCTGCATTCTTCGGCGTCCCTGTCGTACAATGCATTTGGCTTGAGACAACTTTCAGCCTGATTTACATGAGATCCTCCGGTGCCGAACCACTTGATGACACGTCCGGTAGCGGCATCGAGAGTGACCATTGTTGTCCTCTTATCACCAACATAGACAACGGCAGGTTCCGGTTCATTTCCGGCAAAGGGGGAGAGTACTTCAACCAACTCCTTCATAGTGAAGCCAGTCCATCGTGGTCGAGCATTTGGTTCAGGAATCCATACATAGACGCCGCCATCTTGATTAGGCTCAATAGCCCAGACGTAGTGGTCCACAGGACTGTAGTCGTCATCGAGTTCGGAACTGTTGCCTCGGTAGTGAATAGTTTCGACCATTGGTTGATCGACCAAGAGACTCCAGAGTTGTTTGCCGGTTTTACGGTCGGCAGCATAGAGGTCTCCATCGACGGTCGCCAGAAGAACAAAGTCTTCCACTTCCCAGTCCTCCAGACTCCGCGCATATTGCGGCGAGGTTAACCCAGACGGTTGGCGTCGTAGAGGAGATGGTGCTCGGACGGAGTTATCCGGAGCCAAAGTTGTTGCAAAGGCGCTCGCATCGTTTCGAGTTTGTTTCTTATTGTGGTTGTGTATGTAGTCATCGGGACGGGGTTTGTGGGGTGTATTTTTGGAGTTGTGTCCAGCTTGCAGCTGATGTTGCTCCTCTTTCTGGTGATCGGGTTGTTTCTGCAGAGCTGATCTCTTGTGATCACCACTGCTGGGTGTTTCTATCGTAGCTGCGCTGATGGGCGTAGCTCCCCAATGGGCGGGGTCATTTCGAGCAGCAGCGGCAGCGGCAGCGGCGAAAGCTGCGGGATGATGCTCGCGTGAGGGCTTTTTTCGGTCCTTGTAGCTACCGTCTACATCCACGCCAACACCAGCAGCGGGAGCAACATGTGGTGAGATGATTGAATGAGCGGCTTGCCGCGGTTGAGCGTCGGCGAGCTGGAACCAAGGCAGAAGTATCACGGCAAAGGCGAGAAACAATTTCTGCTGTTGCGAGGACCCCCCCCCGTCGATTGGGGGCCGTCGCAGCATGCTGAGGGGAGAATGCGGTTAAGTCAGTGGCATCGAAGACAGCTGCAGGCGATGATGGAGGAGCTGTGCTTCTACCAATACTGATGGTGAAAGCATTTACAACGCCGACGGTAGTGAGGCCATCCCTTCCGGAGGCCCAGTACTTGGTTTCTTGTGTCCTTTCTTCGTGTGTGTATGCGCGTATATGTGTGGTGTATGCTGGCGACGATGTCGATGAAGGGGGAGAGGCTTTGGTTGGAAGGATGCGTTGTGTGGTTGGGAAATACGAGAAAGCGTAATCGAAGGCTGGACGACCTAATGAGGGTGTTGGGTCCCTTGGATCTGGTACTAGTAGTTGCTCTTGCCCTCCTTGTCCCACCAGACGGTTCCACGCCAGCCGACTGCTTCGCAAGCTCTGTGGGGAAATACAGTACGAAAAAAACACCTGTACGACGCATACACCGTGCGTGCACATTACATTTAATTTAAGCAGCGTCGCAGCGGCGAGTCCGCAACTATGCCGAGTATTCGTCAAATAATGCTAGCTAATGATATAATACATATTTCACGGAGCTTATGCGAGCATCAAGCTTGTCTGATTCCGAGATGGACAAGGTTTTGCCGCGGAGTAGAGAGGATTTTTCGCAAGTCGAAACTCGAAACATGCATCGGGATGGCGCAGCTAGAGTGCGAGAAATGAGTCAATGACCCACCAATGTTTTTTTTGAACCGTTTTACTTTATACAAGTTGGAGCCTGGCGCAACTGTGTGCACTGTGCTATGGTGTACTGTATCATCTCCTGTCTCAAATACAGTAGTAACTCGGGCGTGCCTGCTGCGTCGTCGTCGATTAATGACTGGTGGGCAAGAATGAGGCAAGCACTCGAGACCACCATCACTTGAGACCAGAACTTGAGCCCAGACCGTCGTCTGTTCTCTGATCGTTTCTGTCTTTGGACCATCAAGTTTGTCACTCCAGGCCAACTGGCGTTGGTCGGATGACTCTGTACTGCACTCTGTACAGCACTCTGTACAATTGACGAGCCGTTACTCCGTATTCGACTTTGAAAACCCGAATGCTTGCTCAATCTCGCTCAACGCCGAGCCAGCCCCTCTACAGGATGGCCAGGGCCGAGCAAACATTTTGCCGATGCTTCATGCCATTTAATACGACCAGGGGATGTTGGGCAGGATGTTGTCGACCGGGTATTCAGCATTTTCATCCCAGCAACTCCTTGTCTATGGATGAAGGAGATGAAGGAGACTCTGCATAACTAATTGATTATTTATATGAAGTAGCACATGCTCCGTACAACCGCTGCGTCAGAAGGCTAAGTCGAGATTCTGCGTGACTCGACGACCCCTTGCTTGTATCCATACCAGCGCTTTTCCGGCCAAGAATGAAGCAAACAACGTCCCTTGCCGGTACCTTTGCCTGCGCACCTTGATGATTGTCCTCACAGTAATCTTTTCCAATCAGACGTGGTTCAGACCATCCCTCTTCAAGACAGGGTTACACACCCATACATATCTGCGCTTTATATATTTTTATTTGTACACGGTAATAAAACGCTGGTCTGCTTTTCGTGATGTAGTATGAAAAAATCAACCTGTACTATTGCATAGCGGCCTATACGCGAAGTACTTAAGTACATACGCCATAGTCGGAAAGATGGGATTGGACAACAAGTAAGAGCAGGGAAGGAAGCTGGAAGCTCGTATCGCCGATTGATAAAGTACATACATACATGCCATGCATACTGAATTGACGCCGTAGACAATATTCCTCGCGGTCTCGGATGTCGGAGCTTGACAAATGTGCTCCACATTCTCGAGTAATTGTCTTTAATGCATGACAAAACACTTGAATTCATGCCGGTGCTATTTAACTTTTGTGCGTGCGGACTCAACTCACCAATATACTGTGCATGCGCGTGTGAGTAGGGTTTTGACGGCCACCGAGCCGCACCAATATTGACGAGCGTTGGTCCAGCAGGCACCAGCAGCATATCAGGTCCGTTTCGTTTCGCCAGGGTACCCAAGCTCAAAGCGAGGCACTCGCATGAGTTAAGCGCGGCAGTTTTCCAAAACATGTTGCGCTGTTTCACCCGGCAAGGGAACAGGGGCCTGAAGATACCATTGCCCTTGTAAGAGCGCTGCGGAGAGCGGTGGGATCGGCGCCACCTCCAGCCCGGCGACACCATCGCATTGATTTTGCTGCACTCCTCAGAGGTAATCTCAATCCGAGCCAAGCATCACTAGGGTCGATGTCTGGTACAAAAAACGAGGCCTTGGGGGTGAGACGGCCATCGTCCGCGTGTCGCGGCAGTGATGCCTGAAGGTTTGGTATCATCGTTGATGTTGGTACTCGGAGTACCCGTAGTTTATTAGCCAACCAGTACCAAACAGGGCAGTGCTTCAAGTTCAATGTTAAGTACTTTTTGAAGTAGGACGTGGACACACCAAACAGGTCTACTAGTACGGAGTACATATGCATATTCCAAGAGACAAAAGTGAGGGTATAATTTATAAGAGTAACTCTGAACACTCTATACATAATAGTGCATTGCTACGAATACTGGCATCTGTGTCTAACCCCTGGCTATTATTACTCTACCGTACTTACTTGATGTATGTATGTCATAAGTGGCCAATAAATCGTGGTTGTCCTGTCAGTGCATACCAGTAGTATGTACTCCGTATGTACTACGGGAGTGCTAAGACCGCTGCCACCCACACTCTTGGGATGCCCTCCTGTAACTGGCTCGCTTCGTCCCGCCGGCACTTCCGCCTCACCACCTTTTCCCCCAAAAGTCTTTTATGGACACTCTTTGGCTTTATTGGTGCGGCTGCCTGGTGGCGTGACGGCGCATCAGCATCTTGCGTGTTGAAACACCGTACGGAGTACGGAGTACTGCGCAGGGACCAAAACCGAGAGTTCTTTGCTCGAAATCAAGCATGTTGGTTGACTGGCGCGTCAAGCAGCTTGCTTCCACAATAAGAGGAATAACAAGTGGTGGCGACACGACTCGCTAGGTGGCTGTGCGCCCTGCTTCCTGTCACCAAATCATGCAAATCACCTATACTCCCAGAACAAAGCTTATGTGAACTAAACAGTGAAAATAAAGTTCATTATAAAGTGCCCAGACTCTAAAGCAACATTTTGTTTTACCAGTACAAGCCAATGCACCTGCTCTCCATGCAAGCCTGTAGAACATTGTTGTATCCATCTCGTCCAACATTTCATGCTCTCATTCGCCGTTCCCCTCGCACACCTATGCGAGAACCTCCTCACTCTCCTCCAAGACATCCTCCACAATCTCCTCAATAACTTGCTCCTGATCTGCGCTGTCAACGCCCATAGCCTTGGTCTTGGACTCCAGTAGCGCAGCGTGAGGATCCTGCGGTAAGCCGAGGGCGGCACGCTCCTCGTAAATTTCCTCCTCGACATCGGCGCGCCAGGCGTACCACTCTTCGAGCATGCGTCGTCGGGCCTCAACCACAGCCAGGTCTGCCGAGGCGCCACGGTCGGCATCTTCCTGCTCGAATACTCGGCTGTATTCGCGCAGGTTCTTGCGGACCTGCTTTTGCTCGTCCTTGGTCAACAGCGTCGGGGGTCGCGGTCGCCACTGGAATTGCTTGAACTTGTCAATGGGCTCTTCCCGCAAGGTCTCGCCCTTAAAGTCGTAAATGTGGTAGCCGTTCTCCATCTAAGTGGTATCATGGTTAGTTTCATGTTTGCATTTCAACGCTTCGTTATAATACGTCGTGCCAACTTACGGCATGCTTCCATACTGATGCCCAGGTGGCGACAAAGCGGCCAGATGGATCCCACTCAACATCGGTGACACCATAATGATCAGCAGTGTTCATCAGCTGTAGGTTGGCGGTCATGTCCTTGTCAGACTCGGGTTTGTCGCCCTCAAAGTCGAGATCAAAGAAGTCGAGGTCGGAGCTCTGCTGGTTGTGGATAGTGGCAATGACAACGAATCGTCCGCGCGGTGACCAGTAGATGGCGTTGCTGTTCTTCTTGTCCAGTGTTCGGAGGTGTTTGAAGTTGCCTGCAATGGGCCCCTTGACCTTTTCGGGGCAGAAGAATGAGACGGCAGTTTTGGGGGGCACAGCCGTGACGCCGACTGGTTCGGTGGTGGTGATGATGGCGAACCTGTCACCCTTGGGCTCCCAGGCAAAGTTGATGACAGTGTCCTTGATGGTGTCAACAACTTCGACAGGGACGCCCTTCTCCTTGATTCGGAAAATCTCCAATGTCGTGGCTTGTGATTTCTTCGACTTGGAGTGTCTGTCGACCTTGACGCAAAGGTAGGCAGCTTCCGACTGCCAATGCAGCTTGGCGTCACTGACGCTGAAGAGGTTGAGTGATCTAACAATTTCCTTGGAGGGAATGCTCATCAAGCCGACCTTGGCAGGATTGCTGCCGATTTCCGGAGTCCAGAAGCAGAAGAGTTGTTCGTAGTTCTTGACACCTTCTCTTTGGACCGTAGCAGGTGCCCAGTCAAAGTCCATGACGCCTTCAATCTTGATGCTAGTCTTGTCCAGTAAATTCATGCGTGGCAGCTCGTATACAGAGATGGATTGGCCCTGAGTCAATCGAGCAACATACTTGTCGTCGGCAGACCACTTGAAAGCCGGCCATTGCAGCTTTGGCGCAGGCTTGCCCTCCTCGGCCTTGGGGAGATCAAGGTTGGCGAATGAACGCAGAGGAATACCCGTGGCAATATCCCAAATGACATAGTTTTTGCCATCGTCGTCAATGGAAAGGGCGGGGTGGCCGGTTTCAGGAATGGAAATAGGTCGGTTAGACCATGTAACCAAATATTTCTCGGTGGGGGAGAAGGCGACGAGGTTGACGTATGGGTGAGCAAATCGGGCTTGTCGGGACCATGACTGACCACCCCAGAGCTGAACACCTTGGGCGTGGATTGAAGTAAGATACGTGCCAAGGGGGGACCACTGCAAGAAGGTCTCAGTCCAGTGTTGACGGTCAACAATGTTTTCGGGTTGATCCTTCTCGTTATTCCAAAAGACTCCAACGGTATCACCCCGGTACATGACAAACTGGTCACGTCCTCGGCCCGAAGGGTCCTTCATGAACCATCGTAGATGTTCCTTCTCGGCGAACTCGTCAATGTGAGGGGGTGTGTACTTCTCATCGATTCTACCCTCACCGCCGTAGCGCTCGACATCTGTAAGCTTGTTTACGCGCATAGTGTGTTTCTTGTCAAGGGGAACCAAGTCCAGCTGTCGCGTGGCGGCAGCAGCCTCGGCAGGTGAAGAATATTCAACAAAGGCAAAACTGAGAGTATAAAAGTTAGCTTCGAAAGAAAGAAACCAGCGTCCTTGCCCGAAAACCTGGTTCAAGCTGCCCATGTTTTTTTTTTTTGTCCTACCGCGACTTACCTCAAAGACTTTCCATCATCACCCATGGGCATGTGGATCAAATCCTCTCTCGTCTTTCCAACAGAGTTGAGTTTCTTCAATAAAAACTTGACCAGTTTGGGCTTCTGGTCCTCAGTGACTGCGGGCAAGCCGTCGATAACAACAAAGGCATCATAGCCCTGTTCCAAGGAAACCTCGAACTTCTCGCGAAGGTCCGAGATATCAATATCCTCCTCATTGAACTCATCGTCGTCGAGGTCGGCCTCGCGCAGGTGATCGAAGGACGGAGCCATGTTGGCGAAGATTCTCCGTTTAGGGAGGGGTGCGAAAAATGCCCCGCTTGGGCGACAGCGAAATGTTGTGCGTTAAGACGATTCGTTTGTGCGTCAAAGTGGCTGTCTGGGTATAGGTGTTTTGAAGTGCGATATCGACGCTTCGTTTCGTTTAGAGGTTATTTGAATCACCGTCACGGGCCTCAGGCGGTGGCGAGTGCAGCGTGTAGCGGTTGACTTGGGGCTAGGATGGGCAATTCCTCGTTGAGGGTCTTACAGCCGTCACAAATTTGGTGTTCTTCAGTTTCCGCAAAGTGTGCGGCGGAGAAGCGATAATCCTTCGCCGTCAATTTTCCACCGCGAGGGGCAAGTCACGTGGGAGGGAGGTGTCGGCGGTTGCATAGTGGGGTTCAAGGCTGTTGAATTTGCGGCTAGGAGCAGTTGGGCCTGGATGGACCAGACCGTGTGTGGCAGGCGAATTTAGGAGAGCTTCAAAAAAAGAGGCTGCCTCGCAGTGTGGAAAGCGGTCACGAAACTCAAGCACGACAACCACCAACATCAGGCCTGCTGACTTGTATTTCCTTCTGTTTCCAAATAGCCTGCCATGGTATGTACAGCATTTTAGACTACACAAGATGCCAATTATTTGCCGGCAGAGTTCTTGAACCGCAGCTAACCTGCCCCCTCACCCCGCCATACAGTCTTTCCAGCCGACGCAGATTTTCGAAGAAGGCACCACAGAGGAGAAGGGTGAGAATGCGCGTCTCGCCGCCTTTGTTGGTGCCATTGCTGTTGGTGATTTAGTGAAGAGCACCTTGGGCCCCAAAGGCATGGACAAGATCTTGCAGTCGGCGTAAGTTTTGCAGCCCCCCGCAACAAAAAGATATCCTGACAAATTGTCCCTGATACAGCTCCACCGGCGACATCATGGTTACCAACGACGGTGCTACCATCCTCAAATCTATTGCTCTCGATAATGCCGCCGCTAAGGTGCTGGTCAATATCTCCAAAGTCCAGGATGACGAAGTCGGTGATGGCACCACCTCGGTGGCTGTCTTGGCCGCTGAGCTACTCCGAGAGGCTGAGAAGCTGGTCGGCCAAAAGATTCACCCCCAGACCATCATTGAAGGCTACCGGATAGCCAGTCAAGCTGCTCTTAAAGCTCTCGAGGAGTCCGCCGTTGACCACAGCAAGAGCCCCGAGGCTTTCCGCAAGGACCTCGTTTCTATCGCACGAACGACGCTGAGCTCCAAGGTTTTGGCTCAAGACAGAGACCACTTCGCCACCCTTGCCTGCGATGCGGTTCTCCGGCTAAAGAAGTCATCCGATCTTAGCCACATCCAAATCATTAAGAAGGCCGGTGGCAAGCTGAGTGAATCGTACCTTGATGAGGGTTTCATTCTAGACAAGAAGATTGGTGTCAACCAGCCCAAGAGGTTAGAAAAGGCCAAGATTTTGGTTGCCAACACGTCCATGGATACCGACAAGGTCAAAATCTTTGGTGCTAGAATGAAGGTCGGGGCCACTAGCAAACTTGCCGAGCTCGAGAAGGCCGAAAAGGATAAGATGAAGGCCAAGGTCGACAAGATCAAGTCCCACGGCATCAACTGTTTCATTAACCGCCAGCTCATTTACAACTGGCCCGAGCAGCTCTTTACTGATGCTGGTATAATGTCTATTGAGCACGCCGACTTTGATGGTATTGAGCGTTTAGCCCTTGTCACTGGTGGTGAGATTGCTTCGACCTTTGACCACCCCGAGCAGGTCAAGTTGGGCACGTGCGACTTAATCGAGGAGGTCATTATTGGAGAGGACACTCTAATCAAGTTCTCTGGCGTGTCAGCCGGAGAGGCTTGCACTATCGTTCTGCGTGGTGCCACTGAACAGCTATTGGACGAGGCTGAGCGAAGTCTGCACGATGCTTTGGCCGTCTTGTCCCAGACTGTCATTGAGCCTAGAACGACGCTGGGTGGCGGGTGTGCTGAGATGGTCATGGCCAAGGCTGTTGACGGTGCCGCCACTCGTGTTGATGGCAAGAAGCAGTTGGCAGTGTCTAGCTTCGCCGTTGCCCTGAGGCAACTGCCAACGATACTTGCCGATAACGCCGGTCTCGACTCTGGTGATCTTGTTTCAAGACTCCGAAAGACCATTTACGATGGGCTGACTACGTATGGTCTGGATCTTATGAAGCCCGGCGGTGGCATTGAAGACATGCGGGATCTTGGCGTTATTGAGAGTTACAAGTTGAAGCGCGCGGTTGTATCATCAGCCAGTGAAGCAGCCGAGGTAAGCATCCTCTACTCTTCACTTCCAGCTACGCCAAAATTCTGTAGAAAGATGGATAACTAACAAACCGTGTACAGCTTCTCCTGCGAGTAGACGACATCATTCGAGCCGCGCCTCGACGGCGTGAGCGTATGTAAAGGGGGATATTGGCAGATCTGAGGTATGATAGATATGGACTAGGGGTGGGTTCCTGGATGCAAAAAGTAAAGTGAAGACAACCTGTAATGATACCATAGAAAATCATGAAAATATGAATGGTAGTTGGCGTGCGTCGGTGTCAATAAGCCACGGTGCACGTCGGCAAGGTCATCGATTTACTTTACATTCTCCTGGAATGATGTTGCAGCGAAGATGAGCAATGCCTGCTTCAAGTAAAGGTTGCCTGTGTCACCGAGTCCTATGTTTCAAGGATTTAGTGTTTAAACAAGTGTGAATAGAGGATGACTCCCCTCCCTAAACACCAATAGTCTCCGCGTGACATCCTTCCCAACCAACCACGGAGAACTGATTTTTTTTTCCTCTCCTCTGGAACTACACAAAATACAAAGACGTGCAACATTATTATTAGATGGTCGTCGTAAGTGAGGTGGTTAATAGGCCTCCGGTGCCCCTATGCATGCTGTAAAAGTAATGTTCAAACTTTGTCAGGCCCTTGTCCACCACCTACCTGCATGGACTGTGTTGATAATGCCTGGTATGATCCGTCACATATTACTCCGTATTAAAGGTCATAATTTTACCCATGGCTGATAACGCCTCCGGGCCGGCCCTGAAGAGACTGGGCTGGCATTCCCTGTTCTAAGCTGGTTGTAGAGTTTGTTTTTAATTTACGTTGGCAAAGTGTTTTTCTTCCACTGATGGAGTTTCAAGCAGAGACGGCGACTGCTTTTCGCGTCGTGATGGGGTAATTAGAGCGACCAGGGAGTCGAATGAATGGGATCCTGGGCTGCAGGGGACAGGATATGGGGCCCAGGGTAATTTTCAGCAGCCATAAATATGGATTACTTCAAGTACTAGTCTCTGGTACATGTACTCCGGATCAATATCACCATGGACATTTGGCACAACTTTCAGTCCCATTCCTTGTCTCCCTAGACTTATCAACAAAGGGCTTTTGTTTTTATCAGTCTAGACCGGCTCCGAGACTCCCATGTCTCATAAAAATATTCCTTGACTGAGCGGGAAAGCTAGGCCCCATATGGGACATCAGAATGCACCAACGATCGAGTACCATTTTATTGGTGCATTCTGTATTGACAATATGTACATGCACAGCAGTATGGGTGCAATTACAGGGCAGGGAGGTTCTTAGTAGTTACTACGTAGTAGCATTGTACTACTATCTGGCGTCTCCCTGTCTTTGCTTCACGACCCCTGGTTCAGAATTCCGTGCCCTGAAGAAGGACCAGCAAAGGTCGGTCCTTGTCACGGCGCATGTTGTGCGGAGTAGTTACCACCAACCAAAAGCGAGTCTTTGGGTTTTTGTTTGTGTATTATGTAGGTTTGTACTCCGTACTGCGCCAATTCTTTTGCGTCACGGAGCGGTCACAGTGATCGCTTGCTGGCGAAACCACGGTTGGTTGGTTGGTTGGTTGGTGGTTTGCAGGTTTTTATTGTTCTCGAATGCTCCGTACTCGGTAGTGCGAAGGAGGATTGGGCGCTTATGTATTGTACTGGATGCCATGGTCGCGCAACTTGAATAGGGGCCCGGGATTTGCGGATGCCCTCAGTCAAACGGTGTTGTGCTCCGTACGCCACGAGACGGCCTAGTGCTCTGGACCGTGGCACCAGGGGCAGGGCGCAAAACTTCCCCAGACAAGTATTGTTTGCCGTGTGGCATATTATTTTGTCTGTCTGTCTGAACAATGTACAGACGACGGAGCACTTGGTGCGAGTAGTGAGTGGGTATCTCTGGTTCGGTTCAGCTGGTTGCACCGCGGAATCGACAAGCATCGTTGATCCATCGAGTCTCCACCGCTGGATTTGAGGATCGTGCTCGGTGCCAGGGATAATGAGGTCTAGCTCATTCGTCTGGTCCTTGGTCCGTCGTGCCTGGTTGCCTTGGCGTTGTTGGCGTCGTTGGGACTGCCGGTTCCAGGTCAATTGCTCTTGGGCCATGTCGATCCGTCCGTTCTTGTGTCGTCGGGTCCAAACTCTCTCGCCTCGTCTCGTGTGCCACTGTGCCTCATGTTTGGCCATGCGGGTCCGTCCTGGGCCCTGGCCATCTGTTGCTGCTATCACGGCCCATCCTTGTGCGTTTGGCGGCGGCGATGCAGGCGTCTAACTGGACGAGGGGGGGACAGTTGGGATGCAATGGAGGTCGATTGATCATTACCTTTGGACTAAAATAACAAGCATGCCAAGGAACGGAAGCTCACACCACCCCGACGCCTGCATCACGATTGGAGCAAGCAAAGGTGCAAAAAGGTGCACAGGAGAGGGGCGGGGGCGAAGACGGAGATTGGCACTCTCCAAGGCCGATTTGGTCCAAGGATGCTGCAATTGTGCCCTCCTATTCGGCTTCCCTCTCGTCATTGACTTTGGCACTCTGCTTTTGCCCTCTGACTATTCAGAACAAGACTGCATATTCTCTCGTTTTTGTATTTTGCATCCAGTGTCCTGCATCTGGCATTTGCTCATCATCGGCACCGGCTCTTCCCTCATTGGCAGCCGCCGCCCATTCGTTCAATCCTCACTACTTCTCTCGTTTGAACTCCTCACTTCGTTTCTTCGCTGTCTTTTTTTTGTAACCTTATACTTTTTGCTTTATCGTCAGGGGGCCTGTCAATCATTCACACCCGTCTTCTGACACGCCGTTGCCGTCCCCGTGACCCATCGTTCGTATCCGTCGTCTCAGATTTCAACTTCCCCTTTCCCCGCGTCTACGGCCCCAGAGACCCTCGATACGACAACGCAAAAGCTTAGAATCCACGACTGTCACGATTGCTTATAACGACCGGTTCATTGTTTGGTCCTCGTGAGTCCTTGCGGCTCCTGGCCACGGCGAAATATTCGCAAACAATTCTTTCACGCCAAACCTGCAGAGGGAGCGGAACGAAACAATATAATAGTTCCTTTTTTGGGCTCCTTAATAGTCTTGGGTTTCCTGCAATCACTTAATACCCACCGTGCTGAATCCTCTGAAATGCAGCCATGATTCACGAACAAGTCGTTAGCAACATTATACCGAGCCCTGGATCTCCTCCCGGAATGACCACGTCTAAGAGCTCAAAATCTTCCTCCTTTCAGTCGCTCAACAGTGATGACGGCAGTGTGTTGGCAGATGTTAGCCACTTCGAAGACATCGGCTTGGACGACGACAATGTCACCCTCAAAGTCAACGTCCGCCCTGGGCCAACTCCATTGGTGACGCCAGTTGCTCGTAACCTGGCCGGTGGAAAGCGACCTCCAGGTCCGAAGCCGCGACGATCGTTTCCTAATCTCCATACCAGCGTCTACGCGTCCAACCCTCGAAGCACAAGCCTCGCGGGGCTGACAGATCCACGATCTCTTTCTTTGAACAGAGCACATTCTACAGTTTCTTTGCCCGCCGCACGACGAAACCGCAGCACCAGTCCCAACCTGTCCCTAAACCCTAGAGATATCAACCTGCCGTCTAAGCCTCAGCCGCGACCTCGACGCGGAAGCTGGCAGGCGACTCGTCGCAAGAGCTTGCAAGAGCTGGAACACGAGTGCGACGAAGATGATGGCGATGATATTCCCGATGGCATTGTGCTTGACAATGTGCCTATCTCTCCTCGACCTGTCAATGAGCGTCCACCAAGTCGAGCTCCCTCGGTTTCACCGTCACCAGATCGTGCGCCCAAGGAAAGGGTCCGAAGCATTGGTAATGGCACACCGGCAGTAGCCCAGGCACAGGGATCCCTTCGATCTCCTTCGTGGAAGTCAGATGCATCGGACAAGCCGCCATCAAGCCCGCACAAATCAAGAGCCAATAGCTGGAACTTGGCACTGGCCGATTTGAACGCCGAATCTAAGGCGCTGACCGAAAAGCTGGAGGAACACGCCGACGAGCTACATGAGCGTTCTAGCCGCCGTCCATCAGGATCTGCCCGCCCAAATACCTGGAATTCAAGTCACATGCCCTATGACCATGTGTACGATAAAAAAGCCCGAGTAAAGTCGTCAACCCCCGAATTGCCACCGCTGCGGCGAACCGACATCATGATAGATCCGCTACCCATATCAAAGGAGAAGGAGGCTGTTCTCAGCCGTACCCGACCGTCTTGGTTACCGCCCAAGGATCCAGCGGAAGAACGTCGCCACCTGAAAGAGTATCAGAAGATGATGGCTGCCAGTGCCAAAGCCGACGAGAGGCGTGAGGCCGCTCGACGATCAAGGACCGAGTCAAGAGACAACACTGCGGACAACCTTATGCACATTTGGGAAGGTGACATCATCCCGCGATGGAATGATGCCATACGTGAGAGACGCACAAGGGACATGTGGTGGCGAGGAGTCGCCCCGAGAAGTCGCGGCGTTGTCTGGGCTCGTGCCATTGGCAATGAGCTTGGTTTGACAGAGGCTACTTTCCGAACTGCTCTGGCTCGCGCTCGTGATTTGGAAGAGAGAGTTCGCACCGACAGAGCAGACGCTGAAGATGCTAGGCGAGCCAAGTGGTTTGAGCAGATTCGCAAAGATGCAAGTGACAAGACTTGGAAGAATCTTAAAATCTTTGAAATCACTGGACCTCTGCATTCGTCATTAGTTGATGTGCTTAGTGCATATGCCATGTACAGGAGCGATATTGGTTACGTGTCTGGGTGTAATGTATGGCCTCCCAACTTTTGAATATTCTTCTGGCTTGTTCAGTGTTTACTAACTTTGCTGTTGCAGACTATTGCGGCCTTACTTCTATTGAACCTTCCCAATGCCGAAACAGTGTTCATCGCGCTCGCTAATGTTTTGAACCGACCATTGCCTTTATCATTCTACACTGCCGATGAAACAGCACAGGCCTCTGCTTATAATCTTGTTTTGCAGACACTTAGCCACAAATCGCAGCCGCTTCACGATCACCTGACTAAGACTATGCGGGATGTTACGCCAGAACTTTACTTGGGTGGCATGTTTCTTAGCTTGTTCACAGGTCACTTGGCCATTGATGAAGCTGCGCGTCTATGGGATGTGTATGTGTTCGAGGGTGATGCCTTGCTAGTTCGAGCAGCCGTGGCTCTCTTGCTTTCCCGTGAAATGGCACTTCTCGGAAGTAAGACTTCTGATGAAGTCCTTGCTGTGATCACTAGGGCGAATTCGAGCAACGGAGCTGCAAGAGCAGTGGGTGAAGTTGGGGCTGAAGACCGGTTTATGGCAGCCGTTCGTGAAGCTGGGAAAGCTTAATTTCAACCTCCTGGCTTGGTCATTCAACGACAGCGAAAAGAAATACCTTGCGACCATTTACATATGATATCTGGATCACCTTATACTGGGACTCGATCTATTTCGATTTGATTTCAAGCGTTTAATGTATATCAAGATGTATAGACGGAGGGGGCGCGCGCAATGGGAGCCGCGTCAAGGCGTTGTGACTTACTGAGCACTTGTGAGCGAGGCGGAGGAAGGAGGGGGAAAGTGACGGGCATAATCAGTCGGTCTGGAGCTGGCGTTTAATGAACTCGTCATATTCTTTGCGCTAGCGAGAGAAGCAATGAATCGGGAGAAGGAGAGGGAACCGATGAGTTGGCAAAATGCTGACATCAAGATGTGTCTTTGGATTCAGGCGTATACATGCACGCGGCAAGTCTGGGTACATAATTTTCGCCCGTTGTGGACATGGGCTGTCAATATTCGGCCACGCGGCCTTGGACACCCGTTAGATTACATGACGGCTTAATTTTTATTACTTATTCGATAAGACGTGAGAAATTCGCGCCATTCTGTGAATGACTGAATGAATGACCCGGGGACGAGTATCGTATCGTGCAGGCGCAGGCGCAGGCCGGCTGTATTTTTAACCGCACCATGCCACGATATAGGCGACTTGATCTCAATTGGATTCCGTATATTGTAATTGATGTACCAAATACTGCCTGCCCTACTGCTCATCACACCGAACGAAGGCGTTGAAGCTGGAAAGCACGTTTTGTCTCTCGGGGTCCATCACGTGACAGCCAACGACATTCAGCCGACAAAAACAAACGCACACAGTTTTTGTCACGACCCTCATCCCCACTCAAATCAACATACATGGACGCAACTTACACCATCAACTGGCATCAACCTCACAGAGAAAGGGAGGGAGAAGAGTCGGGTACACGGGGCGCACTCATCAGCAGGCCAGAGAAATGCCCTCGGGCTACAAACATGGAGACACGCCCAAAAAGGCCATGGTTCGCGGGACCATAGGCTACCTCGAATCCCAGGGCCTGCCCGTCAACAAATCCGCCATATTCAGACACTTTGGACTATCGCGGTCCCAGGGCTACGCGGCGCTCAGCGGGTCGGCGCCGAAGCGGAGTGACCCCGAGTGGGAAGAGACGCGAGGGCGGCCCAGCAAGCTGTCCGACGAGGACCAGCAAAAGCTGGAAAGCATCCTCTGGGACGAGGCGTACGAGGACGTGTACCTCAACTGGGCGGGACTGGCGAAGCACGCGGGCGTAGAGATGGGCTGCAACCCGAGGACGATGCACCGGGCCATGGGCACGCTGGGGTACAGACGGTGCCTGGGGTGCGGAAGGGGGTGGGTGAACAAGAAGCTGCGCGAGAGGCGGGTGGAGTGGGCGCGCCGGATGCTGGACGCGTTTCCGGCCACGGAGACGGGCGGCTGGCGGACGGTCCGGTTCGGGTGCGAGCTGCACTTTGGCTTCGGGCTCGACGGCGCAATGAGGGTGATGCCCCGGCCGGGGGAGAAGTACTGCCCGGGCTGCGACGAGACGCGGCGGTCCGTCGACGACGAGGCAGGCGGGCCCGGGAGGTGGGCGAGGGACGTCAAGAGAGTCCACGCGTGGGCGTGCGTGGGGTACAACTTCAAGAGCGACCTCGTCTTTTACGACGCCGCGACGAGCCCCAACTCGCCGGGCGTCATGGCCATGGCCGACTACCGCGACAAGGTTCTCGAGAAGCACGTCAAGCCGTGGCTGCGGCCGTCCGTGGGCGGGCCCCAGTCCTTCATCTTGGAGGAGGACGCCGAGTCGTTTGCCCACGGGGCGCTGAGCAAGGCGAATCCCGTGCAGCAGTGGAAGGAGCTCAACGAGCTCCGGAGCCACTTCAACTGCGGCGAGAGCCCGGACCTGAGCCCCCTTGATTCGGTGTGGCCGGCCGGCAAGCAGTGGAGGATGAAGCCGCTCAAGGACTGGGACGAGGCGTCGCTGAGGGAGGCGGCCCGGAAGGCGTGGAGGGACGTGGTACTTGACCAGGAGAGGGTCAATGTCTGGGTGGAGTTTATGCCGGAGAGGCTGATGGCCGTTGTGGACAGCGGCGGCAAGCTGGTGTCGTGGTAGAGCTGTATGAGCGGCTATGGTGTAGTGTATAAGTTTGGCGTTGGGAGTTGGTGAAACGATGCATGTACACTGTAAAACAGTATACTGTTTTCAGTCTCGATTACCCCTCCTACGAGAGGCGTAGCATGATACGAAAGTCGGTGAATTTCCCACAAAGCGTACATCAGACGGACCGTCATGTCATGGAACCTGGACGGCTTTTACCTCGTGATTGCCATTATTCCGCGTGCCGTCTTATAGTGCGTCATCCAGGGGGTATAACTAGCTCCATCAATGGCAGCCACAAGTGTCTCGCTGGAATGGTCATATGTATGAGTTTGGCAGAGGTAAAATCCGTCATCGGAATCGCAACTCTTTTCCAGACCCAGAGACAAAAGGAACTGAAAGAGCCGAGTTCTATTCAGGGGCGGCCAGCACTGTCAGTCTCGTAATAAATTACCCACGAGTGAGCTTACGGATCGTCTATTTATTTTGCTCTATTGACGTTCATGCTGTCTCGTTCTGTATCCCCAATAGCATCGTCCCCTTTCCAGATCTGGAAACACCCGATGTGCACACAGCACCCAATTTTGTTGTTTTGTTCCCCATTAGAGAAAGATTAGGCCTCTACGGGTTATGTTAACCATGGTCCGATTCCAATTCCCGCTGTAGAGTCAAGCACCGCCAATCCACGTCGTCTCCTATAGCTGGGCTCTAATATAGGGTAGGGCATAACCGATTGCCTTTGGACGGCACTTGACTGTCGTAACAGTAACAGGTGGCGAAAACTACATGGGTAGGCATGAGATTTTGCGAATCACATAAACTGCTCATGGTCTTCTTGATGTCAATTGCTTGGCCCCCTCATTACTTGTTGCGGCGCGATGTAACAGCTCCCTCGCACAGGGCGGAGAGACCCGGACTAAGCTTGGCCTGTGACTGAGATGATGACATGCGGGATCATGTCTCTATGAGTCTCCCGTTCCTTTCTGGGACGGGTTTTCTTTGGCCGCACAAATAGCAAAACCCGTCTGGCACACACCCCTGAATCCACGTTGCCCACAGCCTGCGCATCGAGGCGTAACAGGACATGGCGATAAGGGTATGGATCGGGTAGATCCAATCGGCATTGCACGAGAATAGTACAGGGTAAAGTTCAAAGCCTCTTTCGTTCAGATTAACCTTCACCATGCGGTGACACAACCACCGCCAAGATTGACGACTGTTTCCGCAATCTAAGGCCTGAACGAGGCTGCATGTCAAGTGGGCGGGATTGTGTCCGAAGATGCTCGAAGGGCCAACCCAGGATGCCCAAGTCGTGGACTAGACAGCTGAACCTGCGAAAATTTCTTTTCACCAGTGCCCTCGCCCACAGCGTAGCATCGAGGCATGCACAGCGGACTGCCTGGTCATTCACTGGGCTGCTGAGCTGCAAGCCGCATCAACTGGTCCGGACAGTACGGAGTAGTACAGAGTAAGCTCGTCTCATTTGCATATAACCATGATGGTCAGTTGTGTGACTTTGTGCGTCTCAATGTCTCTGAAGGTCGGTCTTGACTTGGCCGTCGGCTTCACATGTTTGAGGGTGGCTCCACGCCGTGCGGATGCAGGGAAAGTTACGAGCAGCTAGTTAGTAGTTTTCCAGCTGCACCGCCAGTCAGATTGCCAATGGCACTTGACACTGTGAGATACGGCGACGGCTAAAGTTCATGACCTTGGCGACTCAGTTCCTGGAGGGTGGCGATGGCGTGGCTGGATGACGACTCGAGTGTGCAGCATGTCATGACTTGACTTGGGCGGGAGGACACACAGAAAACAGAGAGAGGCTAACAAGAAAAAAAAAGAAAAAAAGGGACCAAAAAAAGGTTTACCGAGAACGGAGCAGATTGGCTGCAGCAAAGGGGATCTGGCAAGCTAGCGATGTGAGTGGCTGTTTGGCGCTGTCAGAGGCCAACAGGGCAGGAGCTGCCCCTCGCTCTCCAATTTTCATGTGCAGGCACGGGCTGAGTAGCTGCTGCGCACACGCCCCCTTTACTCGAGTGTTTGTTTGGGCTTGAACGTGAAGAAGAGATGGATGGATATGCCGAGGGCAATGTATAACGTTGAAGACGCAATGCTGCAATGGTGAACTGCAGCGGAGAAAACATCCGCCAGCGACCGCCTATCGCGGCATTGAATGCACTGGGCGACGCTGGTCATCTTCATAAATTCTCCTTGGCGTCGCCGATGCTGATTCTCTGTGGTCCATATCCACACTCCCCAGTCGCCGACTCATGCCACTACCCATCACACCGCCGCGGCTACCACCAGACTCTACTCCCGCCCGACCACAAAGCCTGTGAGGGAAGTAAATGGCGCTTTTGGGTTGCTATTGTGCCATGCTGAATGGTTGGGACAGAAACATGCCACGGAGCGCACTAGTAGGCAGCTGCTTATGTACCTAGGTACTCCGTACTTGGATGTATTTAATCAAGTACAGAGTACTGTACAATTTTTGCATTATGCTTCCATCTGCCTGGGGAGGTGCCTCCAGGCACTTGGGCACCTGGGGGGTACCCCGTGCGGAGTAGGCACCTGGCTATCCCTCTAGGTACCAGGCATGTACGCATGTACGCATGCACGTGCAAGCGCAAGCACAAGCTTAAGCACAGGCCTGGGCTGGCCCGAGCCCTCTTGGCCTCTCTGTACTCCATATTTCCCCGTGGTAAAGGCACTCATGATCCCGACGTGCCCCATGTTCTCTCATTTTTGCAAGACCCAAATCTATCCAGTCCAGTCTGTGTTATTTCACAACATTGTGCAAAGTGGCCTGACCCCTCTTGCCTCTGGCCTCGTCTCGTTAAGCTCTGTTTGCACCTGCTGGCTGGCGTCTCAAGACTTCAATTTTAAATCTCAAAATCACCCGTGGCAAGAGTACAGAAATCCACATGTGCAGAGCTTCGGAAAGGGCCGTCCACCAGTGTTTCATTGCACATGTGGCCGCCGGGTACCTGCTATCCCGCGCAGAAGCTGGTACTCGGCTCTCCCGTCTGGTCGTTGCTCCTCTTCCGTCGTGCTGAAATCTGAACCCCTTTGTGGCTTAACACCCCAACGCGCCGTGGCCCCACGACCCTGCAATCCCAACAAAACCAAGCTTGAAATAAATATATTACTCTTTGCCGCGGCCACTCCTACTAGTCGGTGCAACTCAGTTTATTTTTCGCCGGTTCCTGTCACCTGTCCTTACGGTAATTTGCACCTCCTGGCTAGAGGTTTGCGCCTTGGGCCTGTCTTGATTAATTTTTTCCCTCTCTCCTCGTCAATTGGCTTAGTCCTTCGTCGACAACACCGACATCATGGCCTCTGCGACTGCTCTGCCCAAGCACCCCGTGCTGCGCCGCACCGCTACCTCAGCCACGGCCTCAGCCACGGATTCTGAGTCCTCTGCCGCTGTCACTCCCGCTGATTCGCCCCGACATTCGGCATCGTCTACCTCCCTCTCGTCGCTTTCCTCTCTCGATGTCGATGCCGGCAAAGATGAGTACGCCGGGCTTCTCGACACGTACGGCAACCCCTTCACGCCCCCCGACTTCACCATCAAGGACATTCGCGATGCCATTCCGAAGCATTGCTTTGAGCGCTCGGCCCTGAAAGGTTACGCCTACATCCTCCGCGACGTGGTCTGTCTCGCCTCTACCTTCTATCTCTTCCACAACTTTGTGACACCCGAAAATGTGCCCTCAACTCCCCTTCGATTTGTCCTTTGGGGCATATACACTGCTCTCCAGGGACTTTTCGGAACTGGCCTCTGGGTCATTGCTCACGAGTGTGGTCACGGTGCTTTCTCTACCTCAACCTTCATCAACGACTTGACCGGCTGGGTTCTGCACTCATCTCTTCTCGTCCCCTACTTCAGCTGGAAGTTTTCCCACAGTGCACACCACAAGGCCACTGGCCACATGGAGCGCGACATGGTCTTCCTGCCTCGAACCCGTGAGCAGCAAGCCACCCGTGTTGGACGAATGGTTCACGAGCTCGGCGAGCTTTGCGAAGAGACCCCCGTCTACACTTTGCTGCACCTTGTTGCCCAGCAGCTTATCGGATGGCCCAACTACCTCCTTACCAATGTTACTGGCCACAACTTCCATGAGCGCCAGCGTGAGGGCCGTGGCAAAGGCAGGAAGAACGGCTTCGGCGGCGGCGTCAACCACTTTGACCCCAGCTCCCCCATCTTTGATCAAAAGCACGCCAAGTACATTGTGCTTTCCGACATTGGTCTTGCCATTGCTTTCAGTATTCTCGCCTACCTCGGCAACCGATTCGGTTGGGCCAACATGGCCGTCTGGTACTTCATCCCTTATCTGTGGGTGAACCACTGGCTTGGTAAGTCTGGCAAGTAAACTGTCATGATTTTGTCACGCGTGTTAACGAGATCCTCTCTAGTTGCCATCACCTTCCTCCAGCACACTGACCCAACTCTGCCTCACTACACCGCCGAGGAGTGGAATTTTGTCCGTGGCGCTGCTGCTACTATTGATCGTGAGATGGGCTTCATTGGCCGACACCTGCTCCACGGCATCATTGAGACTCACGTCCTTCACCACTATGTCAGCTCCATCCCCTTCTATAATGCCGATGAAGCCTCCGAGGCCATCAAGCCTGTCATGGGCAAGCACTACCGCTCTGATACCAGGGATGGTCCCTGGGGTTTCATCCGTGCTCTGTGGCTCAGCGCACGCTGGTGCCAGTGGGTTGAGCCCAGCGCCGACGCCCAGGGTGCTGCCAAAGGCGTTTTGTTCTTCCGCAACAGCAACGGCCTGGGCACGAAGCCCATTTCCATGAAGACCCAGTAAAGTAAAGAGTAAAACAAAGGAATAAGACCAGAGCTCACATTCCGCATTGGCGTTGATTGATTCTCTTTTATATTTGAAAAATCTCACCTTATGGATTTTTCTCCGATGGAGGGGAAAGCGGGTTGAAGCGGCATCATGATATATTTGCATTTTGACCATGTTTTTTTCTTTTTTGTTCTAGACACGATGATCCCCTGCGTGCTGATCTGATCACACGTTCGGAGACTGCGGGTGCAAAAGATAGACGGCAGACGTGATGACCTGATAGACACCTATAGACCGCAGTTAGATAACAAGATGATTCATCGAATCAGAGTCACTCAGGTGGCTTGCATGAATATCAAGCCTGCGAACAGCAGCAACAGGACATGGACGACCAAGGAATACTCTGGTATCGCCCTGCCATCCATGGTGAACGCACCCCATGCCATTACGATTGTTCGAGCGTTGCAACTCATTGATGTGCAGGTTCTGTGCCACGAAGGATGCTTTGCTTTGCAAGTCTGCTGAGACGCTCCTGGGCAGTGATTCGCGCAACATTGCTTTGCTTTTGGCCGGCATTCCCTGTGAAGCATCCGGACACACCTCGAAGCGCCGCACTCTTCTTCCTGGTAGTCCTACTACTATTGCTGGACGTGGGATAATGTCAAGTGGCTCTCTGCGTAGCCATTTCCACCACTTGATTGTTGGCATCAATCCGTCTGAGCATATCGGACACGGCCTGCGCGCAAAGTGTTAGCTGGTCACAGACGTCTCCCTGATGAAGGTTTTGCGCCGCGGGCCACTCCGTTCCTGCCACCGTGTTGCGCGGATGACCACGTTAAACGGGACGAACAGATGGCAGATGCTGCCTGAACGTGTCGGAACGCAGTCTAGAGCAACGAGAGCATTCCGCGGAAGAGGCTCTCGAACGAGAGGCTCATGATTGGAGTCGGCCTCTGCCGTTGGGATATGGGCAGGAAACTAGGTGAAGAAACTCCCATGGGCAAGAGAGGGAATGGCTACCGGTATTCCAGGACTTATCGCCTGGGCACGTGGCACCGGACTACGGCATCGCCTCGTCTACCGTGGACAAGATGTTTGTCGCAGTTTGTACCATGGGGTGTTGGGGAGGCTGTGCCGTCTGGTTTGCGGGAAAGTGTAGACGGCGAGGTTTGCAAAGTCCTTCTTCTCGGAGACCCCGTGCTGCTTTTGACGAAATTGAACGTCTTCATGCGCTGGAGCAACTCGAGGGTGTATGTAGATTGCGCATCTCATCAAGGCACATCACCTGCCTTGATGAGCTGCTCATCACTCGTGTTCCAATAATAGTCCACGTGTACGGAATATCGGTCGAGTCGACGGCAGCCGGCGTTGAAAATGGCCAGAGACGAATGTATGTGCCGTGGTGAAGGGTCGGCAAGGTGCTCAAATTAAAGGCTTCGGCGGCGGGTCTGCGAATCGAACCACGGCACTTATTATCGGGGCGACTTGGTTTCTCAAGGATCTGGGCTGTGAGCGGTTTCGAGGACGTCATGCTGCGTGGGTGGGATGGGTGGCAGTGGCCGACGGGATTTTTGTTCATGTGTGCGCATGTAATCTGTCGGCTGTTTGGTTCAAGGTGTGGGACTCGGTATAGATCCGACCGATTGTATACTAGTATTCGCATTTGCATATTGAAAGGAAATAACTGCCGACGATCTACATGTAGCAAATTAAACCTCGCGATTGTGTGAGGCCTCCGCCTTTGGCAGATTTGCGAAAAAAAAAAAAGAAAAGAAAAAAGCACACACGTATTATTTGCAGGTAGATTGTTGCAAACTGTGAGGACACACTACGGGTGGTGTTGCGCACATTTACACGCATGTGCGTTATCTATCGCAACTTGGCAAGTGTTGCTACTACTGTAAGCGGAACCCGGCATTAGTTACTTACATATAAGTACTCCGTACTGCTTGATCGGTAGAGAGATAGATAAATAGATACGTAGATGGGTAGATGATACATAGATAACTAGGTACTCCGTATATCCTGACAAGGCCGGATGTCCGCCTAAGCGAAGTGAGGGAAATGATAAAGAGTCACGATCAACACTCTTGGTTTCCGCTTCAGGTCACGATGCTGTGCAGCAGCCGTCGGCCAACAGCGAACACGACATCAGAGGAACTCGGCAGGTCGGCCTGCGGCTTGGCTTGTCTGTGCGGCAATCCGCTCGACCGTGCGACACGCTCACCGTCCTTGACACTGGCCACGTCTTGAGAGCGTTTTGCCCCCATTGGCCTCAATGTTTCTCGTTTTGGCCGCAACCGCGTCGACTGCCGGCCTGTTTGCCCACCCACCGTCTGGTCACGGCAGCAAGGTTCACCACGTTTCCCACTTTCCCAGGTGGCGATTCGTATTTTGTTTCCAGCAGGTTGACCGTGTAACTCGGCATGCGGATCGCGTGCTCGAGTTTGCAGCAGCCATCCTTGCCGCCTTGGTTTCGACGCTGAATCGCAGCGATATTACCTGGATCGAGTCAAATGCCGCAAAACAAACAAGAAACCTCGCGGGCACTGCATATCGTACAATCGTCTCAGGTAGTTCCCTGGCAGCAACAATCAACTCGATACAACATACGACAAGGTCCAAGAGACAAGATGGGGCGGACGGCTTTAAGCTTCACCGTTTGGAAAAAACGCACGCCTCTTGGGGAGACGCTATTCCCGGCTACCGGAACTTTGACAAGGAAATTAGAGTTTTGCAGACTCGTGATCGAGTTGTGCTGTGCTGTGCTGTGCTGGCAGCCTGGGCTCAAAGGGAATAGAGTTTATCGAGTCTGCCCACTGGCGACGCAGCTTGCGATGGCAGCGCTGGGGTTGTTGACCACGGACCTAGGGAGGCCAAGAATAGAATACGAAAACGCTATTTCCTGGCCGTCGTTTTTTTTCTCTCCGTAGCTACAAGATCCCGCCCGCGTTCAGGTTGGCATCAGTGCGCGCGCGCACATCATCGGATGACGGCTGCGACTAAGCTGCTCGACCGCCCTTTGCTTGCCCTCCTGTCCGTCATCCGTTCAGCTGGGAGCTTCTAGTAAACCCACGGAGGGGCTTGGCCCCGGAATGCCAACTTGTTTGTTGGCAGCGAGCTAGCCCGTTGAATCCTCGCGGCGATGTCACGTCCAGTTAATAATCGTCCCGATCATGCCACTTCCCTTTTTTTCTTGGCCGATTTTTTTTTTGCTTTGACTTCTGCCGGCCCGCTGACGGCATGTCTCGGATTCAGAAGAAGGAAGAGAGAAGACAAAGAAACAAATATCCTGTCGGGTTAAAGTGAGGATCGACATTTGAGCCCACAAGTCACTTATATCAGGGGGACTGCAGACAAGCAAGCAGCCCGCAAGTCTCCAGATTTTTTCCTCGCCTGCTCCGGGAGGACAATGGAAGCAAGGCTTGCTTGCTTGCGGCCCCCGCTGCCCATTGTTTACCATCGACGGCCAATCTTAGGCTTTTCGTTGATTCGCCGCATGCCGGTTCGTGTCTTATGCGCGCCGGCTCTGCGCTAGTCATTTCCGACGAGGGCCTCGTATTTGGGCGACAAGAGCCCTTCCCCGCGAACCGCCTTCCCGATCTCTCAAGTTTCAGGCCGCTGGAACTGCTGGAACCGCTGGCGGTCCTGGCATTAGCCGCAGGCCGGGGGCGACGCCGTCGTGGGCGTGGGCCGTGGGCGTGGGCCGTGGCGTCGACGAGCTGAGCAGTGATGTGAGTCCCGGGGTCAGGGGTCGTTCGGGAGGAACGGCTGAGGCCCCCAAGCCATGGACCGAATCTGTCAATGTGGACATTGGCCTCGTGGCCCGAAGCTGCGTGGTGGAACTGGAATGACGGGCGGCGTGTACTTGGTATGCACGCCGCAGCCGATTCCAACAACTCGCGCCAACCAGACGGTTCGTGGAGCCCGTTTTTTTTTTTTTTTAATTTGTTTTGGAGGAGCCGAGTCACGATCATTGGCATTGCTGTCATGCCACCCCTGCTTCATGTTTTGCCAGGGATGGGTTTTGTATATAGTAATTCCCCCCAATGGCACAGCCGAGACAATGGGGGTGAAGGAGCGTCTATGCACAAAAAAGAAAGGAAGACGAAGAAGAAGAAGACTAATAATAATAAAGCCCCTCTTCCCGTTTCCCATTGCCAGCGCATGATACATGTTGTTGAAAGCCCTTGAACTATTCCCGTGGTGACGTATTGGTCAAGACTCAAGACGGCCTGGTTTCCATCATCACAACTTGACCATGAAGCTCACGACCGAGACTGTGCTTCTCGGCGCCCTTTTTGCAGGGCAGGCCGCCGGCGGCTTGGTGCCGAGCCCATTGACCGGCAAGCAGCACTACCACGAGAACTCGACCTTTTCCAAGCTCTTTGCGGCGCCGCCCATTGCCACGGGCGAGCTCGACCGCGCGGGATGGAAGGTGACGTGCGACAGCTTCGAGCCGGGCAACGAGTGCAGCATGGCGATTGACGGCAACAACGACACGTTTTGGCACACCAAGTTTGAGGGCTCCAACGTGCCGCACCAGATCGTGGTGGACTTTGGGGCGACGCACAACATCAACGGCATCTCGGCGCTGCCGCGGCAGGACGGCAACAACCACGGCTACATCGCGGCGCACGACGTGGCCGTCAGCACCGACGGGAGCAACTGGGAGACGGTGGCGGCGGGCACGTGGTACGGCGGCGACAAGCTGCTCAAGTACGCCAACTTTGAGACGCGGACGGCGCGCTACGTGCGCCTGCGGGCGACGAGCGAGGTGAGCGGCGCGCCGTGGACGAGCGTGGCCGAGCTCAAGGCGTACGCGGCCAAGTCGGGCCCGGCGGCGTACGGCGGCGTGGGCAAATGGGGCGCGACCATTGACTTTCCCACGGTGCCGGTGGCGGCGGCGGTCGACCCCGTGTCGGGCAAGGTGCTCGTGTGGTCGTCGTACACGTACGACAACTACCTGGGGTCGACGCAGGACCGCGTCTTCACGTCGCTCTGGGACCCGGCGACGGGCTCGGTGACGCCCAAGCTGGTCGACGACACGGACCACGACATGTTCTGCCCGGGCATCTCCATCGACGGCACGGGCCAGATGGTGGTGACGGGCGGCAACTCGGCGTCCAAGACGACGCTGTACGACTTTGCCAGCGGCGCGTGGCTGCCGGGCCCGGACATGACGGTGGCGCGGGGCTACCAGGCGTCGGCGACGCTGTCCGACGGCCGCGTCTTCACCATCGGCGGCTGCTGGAGCGGCGGCTGGTTCGACAAGAACGGCGAGGTCTACGACCCGCGCGCCCG
>NW_011942160.1:5278238-5278308 GCF_000187425.2 Metarhizium robertsii ARSEF 23 | reverse complement strand
GGCGCCCTGGTGCGGCCCATGCTGACCGCCGACGCCCAGGGCATTTTCCGCGCCGACAACCACGCCGGGC